>NW_008351729.1:275503-300228 GCF_000622305.1 Nannospalax galili | reverse complement strand
GAGGGGGAGGGAAAAGAGGAGCTGCCAAGGGAGGGCAAAGGGAAGTGTCTGTTGTCTAAATATGTGTAGAGACATAAAAATGTCAGTATGAAACTCGCTGCTCTGTGTAATATACACTAGGGGCTGGCGAGATGGCTCCGAGGTTAAGAGCACTGGCTGCTCTCGCAGAGGACCAGGGTTCAATTCCCAGCACCCACATGGCAGCTAACAACCATCTGTAACTCCAGCTCTGGGGAATCTGACACCCTCTTCTGGCTTCATGGCATTGCAGGACACAGGTGCACTTACATGCAGGCGACACAGATACACATAAAATAAAAATATTTAAAATATATGCTAATGTATACTATATGCCAATAAAAAGCTTTAAAACTGTCAATATACTTGCTCTAATTTCATCTTATTGCTGTGCTAGAACACTCTGACAAAAGGCTTTTTCTGACTTACACTACCAGACCCATCACTGAGCAACGTCAGGGTAGGAACTCTGACAAAAGGCTTTTTCTGACTTACACTACCAGACCCATCACTGAGCAACGTCAGGGTAGGAACTTGACGCTCATCCTCAGCTACCTTTCTTATAGGCCAGATCCACCTGCCTAGGGGATGGTGCTGCCCAGTGAGCTAGGTGTTCCTACATTAATTAACAATCAGAACATCTCCCACAGATATTCCCACAAGCCAATGATCTAGGAAATTCCTCAGTCGAAACTCCCTTCTCAGGTGAGTCTAGGCTATGTCAAGCTGACAGTTAAAGTTACCTAGGATAATACTAAAAACCACTGAACTGTATACTTGTAGATACATAGATTTTCATTTTATTCACACCAAAGAGTAAAAGGCTCATACATCCCAAGCAACTCATAAAACACCACAGAGCTGGATCCTTCTTAAAAACAGATTTATAGAAGCCCGTGGCTGACCTTGAAGTCCTTCCTCTTCTGCCTCGGCTTCACGAGTGCTGGGATCATGGGCGAACACCAATGTCCTCAGCCCAGCAAGCACGTCTGTTTATACCCGAAATGAAATGTTAAATTGCCTCAAACAGGCACAAAAAGAAATGTGAACCTGATAACATAAAACACAAAAAAGTTCTATCACTAACAATTCATGAATAGTTATTAGACATGCCTAATGTTATCGCTGTGACATGTTTAGACAGAGAGCTGGACAGTGTTTCAGGTATCTCTGGAGTGCTTAAAACCAAGCTCCAACTTCCAAATGTTCCACAAGTTACAAATGCTTTAGTTTATAAGTTAGTGGTTAGGATAACATTTCTATTGCAATAAAATTGTGATTCAATTCCCCAGACCAGCTTTCAAAAACTCATTCATGCCACAACATGACTAAATTATGGTAAGAAACTGGAGGAGCTGGATTTGGGAAGCAGAGAGTCCATGTAAGGCAGAAAAAGGACAAGTTTCTCTCCTCTTTACACATAGGACCAACCACCTATATGGCTCTGCCTAGCCAACAGGCAGGTGACTACTGCGTTAGCTCCCTAACAACTGAACAACCTTTGGCCCAGAATGAGTCCTGCCCCCAAGATCACCTACAACCCCTTTCCCTACACAACAGGGCTGTCAGCTCCTCTTCCAGCTGGCAATTAAGAAACTAGTCAGATGGATCCAGATGAATCCAAATTACACTGAAGTGTGAAAACCTCTAACTTGATGATGTCTGAGCAGTGGAGAGGTAAGACACCACAGAATCCCAGTCCAAGTGTTTTCACCCAGAACCACTCTTCTAAGGCCTCCTAACCAAGCCTCGGGCTCTGAGCACAACAGCGAGGCCACACTACGGGCTGTGGAGGCTGTGGCCTGCTTCCTTAGCCGATGGTACTGGGTTTAGCTACAGCTTCAGCTGAGCCAGAGACAGATCAAACGCAAGATCAAGGCATGGGAAACTACCTCTTAAGGGACGCCACGTAGACAACAGATGGGCACGCAGTAGAGAGAGAGATGGCACCATCAGCGACTTCTCCAACCACACACATTTGTAAGAACAAGTGTCACAACTGCATATACATAGGAAGGGAAAGGTGCTCACACCTGTGTCCTGTGTTTGTGGTTCACATCACTGATTACCTTAAACACATGATCTTCAAGAGGGTGAAATTACAACCTCCAAAGTATACCCTGGCTCAGAAGCTGCTGGGGAAGTTATGATTCACTGTCCTTGCGAGATACATTTTTAAAATGAAGCCTCTATCAGCTCTTCTCTGTAAGAAAACCACTAGAGTCACATCCGGTCTTGGCTCTGGAGCCATGACGGAGCCTGGAGAAAAGGGATGTGGCTCTACCCAGCCACGCTGCCCGGGAAACTTGCAACTAATGCAGGGGAAAGGGGCTAGTGAAAGGCATTCTACAGAGAACAACAGGGGTGCTCTGTGACAGGATAACCCCTGGAACAGGAAGAAAGGCCAACTATAGAAAATAAAAGACTCACTGGAACCCACTCTCTTCCCATCCTTCCCCACAAAGCTAGAGAATTTTAAAGAAAGTAAAAACACAACAGGAATCAGAGCAAAGACCCCAACTCTCAAGAGGCAATCCCACCCTGGAAGCCGGTTGCCCTGAAAACTGACTGCAAGTCACAGGTGTTTAACATCTGCAGAGAACCATTCTCCAAGTGCCCAGTGCAAAAAGAGCTTGCTTCCAAGAAGTTCCTCCTGCTCGTGCCGTGCCCACTACCGCTCTCACAGGCAAAGGGAACACCTGCACTAGTCCCAGAAATACCCCTTCTGTGCTCTCCTGAGAAATGCTTACCCAGATCAGCTACCCAAACAGAAAGAGACCCAGTTAACAGGTTGCTTTAAATTGCTCTTCCTCATCTCCTATCATCGCCTACGTTGCAAGTGCTAGTAGCAGACCGCCAATGTCCTGCAGACACAGCTAATCCTCCTGACAATTAAACAGCAACAGCATTAATCCGCACATCCTTGGCCACATAAACAGCCTGAAGTATGAAGATTTAAAATGGGATTAAGTTGCACAGAAGTAAAAGCTAAGTACTCTATCTACTACAGTATAAGATAGCAACCTCTCAATCCTAAAATTTCAGTCATCCGCACTCCAACACCTAGAGACCTAGTGAGGTGCTAAAACATCCATGAACACACGACTTTGTACAGCAGGCTTGTCCATGCGTTCTCTCATTTAACCCCCACACTGACCTCACAGCCTATGTGGTGTGTGAAGACACAGGCTCAGTGTGTGCTGGAGGCTCAGAGCTTCTACAGGTGAGGGCTACAGTATAACTTACAAGCCTGACTCTGGATCCCAGTCCTTCCGCCACTGAACCTCAATGGCCCTGTGAACATGCCTGCCACAGACCTGAGGGGTGTGGCGTCATGCAGAAGCCACTGACTTGCAACTGAAGCCAGAATTCACTTGAGCTGACCCTGGGCGCCCCAAAGCAGCTCATCTTTACAAAGAGATAGCCTACAATTTCCTTCCCCAAATTCAGAGGGACCAAATATTGGGTGATTGAGATAATTTTTAAGAACTGCCTAAGAGCAACATTCTGCTATCATTACTCCAACCTTGAGTAGGAGAATTCATACTTTCTGATGGCCTGGTCACCGCAGACAGCATCTCTGTGGGTTAAATCCTGCATACAAGGTTGACCCTTAGTGGGCAAATGGGAACTCAAGATTTGGAGACAAACCCCTCCCACCATGCTAAAAGTGCCCCACGGTGTAAACTCCACAAGCAATCTTATTGTGGATGAACAACGAACGTGTGCTTTCTTTTGAGACTCTAGAATCTTGGCATGTGCTAAAGAGAGTGTGTCAATAGGACCAGCCTCCACGGACAAGCCCAGGGGATCTCAAAGGAACTTCTGTGGTAGACAATCCTGACCTGTGTGGTCCCAACTCAGTGCCAGAAGAATGTACATCCTTACTCCACAGGGAGAGGGTGCTTGTCCTGAGCTTGGCACTCCCTAAGACCCAGTCTCAACACCTGTGCCCTTTGTGGAGTTGTTGTAAAGCCTTTTGCTATAATAAATCTTAGCTGTGTATAAGACCAGAAATTGACTCCTGTGATTTGTCCGAGTAAATAATCAAACCTGGAGGTGATGTTGGGGATCCCCGAATCTATCCCATGCCAGAAAAGACTATTGGTCTATCTTCCAAAAGTCAGTGGAAGCCACAGAAAGGAGCTTGCTTCATACCCACAATGCCCTAATGATTTCAGGATTGTGGAATTCGCTATAACTCAAAGTCTCACATTCAAGTGATGGTTGACAAAGAGGGTCATGGAACAACTTAGCCAGAAAAAGCTACCCAGATCCACAGACGTAACCAACTGTCTACCACCATGCCCTCTGGAAAGCAGACTCCTGGGACATAAGTGGCCACAGATACCTAACTTGATCTCCTCCCATTTCTAAGCACCTAGGCACCCTAACTCAAGAGTGAGCATTCATTTTTTTCCTCTTGTTCCTCTCACACTTACTCAGTCCTGTGGAAAGTCCGGCCGCTAATGCCATCCATGGAGAATGTCTCTGTCCAGCCTTCCTAGTTCCTTGGGTCCAGCCACCATCGTCTCTCACCAAGGAGACACCAGCCGCCAATCTGATCTGCTGGGTTGCCTACTCTTGTCCTGACACACTCTGTGCTCCGTTCTGTTTCCAGAGGGTCTTTAGAGTCGGAAAAGAGACACCTCCCTGATCTGCTCTAAGCCTGCCACCATGTTCAGGAACAGTGGCTCCTTCCTACTACCCACCAGCCCTCCGGCGATTGAGTCCTTACTGAGCTCTTCCACTGGAACTCACTATGCAGCCCAGGTGGACCTGGAGCTGGCCATGTTTTTATCCATACAGTCAACATCAAAACAGCCCCAGACGTGGTGTCTCCAACTCTTGTATCCTTCCACTGATAGCGGAGGACGTATTCAATTGTAGCAGAGGTAAGTGACCAACCCATGCTAGCTTGACTTCCTTCCTTTTGCTAACAGCCCCTCCGGTATTCTACCAGTCACATGGCCACTCACATTCTGTATTCCCGTCTCCCTGGAAGGAGGATAGGGAACTCAATTCGGATAAACAGGAGGCAAACAAAAGCCGTATACAACTTTGGAGGCCGTGGTGGTTGAGTGTTTGAATACTTGGCCCCAGCTGGTGCCACTGCTGTGGAGGTTTGGCAAGTGCGACAGGCTTTGGGAGTTCACAGCCTTGCCCCATTTCAAGTTTGTCTCTCTCTGCTTTCTGGGCCTGCTGGAAGACGTGAGCACTTAGCTCTCTGCTCTGGCCAACTCTGCCACTCCCACCATGATGGCCTCTCCCTCTGGAACTGTAAGCCAAATAAGCTCCTCCTCCTGTAAGTTGACTTGGTCACGGTGTTTAATCAGAGCCACAGAAAAGTAACTAACACAGGCACATCTTTATAAAGGAACATGTGTCTATCCATACTCAGGCCTCTTCCCACGGGCTACAGTTAGACCCTAGATGTTATGTCTGTTCCCACCACAAAAGCAAGGTTAAAGCCTTCGAGGAGTGGAAAGGGACCCAGGTCAGTGACGGCCAGCATGGAGAGCTCTGTCCGACAGCCCTGGACCAGTCACAGTGAGAGCAAAAGCAGCCCAGAGACACTGCTTCTGTGAGCTCTATCTACCCAAACTCAGGTCCCAAGACAAAAACTCATCTGTGTGCACAGGCAAATGCTCTCCCCTGACCCCCTCACCAAGATACAGAAAGACAAAAGGCCAAGGAGACCATACTAATTATGATCTCATGGACAGTTATGATCAAGACTATAAAAATACTATATAAGCTTATACTACATAAATATTTACAAGTATCATACAATACACACAATTACAAATTCTTTAAAAAGGAAAAGGAATCTGTCCAAAGAATGTGAACAATCCCTCTGTATGAGACTCACCCACTGCACCATTCACAAAAGGCCAAGAATCTTGCCCAAGACATCCTAAGCACTCAAATGTTCTAAAAGTGAATGCACCCCTGTGTTTACATTGTACACAAGCACACACATCTGGGAGGGACTGCTCTGCCAGAAGGGATTCCCGAGGTCAAATATCAAGACAAGGTTAGCACCATCTCAGTCATGTTTTTAAGAAGTGATTAGGTCTGGATGCCCAATGCAACTGCTGAGTCAGCCCTGAGATTACAAGAGGTGGCTGGTCCAGCTGGTGAGCCAGGAGCAGAAGACTCAGCACCTATCAATTTGCTGACAACTCCTGATTCACCCTGGCCACACACCTTCCCTAGGCTTATGTCCACTGTAAGTAGGAGATAATCTAAGGTTAGTGAAAATCAAACCTATGTTCAAGAAAAGTCTAGGGAACTCCTCCTGCTCACGTGGAAACTGAGAGCGGAATCAACAGAACTGGGAACTTGCACCAGTACACTCCCTGCTCCTCTCAGTGCCCTGTGCACATCAGTCATACTGCTGTGAGACAGGATGCAATCTTTCCGGCTTAAGACTGCATTCTCCAAACACAGTCACTTCTTGGTTAAAAGAAAAAAAAAAAAAAAAAAAAAAAAGAGTGCTTCTCCCTCGGGACACCAAATGGTGGATGTCGCCCGATGCGGGAGGGCCTGGAGGACCAAGGGGCCCAGGCTTGGGAGGCCCCAGCAGCTTTGCTTCGTGGCTGTGGCCGCAGTCGGGGCCTTGGGGCTCTTGGAGGCAAAGTTGAAGATGACGAGTGGATTCCAGTCACCAAGCTGGGCCGCCTGGTCAAGGACATGAAGATCAAGTCCCTGGAGGAGATCTGCCTGCTCTCCCTGCCCATTAAGGAATCTGAGATTACTTTTTCCTGGGAGCATCCATTAAGGATGAGGTTTGAAAGATCCTGCCAGTGCAGAAGCAGACCCGGGCTGGCCAGGGGACCAGGTTCAAGGCTTTTGTCACCATTGGGGAAGACAACAGTCATGTTGGTCTGGGTGTCAAGTGCTCCAAGGAGGTAGCCATGGAGGTTTGAAAGATCCTGCCAGTGCAGAAGCAGACCCGGGCTGGCCAGGGGACAAGGTTCAAGGCTTTTGTCACCATTGGGGAAGACAACAGTCATCTTATTTAAAATTTGCCCATTCGAGGGGCCATCATCTTGGCCAAGCTTCCCATTGTTCCTGTGCAGAGGGAGAGGCTACTGGGGAAACATGACTGGCAAGCCCCACACTGTCCCGTGCAAGTGATGGACTGCTGTGGCTCTGTACTGGTGCCCCTCAGCCCTGCCCAGAAGCATTGCTGTCATCTCTGCTCCTGTGCCCAGGAAGCTGCTGGCTGGTGTTGATGACCACTGCATACCAGCCCAGGCTGCACGGCCACCCTGGCCAACTTCACAAGGCCACCTTTGATGCCATCGCTAAGACCTACAGCCATTGGACCCCTGACCTCTGGAAAGAGATGTTCTTCTCCAAGTCTCTCCCATCAGGAATTCACCAACCACCTTGTGAAAACCCACACCAGAGTCTCCATGCAGAGAACCCAGGCTCCAGCTGTGGCTACTACCCAGGGCTGTTATATGAGAAAAATAAAGTGAATTAAGTCTGAAAAGACAGAAACGAGGTGAGGGGAACACTCCATTTAAATATAAGAAATGGGTTAGAGGGGCTGGAGAGATGGCTCAGCGGTTAAGAGCACTGACTGCTCTTGCAGAGGACCTGGGTTTGATTCCCAGCACCCACATGGCGGCTACAAACCATCCTTAACTCCAGTTGCAGGGGAATCCGAAGCCCTGTTCTGACCCCTGCGGCATTGCACGGCACGGGTGCACTCACATACATATAGGCAATACACTCATACACATAAAATAAAAGTAATAAATAAAATATTGAAAAAAAAAAGAAACAGGTTGGAGAGCTGGCTCAGCAGTTAAGAACTCATGCTGCTCTTGCAAAGGAAACCAGACTTTGGTTCCCAGCTCCCACACTGGGTGACTTACAACCTCCTGTAACTCCAGCTAAGGGGCCTTAACACCCTCTTCTTGCCTCTGTGGGCATCTGAACTCATGTGCATGTACACACAGGAACATACACATAGATAAAATTTTAAATAAGATGTCTAATATATGTTTATATATATATATGTAAAGGGTATGGGGGCTGGAGAGATGGCTCAGGGGTTAAGAACACTGACTGTTCTTGCAGAAGACCCGGGTTCAATTCCCAGCACCTACACAGCAGCTAACAACTGTCTGTAACTCCAGTCCCGGGGGATCCGACAGCCTCTTCTGACCTCCGTGGGCACTGTACGACATGGGTGCACTTACCTACATGCAGGCATAACACTCATGCACATAAAATAAAAATATTAAAAATAAAAATTTTTTAAAATTAAAAAGGGTACAAATTCTCTCCCAAATAAATGTTCCATACATATATATGTTTATGTGTGTATATGTATGTGTATGCATATATGCGTACAAATTCTCCCCAAAAGTAAAGGCCCCCGACTTGAGGGTGAGGAGGAATGTGGGTAAAAAAGGACAGATTACAGAAAGTAAGGAAATTCCATTTGTGGGCCACTATATAAAGTGCTGCTGGTACTGACCGTCCCTTTTAAACTGTTCCCACAGTTTACAAATCAGCACAGATTATATGTATACTGTATCCCTTTACCCCTCTATTATATTGCAAGTATTTTCTGATAAAATGTTCCTCTAGTACTTGATATCACAAACATCCCATCTCAGTGATATGCCCGAGCCACCCACTCCCACTCTGGGGCTTCTGCCGTGCCGTTAGAGGCTGTGCTGGAACAACGTGCTCTGCTGTACCAGCTGGACATTCCTTCCAACAGGCCCAGCGTGGGTATCAGCATCCAGTTAGAGCACCAGAACCTCAGCCTCCTCCACTTGCAGCTCTGGTGCTGGGTCTGTCTCCCGTGCAGCCTGCTGATTCCACTTGCTCTTTCTAAGCGCCCAGGGATGTGGCTTCAGAGCACTGACTTCCTGGACACCAACCCCTCTAGAGAGGTGATGGGCACGGTGCTCTGGCTCAGCATACAGCTGGCACTGACTCGGGCTGGTGAGCTGTCGGTAATTAGAGATGTTCTGGCGGGCAGGATGGGAGATTGAACCTTACTCGCCAGGGGTTAACTTTCACTGTGAAGTTTTTATTCTGGCTGGACAGGTACAGTGGTCAGACTATGTTTCCACCTTGAGACCCTGGGTTCAGTGTGTGTAATTCAACAAAGCACAATTTTCCACACAGAGGAGAAAAAGAAAGAGAAAACATCAGATCATTAAGACCTAACCCTCTCCTGATAAAACTCAGCTTGCTATCCAGAGTTAAGAAGGTGGAGACTGGAGAGATGGCTCAGAGGTTAAGAGCACTGGCTGCTCTTGCAGAGGATCCAAGTTCAAGTCCCAGCACCCACATGGCAGCTAACAACCATTTGTAACTCTAGTTCCAGGAGATCCAATGCCCTCTTCTGGCCTTTGCAGGCATTGCATGACACAGGTGCACCCACCTGTATGCAAGCAATACATTCATACACATAAAATAAAAATAAATTTTTTTTAAAAAAAAGGTGACTAGGCACAGTGGCGCATGCCTTTAATCCCAGCACTTGGGAGGCAGAGGCAGGCCAATCTCTGAGTTCAAGGCCAGCCTGATCTACATAGTGAGTTCCAGGCCAGCTGGAGCTGCAGGGAGACCCTGTCTCAAAAAGACAATAAAAAATAAATAAGAAAAAAGGTGGTCTTGAATCCTTTAAATACAATTGTGAAATCCAAAGGATTTCAAACTAGCACGCCCCACAATCACGCCCCCCCCCACTCCCTTCTAAAACACCTCATGTGTAAGGGACTGTGGAGGCACATTTCTTTTAACATCACTTTATTCTAAACACTCCAAAGGAACCAGGAGCTTGGTCAGACTGCCCGGCACTCACACGGTGGCACAGCCAGGCAGCTCTTGGCTTTATGACTGCATTTCCTCTGACTGTTCAGATGGCTGATGTGTTTGTAGTGTCTGCTGGTCCAGCCCAGCGGCAGTGTTATATTGTCTATCCTGCTCAGTCAGGATTACTTTTCCATGCCTATTATGGGATGAATTGTGTCACCCTAAAAAGATAGGTCAAAGTCCTAATTCCAAGTATCTGTGAGTGTGACCTTATTTGGAGATAAGGTCTTGGCAGACAGAATCATGGCTAAGATGAGGTCATTAGGGTAAGCCCTAATACAACTACTGCTGTCTTTATTTCAAGGGAAACCAGAAACCCATGGGGAGGAAGGTGGCTGTGTGGCCAGAGGCAGGGGCTGACAGCTCAGGTCAGGAAGTGCCTGGAGATACCAGACAGGGAGAGGCAAGCAGGGATCTGCCACTGAAGGCTTGAAGGATCCTCGGCTGCCAATATCTGACCATGGGACTTGCAGCCTTCAGAGGCAGCAGAGAATGTTTTTCTGTTACAAGTCCCAGGGCTGGAGAACTTACTCTGCAGCCCTTAGGAAATTAGCACACCCCACAATCACCCCCCACACATACACTCCCTTCTAAAACACCTCATGTATAAGGGACTGTGGAGGCACATTTCTTTCAACATCACTTTATTCTAAACACTCCAAAGTCCAGGTTTCCTTCAAGGTATTTAGAAATGCATTTACTTAACTATGTGAAGGCTTGGTAATATTTTTAATTATGGGGGGGCATATTTAGCCTTTAAAATTAATAAGACAGAACAGTTGCAACCACCCACATATATCTTTATGAAGAATGAATGTTCCCTAATTCAGTGGTATTGAGGCAGTATTATATACAGACACAACAGCTGCAGGAATCCAAAGTGCTGCAGAAATCACCCTGGTTAGTAATTCACACAGAAGATTGGCCACTACTTGATGCTGAAAAGGGAAGACAGTTCCTGGCCAAGCGCAGACTCTTGTCCTTACACATTTACCTGGCAAATACACACCAGCACACTAGGGATACCACAGGTATAGTAAATAGAATAAAGTCACAATAAGAGATAGGACCTCGCACTACAGGGGAAGGCAACCACGGGACAAACACCTGCCCGTTCAGTTCTGAAAGTTCCTGTTTGGTATTAAAGTTGCCTTCTGTTCTCCAACCCAGTCAGTGACTGGAGCAGCAATCCTTTGGACATTTCTTGTTTTTGTTTTTGCTCTGTTTTTCGTGTGTGGTGTATATGTATGTGCCCATGTATGGGAACAGACATGTTTGTGTGTGGTGTGTGGGCACGTGTGCATGTGGGGGTCAGAGGTTGATACTGAGTGTCTTCCTCAACTGTTGACCATCTTAAGTATCAAGGCAGGATCTCCCATTGAGCCCAGAGCCCACTGACTCGGGGGTCTAGCTTGCTTCAGGCATTCTCAGTCTCCAGTTCCAACACACTGGGATTACTGGACAGCCATCATGCCCACTGGGCATGTATATGGATGCTGGGAATTCAAACTCATATTTGTTCAGCAAGTACTCTACCCCTGGAGCCACCTTCCCAGCCCTGTTTGGACATTTTAAACATATGTATTAAAATGACCTTTTTGAAAGACTTTATTTACAGAAGTGGTCCGTGGATTAAACAGAGATACAGAGAGAGATATATGAAGGTGTTCAGAGAAATGTCACAGACTGGAATCCAAACACCCTACACATCTGCAAGGGGACACCAGTATAAGGCACCATCATGCCCAGATGTCCAAGTCCCAATACCCAGAACCTCTAGGAATCTGTGAACAAAGTGAACAGTGCAGGTAAGGTTACTGACTTCCACACTTAAAAACCATACAATTCTGACTCTCTGGGTGGGGCCAGTGTAACCAGAGAGGCCCTTAAAAATGGAAAACAGGGCAGAAGAGGTCCGAGTGTCACAGCACTCACTGCCAGGGCTGACTTTGAGAGGGAGGATAAGGCCACTAGCGAGGAATGCAAGAGCTGAGGAAAGGCACTCTCTGCTGGGCGCTGTGGGGTTCAGGCCAGCCATGCTCTGTCATCAGCCCAGCGACTCCCACACTGAACTGTATGCCAAGTGACTAAGAGCAGAATCCAGGTCAGACGTGGTTCTAAGGACTGGCATTGATGACCCAACCTAGAGTAAACCTGGTTTTCAAAGTTCCTACAATAAGTATGTATTTATCAGTAAGAGAAATACTTAGCACTGGGGAGACAGCTCAGTAGGTAAAATGCAAGCTCACCTGTAAGCCCAGCGCTTGTATGGGGTGATGAGAGGTAAGAAAGGAGGTCTCTGGACTCTCACAAGCCAGCAGCCTGGCACGGGCAACAGCAAACCAGAGACCTGACTAGACAAGAAGGGCAAGGACCGACACCGAGGTGGTCATCTCATCTCCGCTCACTGAAGTGGCAGATGTGCACCTGTACACACACACACACACACACACACACACGATGATGATGATGTAGATAGATAGATAGATAGATAGATAGATAGATAGATGGTAGATAGGTAGGATAGATAATAGACAGATAGATACATGTATAGTCTGCTAACGATCTGCTTGAGGGTAGTCATGACAAGCCCCCCAGGACTGAGCCAGGAGATCTTGGTTAGACAAAGATTCTGAGGATGAACAATATTATACAGAGAGGAAAGGGGGCTAGAAGAAGATAGAAAGTCCACAACTAGCTGAGCTTCCAAGATAATTACCTTTTTATCATTCTACCTTGGAAGCCCAGCTTCCTGGCTATGGCACAAATTTCAAACATTGGTATATTACATTTTAAAGTTGATGATCTATGAAAAACCACTCAAAGTCCAAGCTGCGTCTCTCAAGAAACGAGAACCTGGTCAACACTCTACCTATAGCATCACAAAGTTTAAGTGGTCTGCACCTGGCCTACCGTGCCCTGAAGCCTTGATATTTTGGCATGCAATTTTAGAGAATCATCTTCAGGAACAAGAGGTCATGCTAGAAAAAAAACCCTTGCTACTCCTTTTCACAAGACTAACTTAGTAGTACCCACCTGTTCCCAAATACCTGCCCATCTCCCCAGCCTAACATGTGTCATCTGACATATATCTGAGATCATGCGGAGTGCATTGCATGCTGTTATCTAAATACAGAGGTAAATTCCACAAATCTGAAATCACAATTGCTAAAACCCGAGAAACAATACATCTCACTATGTCAAGAATGTGTACGCAGCCTTCTGACATGGCTGTCATATTCAGGAACTCACAGCAGCTGTGGTCACCTGCGTACCATCAAGCCAGCAAGATCAGTCAACATTCCAGCAGGCAGAACTAACTGGACTTGGTGAGTTACAAAAAATAAAAAAAGGAGACACCATGACGGTCGGAGGGGGGCGTGTTGGCAGGAGGAGAGAGGATCAAGATACAGTCTATAAATCTATGAAACTTTAAATACATATATGTACTTATTTACCACCGTCATTACCACCATGACAGTTTCTAATATCCTTAAAAGGCCTCTCTGCCCAGAAAGAACACCAAGCTCTTTCCAGCAAGTTCCATCAACCTTAAAAGATAATTGCCATGCTATATAAACTGTATTAAAAAAAAAAATGAAGGAAAGTTACCCAAAATAGCCTCATTTCCAGTCTGTACAACAAAAAGCCAAATGCCACCTCTGCATAATTTATACATAGAAATCTTGAATGAGGTGTTAGCAGAAGGGGATTGGAGGGGCAGCTTAGTGGTAGAGCATATGCCTAGAACATGTGACACTCTGGGTTTTATCCCTACACAAACCTACACAACCTACCAACCCCTACACAAATTTTTTAGCAGAAAAATCAACAGTCATGTATTTTAAAAACAAAGTCATAATCTAAAAAGGCTTATCAGGAACAAGTGGAGCGTTCAACATTCTATCTATTATC
Organism: Nannospalax galili; assembly: GCF_000622305.1. Taxonomy (NCBI): domain Eukaryota; kingdom Metazoa; phylum Chordata; class Mammalia; order Rodentia; family Spalacidae; genus Nannospalax; species Nannospalax galili. Next base: position 286,440 of record NW_008351729.1, on the reverse strand, counting down.
GTATTTCCTAATACTGAGATCTTAAAATAGATGCAAAATATTTGACACACTTCTGGCCATTCATAACAGCAAACCACATAAAGTTCGTATTGCTTCCAAGTGTCTACCAAAAGCTTCCAAACAACAACTTTAATGAGGCACTCCCATTACAGTCAGGAACAAGAGGACGCCTGCTACCATCAACATTATTCAGCACAGCACCGAACAGAATGTCCCTGCTGCTGCAGTAAACAGGGGAAACATGTGGAAGGTACAAGTGCATCTTCTGTCAGGGTGGGTCCCCAAGGCCAGCGTGGAAGTGGAAAACAGCAGAGCTGGGCTTGGGTCGTTGTGTGGTTGGGGTCAGGGGATCCTGTTCTACGTGTATTAAAAAATAAAATAAAAACAGGCATCCACAGAAAGGCCCAAGAAACTGAAGTGGGCCTTAGTTGGTAAAGTGTTTGCCATGCACACATGAGGACTTGAGTTCGATTCCTCACACTCATGTAAAAAGCTAGGGGTGGGAAGGGCACGGACTGGCAATCCCAGCACCTGTGAGGCGGAGACCAGAGGATACCTGGAGCCTGCCAACCTGCCAGCCTACCCTAACAGATGTGCTCCAGGGCTTCCAGGGCCCAGGGTTGACCTCTGGTCTCTGCATGCACATGCACAGGCAATGCACACAGGCACATGTGGCCTACTGAGGGAGAGACTGACCCTGGATCTACACAAACTTATAGAACAAGAGACAGAAGCCAATGCTGTGTAAAGGATTATTCTCCTGTTTAGTAACTGTAAACACCAGAATATGTTAAGTTAAATGATGCAGACCTATGGTGAAAGATTGGAAAATGCTAGAAAGGAAGGAGACAGAAGACCCACAACAAGTGCCACATGCTACACTTAACAGCAAAAATACCGATGTCTCCAGCTCCTGCCCTGGGTCATTTCTAGGCCTGCACTGGCCTGAGCAGTCCCCCCAGCCTCCTCCCCTTCTCTAAGTACTAGGCCCATGTCCTACAAGTCAGGCTCACCAGTCTCACCCACCCATGTCCTACCCTGTTCTATGAACTCCATAAGCTATCACACAGCTCTCGTAAGGCCACATTACATGCACAAACACACACCACAAAGGAGGTACTAGAAATCAATGGCGAAGGGCTGTCAGGAAGCAGCATCCAGAGGTGGGGAGCGATCACGTGCCTCATGACGAGCGGCTGTGCAGGCATCAGGATCTAAACTGATCCCTAACACGCTGTGAAAAAGCCTGGAGCACAGCGCATACCTACAGTCCACTGGGGAGGCAGAAGCAGGCAGACTCCTGGTCAGGAGACGAGCTGAATCAGCGAGCTCCAGGTTCAGTGAGAGACCCCATCTCAAAAGATATCACCAGGTAAAAAGCAAGAGGAAGACACCCAACACTGACCTCTGGCCGCCACACGCATGCACACCCTCACACACACGCACGTATGCACACACACTCTCACACGCACGCACGCAGACGGGCACAGAAAGCAGCATGGGAAAAGCATGTGCGGATTAAGCCCTATGCTTGGCCACGGTAGTAGGAGTCAGGAATCTAAAGGGTCCCAGAATATGGTGCATAAGCTCTGAACTCTTCACAACCAACCAGAACACTGGCTCAGCAAAGGGCAACCATCAGCCCCAACCTTGAAAGCAATCATAACGAGGTATTTCAGGATTTCCACGGGGTACCTCAAGCTAAGGTTGCTTTGATGAAGAGCACCCTTCCAGAAAATTGTTTTCTTTGTGGGCAAGGAGTTAGTTAACAACTGTGACTGTTCATTTAGGCTGTGTCCTGAAGGAAGGGGAAGGAAGCACCATGATTGGGCGCTCCGAGGGAGGGGCATCTCCCTGGAAGCCTTGCATCCCTTTTGGAAGAAAGTACATTATAAATTAAAGGCTTTCATCTCATTGTAAGATCCAACAATTACATCATAAGGGGCCATTAAGAAATTCAGGCCAATGTTATAACCACCCTTGCTCAACTGGCAAGGAAAAGAGGGTCCAGTATAACAGAGATTGCAAAGGCCCACATGACTCTGAAGACCTACAACTAAGAAGGCCAGGCTATGCAAGGCAACCCCAGTGCTTAAGCCCGGAACAAGGATAATAACATCCTAAATATATTCTGCTCAGTATGTCCCGCTCTGAATACTCAATTAGTACCTTAAGGAACACTAACTAGCAAAGACCAACTCTATTTTAAGAATACTCATGGGGCCTAAATTTATGAAAAACAACAGTGTATAAATTTCTGTTGAAAAACAAAAAGCATTCCCTGGCCAGACCTAAGTCACAGGGCTCTCCGCGGGACACAAAACAAGTTCATAAAACATCTAATCAAAGGCCACTCTGAGACAAGGAATGGAAGGTGGAACAAGATCATCGTGAAACCCACAAAACAGCCAACCCTTCCCACCCTTCACTAAAATAAGATAGTTTGTTTCTCATTTACCAATCACGGCTCAGCCTTGCTGGCATCTGCCTCCAACAGGTATGATCTGCCCAGGCGACCCGACCAACAGAACTGCTCTCCTGTCCTGAAAGCCGTTTAAGGAGACCCCACCAGAAACTCTTCCTAAGATTATCCAGCCAAAGCCAGAAGCCCAGTGGCCCTTTCTGTCTCCGTCGTCTTCTTAGGGTTCTCCCTCCCGCCATCAGCAGTAAATCCAACTTGTTTAACCATAGCCACCTTCTACCTGTCTTTGGCTGGAGGGCACCCATGGTCCATGGTTTCACAAATTTCTAAAAGATCCCTCCTATGTTTCTATTTTCATAAAAACCAAATTTAGCTGGACTTGGTGGTACACGCCTTTAATCCTAACACTCAGGAAACAGGCAGGCAGATGTCTGTGAGATCCAGGCCAGCCTGATGTACATAGTGAATTCCAGGCCAGCTGGAGCTACAGGGAGAGCCTTCTCAAAAAAATAATTTAACTTCATTTACAAACAGCCTTTTCCAGGAGCCTAGTAATTGCACATTTTACCTCTAAGAAAATGCCTCCGGCAGATTCTGATTTAAATTCCACTTGCTTTAAAAATGCCAAGACATTTCCCTTTCATGACCCAGACAATCCCCTTACAGCTCAAAGTGAAGACCAGATAAGTCTTTTTCTTCTAAAGCCCAAAGCAGTGGTGTGTCACAGAATGGCCTCTATTTACCTGCCACCCTGGAGGACTCATGCCTCCACTCCTTCAGCAGCCTCTGAACCTCTCTGGGGCTTATTTTCCACCTATGAAGGAGCACAACACTCATATTCAGAGAATTCTCAGACTGACCCCTGGCTTCAGCTCGGCACACACAGCAGGGGCACTCACTCAACCAAGGGGACACCCTGCCCTACCACTGCCCTCTGTGCACCTCAGGAGGGATGCTCTGCCAAGACACCATATGTCTAACTGACCCCTGCCACACTCCAGCCCTGTCTGCCTCCTTTCCCAGCCTGGGGCCTGTTCAGCAGGTCTCACCAGTCGCCTCCAGCTCCCCTTACCTGCTGACTTCCTGATCTGCCTATTTCCTTTTCCTCTGCTATGATAAAATAACAAAAGCAACTCAAGAAAGGGTGGGTTTGTTCTGACTCGGGATTCAAGGTATTGACCATGATGGTGGTCAAGGCAGCAGCTGCTTCAAACAGCTGATCACGTGTCTCATCCACAGTGAACAGGGAGGGAGCAACAGGTGCTACCAGCGCTCATTCAGCCTTTCCCTCCATTTTATACAGTCCGGGATGCCTGCCTGGGGAACAGGCCTGAACAGGCCTGCAGGCAGTCAAGACAAACCTTTGCTACAAGGTAGCAGTGTTTTACAGACTGCAGGACGGTTAACTAAGCCACTGTAACAGCCTATACAAGACCAATGCAGGCTAAGCCCAGTCAAAATCCCAGCGTGGAGGTAGGGAGGCGGACGTCCACCCCACGCCTAGCTGAGAACTACTGGCAACTAACTGGCAGCTGCTGGGAGAGAGAGAGGAGAGGGAGTCCTTTTCTCTCATCAGGTGTGATACTGACGTTGACTAGACTCCAGGAGATGGATCCACAATGAAGACAACTGGACTTGATAGGCCTTAAAAAAAATAGGACATGAAATCAGGCTAGGGGTAATAGGATGGCATGGAGATAGGGGAGTAGACTGGAATATGATCAAAATACATTATGTGAAATTCTTAAAAATAAAATTATTTTTTTAAAAAGATGGGGCTGGGGCTGGGGAGATAGCTCAGTGGTTAAAAGCACTGGCTGTTCTTGCAGAGGACCTGGGTTTTGATTCCCAGCACCCACATGACAACTAACAACCATAACTCCAGTTTCAGGGGAATCCAACGCCCTCTTCTGACCTCTGCGGGCAATACACAACATGCGTGCACTTACACACATGCAGGCAATACACTCATACACATAAATAAAATGTTTTTTAAAAGATGGGTCTTTCCACATCCATTAATCTAATCAAGATAATCCCCTAAAGCACAGGTAGAGGCTCCCAAGTTGTCAACACTCACCATGACAATATCCATTACCCTCTCTCTAAACTATCAAGTACAGGGTGCATCACTAAACCAAGAACAAACCTCTCACTGTCTGCATCTCTCAACCAAGACCCTCTTTACTATCTTCACTCTGTCATCGGCAAAACACCAAAAGTCACACCAGGCTAGAGGAGGAGGGTGTGAACTGGAGGGCAAGTCTTGAGTTTTAAGATGAGCATCCAGCAGCATAATCAAAACCAAAGGACATATTGGGAACTGTAGCTGAGGGAGATTCCACCTGCCTCAGAGTCCCTGAGTGTTAGGCGGTGACAGGGTTATGAACCTTTCCCCTCTCGGGGGTCAGCCTGTGCCTACTAGAACTTCAGATCCATTTTGAGCCGCTGTTATATGCCAATTCATTCTAAAATTCACTGAGGGAGAGTTCTTTGAATACATATGACCTTAAAGGTTGAATAGGCATAGTCAAGGGGAGTGGGTTAAAAAAAAGTCAAATGAAGCCAAAAATTAAAGTGACACAAGGCAAATCAACAGCTGCTATCCAAACAGAACACTTGGTTGAGCGCCCCACTATCTGGCAGCTTCTGCTGCCTTTACAACCGAAGGGCTTTTACTGAAGTCCTAAGAAAATAACGTCTCCTGTGAATCCAGAGAGGGTTCTGCAGGAGTGGATGGCAAACAGACAATCCAGGTGAAGAGTTCAAGGGGGGTTTCACTAGACTAATCTTTTAACTGAATCCTTATTTCAGTAGGAAATAGAAAAAGCTACCTTCTTGCCCTGTCCTGTAGCAATCCCCTCTGACTTCAAACATTCCATCCTAGAGGAAGGCTCACTAAGACGCAGGAGGCAAAAAACTCCCAAGTGTCAGGAAGCCCCTGCAACACACTGGATTCACAAGACCCCCCCTCCCTTTCCAAGGTTAGACAAGCAGTAAGTAGACTGCTGAGGACGCCCCAACCTGTTCACCTGCCTAAACACTGTAGAGAGAGCCAGGATCTCAGCTCTCGTGAGCCAGCACCAGGACAGGGTAGGCTTTTAAGTGATGCAGCTGCCTCGGAGCCATCCCCACAGCGAGCAACCCCTCACTCGCCCTCACTCCTGTAAGCAACCCCAGTACATCAGACTGACAATCACTTCTTTGTGACCAATAGGCACACCGATCTGGGGGAGAGATGCTTCTTTAGGTCTCCCCAGGAAAAGTTCCATACGACACCCCCAGACACAGTGGGTCACAACACTCTAATGAGTCCTAAGTAATTATCTGTTCCACCGCCAGCTGTAGCCTCCTCAGGCTCATCTCTCCATCTCTGTCACCAAGGTCCTGAGTCTGTCTGTCTTGGGACCAGCAGAAAGCTGTTCTAAAAAAGAACAATGAATGACATGGGAAGCTGGACGCTTGGAAGCCAGGGGACAGGGAACTTTAAAGGGAAACGGGCACTCGCTCTTCTGCTTTCCAAGTACCTTTATGGTATTTATTCTCTGTAAAGGCTGAAAGTCACTAACCTAGACGTGCAGGGAGCGGCCACCTCCATCCTCATGACTCCTCCTGTGTCACCGGTGGCATGAGGCAGGCCCGGGCCTTCCACAGGAGCAGCCACCTCCATCCTCACGTGTCACTCTCCTTCCCCATCCTTGCGCTGCGTCTCTTACTTGCCTTTGCTTTGCTCCTTGCCCTCTGTTGTAAAACTTTTTCCTCTGACTTGAACTAGTTCCCTCCTGGAGGCAGGAAGGAGGCTCATGAGACTCAGTGAGCTCAGAAAGCTGCAAGACTTCCAAAACAATTTCTGGGAGAAGAGCTTTTCCAGGGGAGCTGCCTGTAAGATGCAGAGTTCCTAAACTGCCATCCACACTGGGGCGGGGTCAGTGTCTAGCAGCTGCCTTAAATTATCCCAATAAACTCACAGCCCTACCGAGCTAGCTTTGGGTAGAATGGTTTCTTTGTTCTGTCATGGGTGCATGGGTGCCCTATCTGGAATAAACAGATGTTCGCTCACGTCTCCCCAGAAAAAGTTACAGCAATAGCCTTCTATCAGCTGAATCCATGGACATATGGTTTTGTGACAGGGCAAAAAAAAAAATAGAAAGTTTTATTGCAACTTTGCTCAAATGATAAATCCTAGTCAATTTGATAATAATATTAAAAGCTTGTATTCCAGGCTTGGCCTGACTTACACAAATTGGCATGGACTCAATTGATTATATAGTTAATGAGCAAATGCACTTTGCTCCAAAGCTCCCTAAGAACAAAGGGCAAAGACTCCTGTGGTGGTTTGAATGATAATGTCCCCCATAGGTTCAAATATGTGACACGTGGTCCCCAGCTGGTAGCGCTGTTTCAGGAGGTTTAGGACCAGGCTCTGAGAGGTCACAACCTGGTCCCAATTCTAGATTGCTCTATTTCCTGTTTGCCTTTGTAGATGTGAACTTGCAGCTTCCTGTTCCTGCCCCCACACCTCCCACCATGATGGATTCTTATCCCTCTGGAACTTTGTAAGCCCAAATAAACTCTTCCTTCTGTGAGTTGCCTTGGTCATGGTGTTTTTATCACAGCAACAGAAAAGTAACCAACACAACTATCATGTGAACAGAGCCTGTATAAGAAATTCTCAACACAGTATACACCAGATAAGTTTAATATCTCACAAGAATTCAAAACCCTCACTTCAACAGAAAGTTCTAAACTTTAAACACATTTCCTAACATTTCCTGGTATTTTTCAAAGTAGCTCCCCCTGTGGTCTACACTAACAGAAGGCACATCTCCAGAGTTTCCACTTCCCAGTACTGAAACATTTGCAAGTTCTTACCAAGAAGAGAGAGTTTGGTAATAAAAACCACATTATGAGCCAGGTGTGATGGCACACGCCTTTGTGCCCAGCACTTGGGAGGCAGAAGCAGGGGAATCTCTGAGTTTGGGGCCAGCCTGGTCTACATACAAGTTCCAAGGCAGCCAGGCCCACCTCCAAAAATAAAATGAACTAAAGCTATGTTATCTTTTTTCCTTCACATCTCCATTATTTAAAGCAAAAGAGTTTTCAAAAGTAGAATAAATTTCAGGGGTACAAACTTAAGCAAAATGGCAGTTTTTCTAAGTAAAAGTAATTCCTTCCAAACTTGAGAAAAGGAGAGCTGTTTCTACCCACAAAGGAGTATTTTTAACAAAGGACTCGTGACGCTAAGCATGGTGGCGCACGCTTTTAACCCCAGCCCTGGGGAGGCAGAAGCAGGCAGATCTCTGAGATCGAGGTCAGCCTGGACCAAATAGTGACTTCCTGGGACTAGGGAGACCCTGTGAGAAAAGAAAAAAAGAAAAAAGGACTCATGTGAAGCGGCAGAGATCAGGGCCACCAAGTGGCTCACAGGTAAAAAAGCCTAAGGACCTGAGTTTGATCTCCCGAACTCACAAAAAGCCAGGCACAGCGGCTGGTGCCCACAATCCCAGCATTCCGTACAGGGAAATGGAAGGCAGAGACAGGAAGTCACCCCAAAAGCTGCCAGCCAGCTAGACTGGAGTACTCAGAGCTGCAGAAACACAGGGAAACCTTGTCTCAACAAGGTGACACCCACATGTGTGCTGTGGCACATGGCGCCCCTCCCCCATCTCATACACGTAACAAAATCTGATCTGACAGGCACACAAACCATCACTGAGTCACTACATGAAATGTTCGAAGAAGTTATTCTGTGACTTAAGTAAGACACTAGAACCAGAAAGGAGGCGTTGAACAGTTCATCCAATGAGAGTTTACATCAAGTCCTTGAAAGGGCAGTTCTATGACATCAGGTAAGGATAAACTCATTGGTGTTCTTGAAATGGGCTGGAGTTGGCAATGGGGTGCAGTATGGACTCACTCTGGTATCTTTTAAAAGGACACAGGGCCCTAATTCTATTTGCCAAAAATTGATCTAGAAAAATACTTCAGAAAATGCAAATGTGACTATGAACAGTGGGTGCTCATATGGAGACAGTCGTGCCAGGGATCAAGAGCCCTGTCCTTCTTACGATGGTCTTAGTTCCAGATGCAGCCTCACTTGATTGTTTACACCTGCCCATTTTAAAATGAAAAACTGTTTTGCACTTTTGATGCAGCACCTATCTATGTATTAGTGACTATGGGACTCTTGTCTCCGCGGGGAGGGTGCCAGCAGAGGGCTCACTCGCAGCATGGGACAGATGAGCATAAGTAGTATGTACAGGTAACATGGCAATGCCAAGGAGCATGTGGTGCCTCCTGGGGAAGCCACCAGGTGGATAAACCAGCTTGTCTTCAGCTGCAGACGTTAGGCCACCCCTGCACGGGGCAATCCACAGCTGTACAGGAGGAATAAAAGTTATACTCACTCACTCACTTTGCTCCTGGCGGCCTCTGCAGTCTGCATGCACAGACAACCAGGGTCTTCTCCACTTACCTCCCAAAGTGGCTGACTATGACCTATGCATGCGAGATTTTTCCTACACCTGACTCCTCCCATCTCTGACTCTAACATTAACTGTCCTACCTACACCTACTCTCTTGATGGCAGCCACTGGCTTACCCCATTCCCAGATCCAGCTAGTTGACTTTCCTTTCCAGGCTTCCCTTCCAACCCCAACATGCAGGCCAGATGCAAAGCATGAGTCATTTCCAAGACCGCCACACCAAAAGAGGCTCGGAGCAGACAGGGAGAGTCTCCTCTGACTCAGTTCAGCCAGTGTCGGGGAAAGGCTCCTCCACAAGCTCTAAGATGGCTAACAGACTCCTTGGGACCAGGTGAGGGGTCAACTAGGAAAGCTCTGAATCTAACAGCTGGAGGAGAAGGGCCTTTGGTGGGGGGACCTTTTCATCGAAAGAAAGCAAAGTGGATGGGAGGAAGAGGGAGACCCTCCACCCCACCTTCATTCTCTTCTTCAGACCCACCTAGACTTTGGCATAACAGATACTACATTTTTCTGCCACATCTGGATTTTAACGCATGATGGCTATTAGCAAAAACCACATCCTGATAAAAACTACAAAAAAATGGATTCAAATATCCTTTTATTGGCAACCTACATCTGTTCAAGCAAAAAAAGTTCTATGTTGGCATAGTACCTGGAAAAATTAAAAAATGAACTATTTTTAATTTTCAAGGCACATGAACCAGCATGACTCCTTGAACTTGTACCCATCACATCTGGCCCCCACCTCCATCCGGATCTGTCCTGTCCAGATCACATCTGGCTCCACCTCCATCCGGATCTGTCCTGGCCTCATCCTGATAACATCCAGACATATCACCTTTCATTTCCCTAAACCCACCAGGCTTCTGTCGTTTTTTTCAGGATTTTTCCGTGGCCTAGAAATTTCTCTGTCCAGCCCTCTGCAAGATTAGCATTTTGTTGAAAGCAGTTATTGATGATGGCAGCCTAAGTGTCACCTTAGGAGGCTCAATCTGGCTGCTCCAAAGCAGCTCAGGGTCAGCTGCCTTCAGATGCCATAACTGAGAAGTCAGCTGACAGTCAGCTGCCTTTCTCCCTGAGCACAGGCTCTAAACAAGCCTTAGCACACTATTTGACACACAGAATGCCTCAGTCCTCCCTGGGAGAGGAACAAAATTTGGCTACTGTGGAAGAAATTGAAGGTCTGGGGTTTAACCAAGACCAGCAGGAGATGGGACACTGCAGAGTCAATTAAAATATTGGGAAACAGCCTGAAACTGACCACGACAGAGACAGGATGCAGGGTAAATCTGAGTCCTTTGAAGAAGCTTCTAGAAAGAGAAAAACAATAACAGTATCTAGAACATAAACATTTCAGAAACTGGTCAACGAGCCCCAGGGTGTCTATCCTAATTTGGTATCATACAATAAAAAAGCATCATTACAGAGAAGGTTAGGGAAAAACGGAATGAATGTGGCCCAATAATGGGCTGTGAGCGTAACAGTTCACTGTAATTTAAAGCGCTTCGGGGCTGGAGAGGGGGCCGGCAGGAAGAACGCTTGGCTGACCTTGCACAGGACCTCAGTCCAGTTCCCAAACCACCTGTAACTCCAGCTCCTGGGGCTCTAACGCCCTCTTCTGGCCTCCTCAGGCACCAGTATGCACATAGTGTGCAAAGACTCATCCACATAAAATTTAAAAATATTTAAATAAGTAAATAAATTTGGGGGACTGGAGAAACGGTTCAGCGGTTAAGAACACTGGCCGTTCTTGAAGACCCGGGTTAGAATCCTATGGCAGCTAACAACCATTCATAACTCCAGTTCCAGGAGAATCTGACACTCTCTTCTGACCTCCGCAGGCACTGCATGACATGGGTATGCTTACATACATGCAGGCATAACACTCATACACATAAAATAAAAAATAAAATTTTAAAATAAATACATTTTAAAAGCTCTATCACAATGTCTAGTTTCTTCTGAATCTCTTTAAGACACATCATTAAACCAAGTCAACAATTGTACTTTGTCCAACTTTAAAAAGTACA
>NW_008351729.1:255778-275372 GCF_000622305.1 Nannospalax galili | reverse complement strand
TCCAAAAAGTACATGAGGACCTTTACCATAATTTCTTCTAACAATGGTTCCTGTAGGTCATGAGCTATTTAAAAACATAAAAAATTTCCTGGTAGGAAAAAAGTTAAATGAAAAGATAAAGGACAAGCCGGAAGGATTTTCTTTTTTTTCCAACAATTCTAGACCGAAGTAAATTGCTTAAAAAAAAAAGAGCGAAGAGCTCTTTCTGAGGTGGAGAGGTGACGGGAGTGAAGAGCGCATCTGGCTCTGCAGAGGATCAGAGTTTAGTTCCCAGCACCCACTTCAGGCAGCGCACCACCACCTAAAACTACAGGTCCAGGAAATCTTGATACTTCCAGCCTTCGAGGGTACTTGCACACACACAAAATTTAAAACTAAAAATAAATCTAGAAAAATGAGCGAGCAAAAGACCAAGGAAGACCAGCACGAGCTAGGAAGTTACAGACGGCAGACACGTGACAGGGCACGTGGCATATGGTAGAGCACTCGCCTAGCATGCATGAGGTCCTGGGTTCAATCCACAGTATTGTCAAGGTAAATAAGAAGGGAGAGGGGTGGGGGGAAGGTAAGGGAGGTGGGGGACCAATAACTCTTACAAAGATGAGAAGGGATGTTTATCCACCCCCGGGAGAAAAGGACAAAGACTGAACCAAGACACTGTCGTGTACCAGACTGGGCAAAGCGTAGCTTGACAAGCCCTTTGACAGCCCGTCCTGCTGATCAAGGTCAAGCTCAACCCCCACCAAGGGCATGCAGGCAACAGCTCTTCGAAGCACACATGGAAGGTATGGGAGCCACGCCTGTCAAGGGTTTACCCACTCACAGGAGGATGAACCTGCCACCCCCCTGCAGCAAGCATGTTCCAGCCTATCCTGGAGCTCCCTCCGCTGGTCCCTGCAGCAGTGCGTGCTCCATGTGCTGCTCTCAGGGGCGTCACTTTACTCCAGTCATCCCTCTCTGTGCCTCTGCCTCCTCATAGCAGTGAGGGGGGCCATGATTCTGGCATGAGCATTAAATGAACCATGTCCTGTGTAAGTGTGCTGGAAATGACCCCCCCATACACACACCATGCTAACTGTTACTGCAGCTCTGAACACAGACCAGAAACAGTACATGTCCAATAGCCAGAAACAGCTGTGCAGTGGACTACCATGCAATCATGAAAAAGGGGAATGGAGAGCAATTGATGTGTCAACATGAAGTATCCAAATATAATTAAATGGAAGGAAAAAGTACAGAACAAAGTACAGTATGGACCTTGTTGGTGTTAAAGGAAAGAATACTATGGGATGTCTTTCCTACTCAAAAAATCCAACTAAACCGTAAGAGGGCTGGAGGCCGGGTGCGTGGCTCAGGCAAGGTTCAATCCCCAACACCATTTTTAAGTAAATATTTTTACAGGGCAATATTATGTCAAGCCTCAAGGGAAAGTATACACAAATATAAGGACTAGCAGTTCTCAAAATGTATTGCTAGGTCAAAAGCAATTTTGGAGTTGGGCGTGGTGGCACACACCTTTAATCCCAGCACTCAGGAGGCAGAGGCAGGTGGATCTCTGTGAGTTCAAGGCCAGACTGGTCCACATCATGAGTTCCAGGCCAGCTGGAGCTACAAGAAGACAGTGTCTCAAAAAGACCCCCCCAAAAAAGAGCAATTTTGGGGGGTAGGGGGTGGAGCGATGTTCAGATTCCCAGGACCCAGGAAGATGGCAGGCAGGTACGGCTGCCACCTGTAAGTTCAGCGCTGGAAAAGCAGAGACAAGAAATCCCCAGGAGTCTCGCCAGCCAGAGGAACCCAATCTGGGAGCCCTGGGGTCAACTCAGAGCCCTGTCTCAAAGAATGAGGTAGAAAGGAAGTAAAGACTGGTACATCAACACAGACATGCGGCCATGTACCCAGACACACATGCTCCCACACAAGGCAAGCACACATATGCACACAAACCATACACAGCAGAACACTTTTAAAGAAGCTACTTGGAATCATCCCCTTGGTCAGCACCTTCCGAGGTGGTCAAGTACCAGACCCCTGGTGCAGCGTCCTCAGCAGGCTCACAGAGAAGGGGCACTGGCCTGGGGCACATCATCCGCCTTGAGCCTTCCCAGTCCTGATACTAGTGATGTCCCCTGGCAGGTCACTTTAACAGTACTTCCCCTGTGTGCTGACCCTGCCAGTCTGCAGACACCACCATGCTACACGTGTCAGCCAGAAACTAGGGACTGCTCTCTTTTCCACTTGATCCAGGGACTTCTGTCCACACACACTGCCCCTAGCTTCCTGTCTTGTTCTCTTTGACACCAAACACCATGCCAAACTTTCTGGAAGCTGCAGGTGCAGGTCCACCTTCCCAGATCACGTGCTCTCGGGACATTTGGCAGACGCTGCTTGGTCAGACACTTCCAGGGAGGACCATGTAAGATGCCTATTTCAGCAGACCTTACAGGGGAGCCCCAAAGCTAAGGTTCCTGCTCCATACACAAGGGGGCATTCTGGAAGGCACACTGCTGCTGTGAGCTCGGGGCTGTGATGCCACCTGGCATACCTTACTGAGGGCTATACCAGCATACCTTAGAAGCCTGGGGGAATGCAGTAACCAGGGCCATCAGGTAAAAGGTCTGAGAGCTTGCTGTTGTTAACAGCTCTAAGGGAAGGAGAGTCAAAGCGGGGCCAACAGCCTCAGCACACAGAGGTGAAGGGTTACAGGAAGGGAAACAAAACACGTGAGACCCAGGAAGGTCTGTGCTTACCTGCTTCCAGCACCAATTTCCTATGGGAAAGAGTACAGATTTATTTATTCCTTTTTTTGGTGTCATAAAGGTATGATGGTATCAGAGGGGGTACAAACTGGACGTTTGTCGGTGAAACGCAAGACTGACTATGTGTTAGTCCCTGGGGAAGCTAAGGAGGTCTAAAGTTCACTCTACCTTTGGGGTTACATGACAAAAACTTTACTACAAAATTCATTTAAACCACTAAAATGTCATAGCAGGGGAAAATAGGGACAGTTCTGACAGTGGGATCATGCACCGGCCCCAAAGGCGCTCGCCCTTTGAGCGACCAAAGGCATCTCCTCTGCCAGCGCATCAGTATCCTCCTCAGAGCTGAAGCCTTGAGGAATCACACAAGTCACTGGCAGTGTACTGTCCTCAGTGTCGCTGGGGCATCTCAGTCACTCAGTACTAGTTGAACTCGTGTGTGTCAGAAGCAGGTGGCCTGTAAGTCATCCATGTGCACAGCCTCCCACAGGCATTCCCTGTGGAAACATGCACACAGCTGGAAGGGACAATGTGGACACACGAGGAAGCTTCCCATCATGAGGTTCCCCGGGAGGAGAAAGGGTTAGACAGACCTCTAGCTCCAGGCCTGCCATCCCGGGCTGCAGAGGGTGCTCCCTCCGGCAAACCCTGGTGTCAGCTGCCCCGTCTTCATGCCCGCTGTTCCCTCTCCCTCGAATGCCCCTTACTGGTGTCTTTCTGGGAGAAAGAGCCTACAAGTCCCAATGCTCCATCATCTTCAATCATTCAATGTCTGTCTAGGCCAATCACATCAATCTATTTTAGTTCCAATGGATCCAAGTGGCCCAAGAGGGTTCCACTGCCTTCTACTGGGCTGTGAGTAGGGGTTGTAACCTCTGTAGGTAGTGGTTGTCAGTTCCCAAGGTCAGTCAACCTACAACTGGGCTCCCCCATTGGAGGCCCTGGCAAGAGACAGAGGGAAGTTCTCTCCCTCACTATGGCCAGGCTCCCTGTCTCAAGGCCCACTGTGGACACACGCTTCCTCTGGGTGACCGTGGCTCATCAGCACCAATACCAGCTGCCCCCTGCACTCTCCAGAGGAGGTGTGGAATGGTAGGACGCTCCCGTGAGTCCAGAGCTGCCTTGGCAGTGCTCACCTCCCAGTCACTCCTCCTGGAATGGCCAGTTCCCAGGGTCACATGCTTCCCTCTTCCCACTTCCCCTGTGAATCCTGAATGGTGAGCTGAGCTCACCATCCTTCTTTACCAGTGGTGGTCACTGTGTTTCTGCCTGTTTCTCTCAAAGTCTGGCAGCCTCTTCACCATGGTCATGAAGCTCCTGGGCTTTGGATGGGTTGGGGTACCCAGCTGTTACATACCCTACTCCCAAAAAGGGTATCTCAAGCTTACAGTTGACACTCCTTAGGTGTCCGAAAACTGTCCAGTTAAAGAAACAGTTTGGCATTTCATCATCCATAAAAGTCAAACAGGAAGGCACAAGACACAAGCGTGTTCAAGAAACAAGGATTGTCCTAAGGAAGATTTTTCTGAGAATTTACTACCTAAAAATGAGAGCAACTGCCCGACTAATGGGGTAAGCACTTGGCTTAATTTTCAAAATATGAAACAAAGCCTTCTGCTTTATACTCTGACTGCCTAGAAATCTCACACGCCCTTACAGTGACAAGTGGTCAGAAACACAGGGTGTGGCTAAGAACAGAGGCTCCATAGCCAGGCTGCCAAACCCTGGTCCCACCTCCACCAGCTGAACAATGCTGGCAAAATGTGCATTTCTGCACCTCCGTGCTCCGGATCTGCGAAGGCTGCAGTAGCACCGTCCCAGCTTCGGGGGGCCAACAAACTGGGGGACACACTGGCTGCATCAATCACTCTACAGCCTATGGCAGGAGTCTCAGACTCGAGGCCATCAGAGCCCCGAAATCCTCCCAAGTGTGCAGAGCTGCAAAGGCAGAAGCAGCAGGCAGATGTGATGTCTGCCCTTCCTGAGGCATTCTCTTGGAAAAAGGTCTAGACGCAAACTCCGAATGTGCAAACTTCAGTGCATGGAGAAAAGTCAGGTCCTAAGGAAACGTCCTCAAGATGTTCCCAAATGGTGAGAGGTTAAGAGGCCTACTGTCCCTGTGCTTGTCACAGGCTCAGGTGGGAAGGGAAAAGGAAGCCTGGGGTGGCATGTAGCAATGGAGAGATTCTTGATGACTCCTGCAAAGATGGAGGAAGAGGAGGCAGGTGGTGGACGGGCAGGAAAGGCGAAGTCTGAAGAGCCCAGTGGGGGAGCGTAGCATTACAGCCTCAAAGTCAGCAACAGGGTCCAGGTCCAGAAGAGACAGAAAGTAGGCATGGTGGTTCAAATGAGAGATGCCCCCCCGCCCCCCCAAGGCTCCAGTATTTGAACACTCTGTCCCCAGTTGGCGGTGCTGTTGGGGAGGTCATGGACTCTTTAGAAGGACTCTTCAGCCCTGTTAGAGGAAGTGGGTCACTGGGGGTGGACCTTGGAGGTTCACAGCCTCACCCCATTCCATTTCACTCCTTCTACCTGTATTTGAAGATGCAGATTCTTGGTTTCCGGTTCCTGTTGTTACCATCCACTCGCTGCCACGCCTCCCCAGCATTATCCCTCTGGAACCATAAGCCAAAATAAACTTCAGCAAGTTGCCGTGGCCATGGTATTTTATCACAGCAACAGAAAAGTAACTAATGAATTTGCAAGAAGCAAGCAAATTCATAATCACTGGAACTTGTCCTGAGGGCTTTCAGAACTGACATCATTTACCCACAAATCCAGGGAGCTGAGATATCATGACCCACGTAGGGTCACGGGCCACAGAGCTGCCCCTGAACCAGAAGAAAGCATGTAACTGAGAACAGGCAACACCTTCTGGGTTCAGGACTCCCGACAAGTACCAGATGCCTAGTTAAACCAAAGTCCAAAGACAGCAAACCATGTTTTGGTTTCTGCATGTTCCATGCAACATCTGAGGTCCATATATACTTAAAAGAAAACAGCTTTCCAGGTGGCTGCAAACTTACTCATATGAACTTACAGCAATGGTAACAGCATGCACAAGACCTACGCAAACTCAGATTAAAAACCCAGCATAAATCTGGCGAAAATGGCTAGGAGGCCCCAACCTTAGCCAAGGAACTATTCATAGCTAATCATTGCTGGGTGAGGGAGAGCTGGTCTTCTTTAAGGGAGTGACACTAGATGGGCTGAACAGACTCCAGTGAATGAACTCACAGTGAGGGACATGTGGGGACACAAACTTGACTCCATAGGCCTTAACATATGACAGAATGCATGAAATCCAGTGGGCAGGCTATGGGGGGGGCTCAAATAGGGGAGAAGGTCGAAATATGATTAAATGTATTATATGAAATGCATAAAAATTCAATTAAAAATACAAATTGAAAAATAAAAAAACAGGGTTCAGGGCTGGAGAGATGGTTCAGTGGTTAAAAGCACTGGCTGCTTTTGCAGAGGACCGAGGTTCAGTTCCCCGTGCCCACCAGGCGACTCACAACCTTCTGAAACTCCCAGGGATCCAATGCCCTCTTCTGACCCCTGAGGACACTGCATGCATGTGATATACATGCATACATATAGGCAAACACTCATATACATAAATCTTTTTTTAATTGGAGGGTTTTTTTAACATAAATAAGGCCATGCGGCCTATTTTATCTGCAACGCTGATTTTCAAGTCTCTTCCTATTATACCAGGCTGTCCCCTAAAGAACCATAGGGTAGAAAACCAGGAAAGGAGAGCTTCCTTCTAGAAATGACCTAGTAAAGTTGCTGCTGACAACACGCAATATCAGGAACTGTGGAAGCAGAGGACTTTGGGGCCTGGAGAAAAGACGCTGTACTCACAGGAAGCAGAGACTCCACTGTGGGCTGACAAGTGAATTTCATTTCGCTTTTCCTAGCACTCCAAAGGAATCAGTGACCTGGCACTACCAAGCTCAGAGCCAAGTAGAGCCAAGCAAGTGAGAGACTGCTGTCACTAGTGCTCATCTCCCTCACCTGACAAGTTCATCAGGAAGGTCTGGGAGTTCATCAAGTGGACTAGGAGGGGGAAGACAGAAACCAAAAGGCTCCAAAGCCCTTGCTATATAGCACCACATCCCTGGTGGATAGCCAAGAGCGAGCTAAGGGCACTCCTGGGTTGGTGATGGCTTACTCTGACTTCTTTATAGACAATGAAAGCTAATGCCTTGACTCAAACATCACCATCCCTGAGGCCTTCACACTGGGCCCCAAAATTCAAATGTGTATCCCAATGAAAAGCACACTCCTCAACCTTCCAAAGTCCCCAGGTGACCCATCCTTCTGCTATAAGATTTAGGTGAAAGAAAGAAAAAGGGGGCCTATGTGATATCACCTGTGAACAGCAACCCTCTGCCTACCACAGACCTGCACTGGGCTCGGGCACTGGCTCATGCGCAAGCTGTCTGTCCTTGTCCGAGTTGGCAGGGCCACCTCAAGCCCCATACCCTGCCTGCACCATTGCAAAAATTTGTGTTTGGGTTTGTCCTAGTTTGTTCATTATTACTGTGACAAAACACTCTGACCACTACCAACTTGGGGAGGAAAGGGTTTATTTAGCTTATATCTCCTGGGTTACAGTTCATTAGAGAGCCCAAGGTAGGAACTCAGGGCAGGAACCCAGAAGCAGGGGCGGGAGCACAGGCCATGGAGGAATTCTTCTTACTGACTTCCTCCCCTGGCCCCTGCTCAGCCTGCTTTCTTATGCAACACAGGCCCACCTGCCCAGGGTGGCACCACCCACAGTGGGCTGGGCCCTCCCACATCACTCATCAAGAAGATGCCCCTCAGACATGGCCACAGTCCAGTCCAATAGAGGCAATTCCCCAACTGAGGCTCCCTCAACCCAGGTGTGTCAAGTTGACACTAAAGCTATCCAGCACAGGGTTTCTGTTCTTCAAACCAGCAGAATAGAAGTCACACTGGGGAGGCACCCATCAAAGTCCACCTTTTGGCTGCCTACCCTCCCCAACAGGATCAAAGTTCACATAGCAGAAAAGCTGGCTGGGACTCTATCTTTCCATAGTGCTACAGTCAGAAAGTGGGGAAAGGTATGACTTTGTTTCCCAGAAAGAATACAAAGCTTTGCAAGCTGGGCGTGGGGAGGGGGCATCTTTCAGGAAGTGGGCTCGCTTCCTTGCTAATATTTTTGCACTGTCCCATAGGCAAATCAAGCCTGGCTCAGACTCTCACACTGGCCAAGTTCCCATCTGGTGCCAGAGAGGCATGCGCCTTAAGAAACTGGGCGGGGGTGCTCCCAACCCGAGGTCTCGACATTTTGGGGTGGCTCAGCCTCCTCAGCTTTCAAGAGATTATTTTCTGCTGTCACCTCGGAAGATTAGCCAGAGCAGGATTACTACAAAATGTACTCTGGCCAACCACAGCAGGTGTGATGGGCTGAGGACTTGGGTCTCTAATGTGACTTTCTACAAGAATAACTCTCATTGAGGGAAGAGAATGGGCCATGTAGACCCCGGGCCATCAGGCCATCGGTCCAACCAGGACACAGGCAGCAGAAACTCAACGAGAAAACTTGACAAAGGCACACGCAGTAAACTAGTCACAGCAAAGAGACCCAGTCCTATACCCAGCATGGATAGTGCTCAGCACTATTAAATAAACTAGGATGAATCAAAGAAGCCAGATGCACAAAATACTCTGTAATTACAACAATATGAAGTCTGGACATAAAACAAATCTACACAGAGAGAAGTCAGAAAGGGAGACTTCTGGGGGATCCCGATGGAACAGAGCACAGGAAGATGTCAGTGCTCCGTGCTGAGCACCTACACCCTGAGCAAAGCACTGGCTACACAAGTGGTTTTTGTTTTTTAAAAATCAACCTATAGGAAGTTTGTATACTTCACAATAACCATGTTACATCCCATTCCAAATTTTGCAAAGCATTAACATTCACACTGCCCCAAAAAACTGCCCACAAACTATATTGAATAGGTACTGCGTTAAGGCCGTAGGAAAACAAAACTGATATTCCAAAACCGCATGTCTTCATGAGCAGGTCACCAAGCGAGGTCTAGTCAGACCACTTGTGACCAAATCTCTGTCCCACTGTGTACTCCTATCTTTGAGGTGGCAAAGCCCACTGTATGTTGAGAACTGTACCCAGCACTTGTAAGGTGACAATACTCAGCCTGTGCCACCACAGAAAAAAAACAGGCCATCTTATTGTGACAAGATGCCCATCTTCCAGTAGAAAACTGACGTGTGCTGGGTTTCTAAAAGGTGGAGTGAGCCTGCGTTCACTCACCTGCCCTCTCCCTCCCCACCTGCGTCAGGAGCCAGGAGCAGAGTCCACCAGAATATACTCATCTCCTCCCCAGGTCCATTCCTCTCTACACACTTGGGTTCTGACCGAGTATGAGGAGAACACCCCCAGACACCACCCATTCTTCATCCCCGGGTACATTTTAGTTTCTCTTTCAGGTCTTGGATGAAAAGCCCCCTCTGCAAATTAAGCCCTCTAACTAAAGGTCTACTCCCAACTGAAGCCAGGCCCACCACCAACATCCCCCGAAATCTCTCTTTGTGTTATCTATGATCACATTTCCTGACACAGAGCAGGCACTTAATACATTTGTTTAAAAAAAAATCTTGGGGCTGGAGAGATGGCTCAGTGGTTAAGAACACTGGTTGTTCTTGCAGAAGACCTGGGTTCGAATCTCAGCACCCATATGGCAGCTAACAACTGTCCATAACTCCAGTTCCAGGGGATCCGACAGCCTCTTCTGTCCTCCTCGGGCATTGCGCTACATGGGTGCACTTCCGTACATGCAGGCAATACGTACACATAAAATAAAAATAAATATTTTAAAAATAAAAGTAATAAATCTGGCACCATGCTAATCGGGCTATTTTTAAGTAGAGGCTGTAACATAAGCACTGAGCTAGAATCCAATTCCAGCCTGGGATGGGAGCAGATGACATCCGGGTAGCTATGCTATGATAGGGGATGGCAAGGCACTGGGGTAAGTAGGGCACGGTCCAGGAGTGGTATAACCACAGCTGGATGCTGGAGGGCAGGAGTCAGGAAGGGCAGAGGAACATGCCCCAGATACCGCAGACATCCTCTCTACCGCGGCTGCTTTTCAGTCTGTGGCCCTGGCAACACTCCCCGACCCCAGCACCCTGGAGAATGGGCTGTGCCCGGGGCAGCCCTGACTACACCAGTGAACAAAGAGATCAGAGTGGAAACCAAGAGGAAATGCTGCCAACCAAAGACAACTGTCTCTAAATTCATGTGCCACCTACAAGTTGTTACCTTGCCCTCTAAGTCTGTTCAAATGCCAGCCCCATCCGCATAACACGGCACCCCAAATCATGAAAGCTCTGTGCACCTACGTGTGCAGATTCGCAGCAATGATATGAAAGACAATGACATGTACAAATTACAGAAAGGGTGAGATGGCTCAGGGGGTCAAAGTGCTTGCTGCCAAGGTTGATGACCTGAAGTCCACCCCCAAGACATACAGGGTAAAGGACAGAACCGACTGAGTTGTCAGCCACAGAACACATGCATGCATATGGTACACACACAATAAATAATATTTATTTACTAAGATTTTAAATGAGGGGCTGGAGAGATGGCTCAGCAGTTAAGAGCACTGACTGCTCTTGCAGAGGACCCGGGTTTGATTCCCAACACCCACATGGCTACGAACCATCCTTAACTCCAGTTTCAGGGAAATACAAAGCCCTGTTCTGTCCTCTGAGGGCACTGCACGACACGGGTGCACTCACATACATGCAGGCAATACACTCATATACATCAAACAAAAATAATATTTTTTTAAAAAGATATTAAATGAGAAGATGTGTGCAAACCTGTCCCAGAGTGAACACCACATACACATAAGCTGTTATCTCAGGGACACAGAAAGACTTGGAAAAGTCTGGAGAGAGGGCTCAGGAAGAGGACCAGAGTGGTTCCCAGTACCCACATGGTAACCTACAACCACCTGGAACTCCAGCTCCTCGGGATCCAGTGCCCTCTCCTGGCCTCCTGAGGCACTGTACACAAGTGGTGCACTTACATACATGTGGGCAAAATACTGATGTAAAATAAAAATCAATTTAAAAAGACTTGGAAGTGGGAAATGCAGGAATCTGCAAGCCTGCAGATCTTCACCTTTCAAGTGACGGTTTATTCAAAATGTTGTGAAGAAAACTAAACACTTATAACACATTTCACTTTTTAAAAAGTCATGTGGGCGACACTGAAGTTTCTTCTATCCTCAGGTGCTTATGTTCAGCACAAACTAGGGCATCAGGTGCTGAGCTCAGGGGTGGGGTATGTTTGTTTCAAGACAGAGGACGAAAGCAGGACAGAAACAGCAAACTTAAGTTGAAGCGAGAGATCAAAACACTTTAAAGTCTTGCTGGGTGTGGTAGTACATGCCTTTGATCCCAGCACCCAGGAGGCAGAGGCAGGCAGAACTCTGTAAGATGGAGGCCAGCCTGGTCAACATAGTTGTGTTCCAGGCCAACTGGGGCTACAGGGGGACCTTGTCTCAAAAAGACATCTGTCCTCTGCAGCTATTACGTGAAGCAAAAATCATGTTTTGGCTTAGCCAATGTTTGACTCTGGACACGTGTAGGCCCATCAAAGTAACATAACCCTCCTTCGACACAAAATGATTCTCAGGATTAAAGTTATCCTTTGATTTGATGTGTCGGGATAACTGAAGAGAAAAAGATCACGAACAAGAAAACTTCATAGACTGAGGCGCTATTTCTACGATGAACACCCATTACTTCACGCTCAATCCATCTTTCAGCCTTTCTAATTCAATCTTTGAAGGTCAATGCCACAAAAGATTCACGCCACTCCCTTAGGAGGGCAACACGTAGGGGCTGGAGCGATGGATGGCTCCAGGTTCAGAGAACTGGCTACTCTTGCAGAGGACCAGGGTTTGGTACCCAGCACCCATGTGGCAGCCAACAACTGTTTTTAATTCCAGTTCCAGCGGAATCCAACACTTTCTTCTGACCTCCGTGGGCATTGCACAACACAGGTGAACTTATATACATGCAAGCAATACACTCATACACATAAAATAAAAATAGTAAAATATTTTTTAAAAGAGAGCAACACGTGGAGTGTTTCATGCAGGCAAATGGATTCTAAGGGCTTCCTCTGGCTTGCCCCAGGCTTGCCCCAAATCCATTTCTTCCAATTCCTCTTCTTCCAAAGCCCCTTTTGAATTGACAGCCTCTGCCAACCTGAACGCCCCTACTCCACCCTCCCAATGGGCGTGGCCTCGTTTGATCCCCAGGGCCTGGAGACAGCCCAGTGGGTACTAGGCAAATCATGCTGGAAGCACACCTGACCCCTGAGGAGGCTGGATTGATCTGGAACAGATGTGTGGGAGATTAGCCCATCCATCAGCACCGCGTTTTTAACGAGCTGGAATTCAAACCTGCCCAGAAAAGCCTCTAATTAATTTTACCTGAAGATGTCTTTGGCTTTCTCAGAGTTTTGGATTAAAAACTTGGGTAGTTTGGTCCCTCCAACAAGTCTTTGAAAGGAAGGTGGGCCTCAGGGTTTAACAGGAATAGAAGGGAAAAAAACCACGTGGGTAGTTTCTGCTATGCTGACAGATACAAATTGTGAAACTTAAACATCAATGGCATTTCTTTTCAATCATCACCATATAAAAATGAAAATTAAAAACAAACACAAGCCTCTCTGCTACCCCACACAGATAAACTGAGCAAGTGCTCTCATCACCTCAGCCTGTCAAAATAAACTACAAGCTAATTAAACTGAAGGCCCATAGCACCTTGTTTTCCTTAAAGGAGGCCATGTAGAGAAACAAACTTTGTTTTGGAAGGCCAAAGGTAGAAGCACCAGATTCAGAGCCCCTGGTCTGCCCTGACTTCCTTTCTTGTTTGCACTGGTGTGCTGGGGATCAGGTCCTCAGGGCTGGAGAGAAAGTAGGGATTCCCTCTGCATCCAATTGCCTGCAGTCCCCAGCCAGGGCCAGAAGTCAGGTGTGGTCCTGGCTGGGTCCAGGAGGAGCCCCCACATTTCCTTAGGGTATTTCTATTATCTGGCACTCAGGCAGGCAGGTGTATAGGCACTGAAGGCTGACTCCTGTCTCTTTAAGGCTTGTATTTACTGCCTGCCATCTTGCGCCCTTCAGAGAAGGCCGAGGTATGAGGGGGTCATAGAAAATTTTCCACCATCAAACAAATGAGTCATGAATTTCAATAACTGAGCACACCCCGCATAGGGGAGGGTGATAGAGGGGCAAACACAGTCAGAGCACGTGACATACTTGATATAAATGTCTTTATACAAGGACTATACACTAATAAAATTTTTAAACAAAATAAAATGCACTTCATACTGGATCTAGCGGTACATGAACTCTGAATACCCACCAGTCACACTGAGGACCGTCTTGCCACTTTATACCTACTCTTACCCCTGAGAGAGACGGTGAAGTGGTGTTTGCAGTTCACGGAAATGGGGGTGGGGAAAGATGGCACACTGTGAATTTGCCAGCAATAAAAAATATGAAAATTTGACCTGCAAGTAACAGCACTCCAAGATCCTGATGACCTCAGATGTTTTCCAGAGGATTCGTTCCTGTCAGAAACACTGTCACCACCAGTCAAGCAGGAACAGGCTGGACCTGTAAGCTTTAACCCTGCAAGCTTTGACAATAACTCAATATACCTAAAAGCAACTGGCATTGTGACCACTGGGGGAAAAATATGACGGGGAGAGATGATTGTTGCTCTCCACTCAGCCTTCAGCATCTTGAACACAAGGATCAGCATTTCCAGGTGTAAACGCCATTATCTCTGCAAGCATCACCTCAGGGGAAGAAAACCACGCAGAAGGCACGGACAGACTGTACCAACTTCCCCACCTCCACTCTGTGAGTCGTGACTGAGGTGGGCAGCTCCAGGACTCAAGTCTCCTCATCCCCTTCTACCCATCCTCCATCACATGTCTCCTGCATCTATGCAGACACAGCCCCCCTGTTGCCCACAGGCAGTGGAGGATGTTTCTATATTAAAGAAGCTATGGGTACCACCTGGATGTCATCATCACAACCACAAAGAATGAACCAGTACTCAATGCGAACACCAGCACTAACAGACTGGCTCAGACTCAAACTGATGACATTCTGTCCCCTTGTGGATGAAATGTCACAGCAACATCCAGGTATGCGCTACAAGGTAGCCTACCTTACCCAGGGCTGGGGCTTAGTGGCTGCATCCCCATGGTATACAGTGTATCCACTCATCCCCCGCCCCCAATTCCATTTGGCCAACCATGATGATGGGTGGGGCTTGCTGTGATGGCAAAAAAGTGGCCCTATGAACATAAAGTGTGGTGATAGTACCATCAGCCCAGAAAAGCAACAACCACAGGTTGGCCAAGCCATCAAAACCCTCCATGTGCCTCCCAAATACCAGCTACTAAGTAACATGTATGAAGGAGGCAAAGTCTGTCCTCAAAGAAATTCCCACATTTCTTGAGCAAGATCAGAGTAAAGGGTAAGTGATACATGAGTTCTGTGACTGCCCAATGCATGACTAAGGACGCAGGGCACACTGGGTGGAGAGGCAGCAGAGTCTACTAGAACTCACATTGGAGAGGGTGGGGAGTAACGAAGAGCACTGAAGGTCTCCACAACAGGGGCTTTGGGGAGCCGATCATTCAGGGAATGCACACAGGCCAGCAGACAGAGAGCGGGGTGGTTGATAAACCAGCAGGGTCAGTCACACAGCCCTGGAACCAACAGAGAGTTGACCTGGATCCAGAGAGCCATGGAGAGCGGGAGAAAACGTTTAAGGAGCAATGACAGCTTTGGCGCTGGCTTGAGACCAGAGTGTCTACCTGAACACCAGCCATCGTGATCTGGATACTGTACATTCTCTAACTAGTCCACATAATGAGAGCATAGTACAAGGCTCTGATGGCCTCTGTAAGGTTTGGGGCATTGTGTTTGCTCTGGGTAAATTAAATCCAAAAAGACTATACGAACACACAGAAGGCTTTCACAAATTTAAAAAAAAAAAAAAAAAAAAAAACCTTAAAGCCGTGGTGGTGCACGGCTTTAAACCCAGCACTTGGGAGGCAGAGACAGGCGGATCTCTGAGTTCAAGGCCAGCCTGGTCTACATAGTGAGTCTCAAAAAGACAAAAAAAAAAAACCTTAAATGCAGAAGAAATACATGAAAATAACCTCTTTAAGACTTATGGGGCTGGAGAGACAGCCCTGCAGTTAAGAACACTGGCTGCCCTTCCAGAGGACCAGGGTTGGGATCCCCACACCCACCTGGGGCTAACTCCAGTTCCAGGGTATCTGACACCCTCTTCTGACCTCCATGGGCACTGCAAGACACCAGTGCACTTACACACATGCAGGCAATACACTCGTACACATAAATTTTTTTAAAAAGACTTATGTACAATTACTCCTCACTGTGAGCTTGTATTTTCCTCAAAGTTTTGTCAGAAGTTAGATATTTCCAGAAGAATCCAAGAAACATTTTCTATAGAGAGGAAAAAAGACACCCGCCTCTTTCCATGGGCAACACTGATTGGTCTACCAAAATGAAGTTTTACAAATGGAAAACTGCAGCTGAGACCGCCACAGCAAAAACTCCCAGATGTACACAGCTAACTACAGGATGTCTTGTATGGGGCTAAGAAAACCACTGCGCCGTTGATGCATACAGCAGCAAAGTTTTCCAAACACGCCCAAACAACATGGCTTTCTGCGACCACTTCTGTTTTTCTGAACTGCCCTGAACAAGGTAGGGTTCATTTTATAACCAGAAAAAAGACAAATACTACTGATTTATTAGAGGCCTTTATTTCAAAACTAACAACACTGAAGGTCTAAGTCTAGAAAGGTGCGCACACACCGCAACACCTGCAGCAGACTAGGAAGTTGATAATCCCCCAGTGACTGCCCATGAAGGAACCCTGTCACCTGTTCAAGGACCATCCACACCTGGACCACCCTCAGGCACTGAGTCAGACTATCCCCAACCACATTCTCAAAGGATTCGCCAGACTGATCTGGTCTAACACATAAACACTATTCAAAGGGGTGACTAAGCATTTGGTTTCTGTTTATTTCCCCGCTCCAAAAAAAGAAATTGTGATCTATAATCGGTAGCCTGCCTCCACAGCTGACTTAATGGGTAAAATTGGATAATCACTCAAAACACGCTATCCTCTGCTAAGGCCCAGATAAAAGGCGCTGAAGCGCACTCTGACCATCCCCAAGCAGCACGGACCTAGAGAAGAGGCTTGTTACAGCTGAGTCTCCCGAACAGATGACGTCTACCTTTGCTACACAGCCGCTAAGGACTCATGGACAAGCCCTTCCTGAAATTGGAAACAAGTTGGAAATGAGCTCTTCTACCCCGAGAGGAGAGACCACTGGGTAGAGCTTCCATTTACCTTAAACTCAGCTGGGGAAAAGGAGTCTAACCTTGGTGCTCACAGCACACCTGTGAGAAGATCAGAATCCAGAACACAGGATGCGGGGAGGATGCCAGGAGGATGTGGCGAGTGCGGATGACAGCACCAAGGATTTCTCACTCACTGCTGGTAGGAATGAAAAAAACATTCCAGCCACTTTGGAACCCAGCTTAGCAATTTCTTACAAAAGTAAACACATGTTTACAGCATAATCCAGCAGCCCTACTCCTGAGTATTTACACAAATGGGCTGAAATCATTTGTCTAGACAAATGCATGTTAATGTTTATGGTGGCTCTGTTCACAACTGCCAGAACTTGAAAGCAACTAAGATGTCCTTCCTAAGGGAGAAATGGTTACATCCAAGCAACAATCAACAAACAAAAATAAGCTCTGAAAGTCTGGGGAGATGGCTCAGAGGGCAGAGCACTTGCTGCGCAATCATGAGGACTAGAGTTCAGATCCCCAGAACCCACGTAAATGCCAGAGATGCCAGTGGGCCTGGCAGCCCTCAGGAGGAGACAGGATGCCTGAGCAAGCTGGCTGGCTAGATAGACTAGCCTTGTCTGCAGGCTCCTGTTCAAATGAGAGCTACCCAGGCACAGGAAGGCCACCTCTTAGCCTCCACATACACATGTGAACCTGCAAACACAGCAGGCATACATGCACATCACACACACCTACACATGCCAAAAAAAAAAAAAAAAAAAAAAAAAAAAAAAAAAAAAAAACCAAAGCACAGAGGATCCTTTCAGGCACAGAAGGCTGCCAGCGTCTCCACACCCAACTCTGACATTCTTCTGGGCAAGGGAAATCCAAGGGGAGAAAGAGTACAATAGTTCTAGGTGTAGTGGAGAGAAGACTGTAGGGAAGCAGAGCATTATTATTCTTCATGACACTACGATAGCAGGTAACATGTCCTTACACATGAGTCCAAACCCACAGAAGGCTACAAGCACAGAGCACCAACTAACAAACGCAGCACTGTGGGGTACGAGGCTGTGGTGGAGGAGGCTGTGCCTACACACAGTATAAGGAGTAGGTGGGGAAACCTGTACTTGATGCTCACTTTTATTGTGAACCTAAATCTGTTCTAAAAAAGTAAAGCCTATTTTTTTTAGTGGGTGTCTCTCTCTCCTTCAAGGGGATGGCTAAAAAGCAACACACCATCCTGAAAAGTGTCCAAGGAAAAAGACAGCCATCATCACTTTCAGCATTCATCAACCTGAGAGCTAATGTTATAATTAGAGGAACTAGTAAGAGCCAGGAAGGCAAGAAATAGGATACTAATCTTCCTGTCAAACTTACTCAAACTGTGAAAAATCTAGCAGAGGCCTCGTTGAACTACCTAGGCCTCGACACAGACTTCTGAGGGTTCTACCGGCCAGAGCAACACAGGAAGGAGTCAGGCTATCTGGATCAGCACAGCTTGACCTTGGTGTCAACTATACAAGTGCTGAGTGGACTCTGCACCCACAAGCCAACAGTTACATTAAATATGCCTTAGAAGTCAGGCCTTACGCAACGGTGGCCGGGGTCCCTCATTCCAAAGCTCCCTGGAATCACCTCTCTGCGTTTGAAACGGACCACCTTAGCAACACCCGCCAAGGACTAGGTAGGGGACCAGGCGAACCACAAGCACTTCCAGTAAACATTAGGGATTAAAGAATTGAGAAGTGTCCAGCACTTACAAACAAATGTCTAGAACAATTTGAAATCCTTACTCAATAGGTCCACAGAGCACTTACTCAAATGTTACCTATCAGCTGTAGTTGAGGGTAAGTGCTAGCTAGTAAGTAAAACTGTCACCACTTTACACCCCTCCTCCATTCAGAAGGCCTCTGGTCTGACATACCAGGAATGAACATGTTTGTCCCCACAAGGCCAGTGAGTTTACCAACAAGCAATAGACCTACTTAGAATATGGTCAGCGGGTCAAACAGACAACCCTTTCAGTCTCTCCACTTCATCCCTCCCTGCCAGACAAACAGCCTGAATTGCTCCCTGCACAAAAAAGCTAAAGGTGCCATGGCCTCTGCGTTTTGCTCCTTCCCATGGCTCACAGTCTGCAAGAGACCATTTACTAAGTCAGACTTTAAATAAACGGGCTCCACAACACCCCTCCTTCTCCAACCTCACTGGGCAGAGTCCTCTGTTAGCTAAGCAAGCTTGGAGCTTGGTTGCAAGTGGCCACCTCCATAAATCCCTTTCCTACCAACAGGGAGGGCCACTGGAGACCTTTGCAGCCTGGAGAGGCAACCATGTGGGTCCAGTCCCATTCCCCAGGACTGGATCTGCGCATGCAAAATGTCTTTCTACAGTCAACTGCTATTTAGGGTGCAGCCCACACTGCTGCCTTGGTGGAAGCCTGTTATCTATACAAATCAAGAAGCCAGACCCAGGAGACACACACACACACACACACACACACACACACACACACACACACATTTTTTCCTGGCACTGGGGGCAGCCTAGATTTGTCCCACTCCTTTTCCAGGATCTCATCCTTGACCCATCCCCAAATTTCCCCCTTTTCTCCATCTGCTGGTTTCGTTTAACCAGTATGGCAATTACCCCCTCGATGTCTGGACATTTTCTTCTGGCTGGGAAACTGTTTTGATCTGAATAGGGTGGTCTGTGGGGGATTCTGCATATTAATGACGTGGAGCTGGCGAGGGAGGGAGGGGAGAGCACCCAGCGTACTTTTTCTAGTTACGTTTCGCCTCATCACCGCTACAGGGGCCTTTCCCCCGGCTGCCTCTCCAGCAGCCCGCATCTTACCCTCTTCCAGGGAGCCCGGGGCCAGGTGAAAACCAACAGATGGCCAGTCGTCCAAAAAACAGACTCAGAGGCCAGACAACCCCCCCCGCCAGCACACCACCCTGGAAACGCACGTCCTCTGCAGCCGTCCCAGCGGCCACCCTCCATCCCGGCTCCAGCGCCCACCGCGCCCGAGCCAGCGCAGGATGCTACTCCCCTTCTACCGGTACCGCCCACCCTCCCGCCCCGAAAGGCCAGGACTTGCAACCGAGGGGTTAGCTCCGGTAACCCGCCCTTCCCCGTCGATCCCGGCCAGAAAACTCCACTTCCCGGATTCCCGGCCACTCTCCCTCCCCCTCCGCGGGCGATCCAGCAAAGCGCCGTCCTGATACCAACTGGGTGCCCAGCCCAGCGGCGCACCCCGCCTCCCCCACTCACTCTCCAAGCCACCCCCCCACCAGACCCCAGCTTCTCCCGCTCCGGGAGGTCCGGGGTTCCCCGATTCTGATACCTCCTGCCCACCCCGCCCCCCAGCCACACCGCCAGCCTCCAGCCCTG
>NW_008351729.1:255321-255744 GCF_000622305.1 Nannospalax galili | reverse complement strand
GGGCGGGGGGGGGGGGGGGGGGCGGAGAGGTCGGTCCGGGCATCTCCAACACCCCAGAGGATGCAATGCCCCCCGGGAAAAGCGGAACCCCGGGACCCCGCCCTCGCCTCCCCCGCAGCCCGCGCAGGCTGGGGGTGGCCGGGTCCCCGCGGGCCGAGGTCGGCGCGCCCCCCGGGTGCACTCACGATGGTCACGCTGGCTTTGCGCAGGTCGCGGTTCTCCTCCTGCAGCGCCTTGCACTTGAGTTTGTAGGTCTCCAGCTCGATCTTCAGCACCTTGTTCTCCTGCTGCAGCGAGGCCAGGCGGTTGGTGAGCTCCTCCAGCCGGAACGGCGAGATGACAATGCCCCCCGACTTCCCTCCGCCGCCGCCCCCGCCGCCGCCGCCGCCGCCCGAGGTCGCCGAGCAGGACGACTGCATGGCG
>NW_008351729.1:249652-255145 GCF_000622305.1 Nannospalax galili | reverse complement strand
AGAGACCCCGCCCGGGCTCGCGCAGTACTGCAGCGCCGGGGCGGGGCGCGCTCCTCCGGGCCGCGCTGCCGCAGCCGTGCAGCCGAGCAGCCCCCGGCCGTGCAGCCCCGCCGCCCCAGGCCCGGCCCGCGCTCGGAGGCAGATGCACACGCGCGCCGCTGCCGCTGCCGCTGCTGCTGCTGCTGCGGGAAGGCCCGGGAGCGCCGCCCAGCGCACGTGCTCGAGCCCCGGGACCCGGCCCACTGCCGCGCAGCCTCTTCCGGAGAAAGGCGAACTCCACGCCCCGTCGGCCCCGCAGATGCCGGGGACACGTGGGAAGGTCAGCCCGCCTCCTGCATCCACACCCCGGCCCCGGCTCGGTGGTCTCACATCTTCCGCCCGCGGCGCGTGCGCGTGTCCCCGTCTGTCTGCTCCACGCAGACAGGTGCTTCCAGCTCAGCCGCGGATGGAGAGAGCCTAAGAACGCAAAGTTCCCCAGCTGTGGGCCGGGCCGGGAGGGACGGCAGCAGCCAGGGTTAGCCTCGTGGAGGGCTGCAGGCTAGACCAGGAAGGGCCTTGAGCCCTCTGCCAGACACTCTGACCGGTTGTAAAAACCGCCCCTCGCCTCTCTATTCCTGTGTATCTTGCAAACATCCCCAGCACAGGTCAGATCGGATTAAGACAGCGTTTTGTAGAAGGGTTGAAACACACCTCAAGTGCGAATTTTCCAAAGTAACTGCAGACGTGATGCCAAACAGCCATGATTTAGAAAGAGCCGCATAACTATCACCCTGCATGGTTGTCACCTGGTTCCATCCTACAAAACTGCAGGAGTTAAAACATTAATTACTGTAGTGCCCTCCAGAGAACCAGCCTCAAAGCATTGGAAATTCAAAGTAAAATTCTTTTAACCCCTTTCCCTCCTGGAAAGGCTTGCATGGAAACTGGCCTAACAGGTGAGGAGACTCTAAACACTTTACACAAAACAGCTTTCACTTACGGGTAAAAATTAGAAAGTGAAACTGACCGGACGCGTTTTATTATCCAAGTTTAGTCGAGGGACGGGAAGCACTAACTCAGGGAAACAGAAAAAGAAAAGTGTAGTTTTCTCTTGCTCCAAAGGTTCATAAATTGCTTGTTGTTAGATTCAAGAAATCGCTTTCTTGGTACTTATTCTCAGTCCCTTTATCTTTAAACCTACGTTTGCTCTAATAATTAAGCTGTTTTATCCCAAGGCAAAACAGAAACTGGCACCTCATCTCGGAATAAACTCTTAACATGCCAAGTGTTCCAAATGACCTCATCTTTACCAAGATGGCTGCTTCAAGCCAACAGCTCAGAAATGTCAACTGCAGTTCAAACCCAAATTTCTCCTAGGTGTTTTGGAGTTTAGTGCTGGGAGACTTCTGAACACAGTCACTGTTGGTGAAGCAGGAGGGGTAAAAAGTGGAGCAGGAAAAAGAAAGGCCTTTGGCCCTGCCCTTCAGAAGCCTGTGGCTGGCCAAGCAGCTGGACAAGGGAGCATGTAAACTGCCACTGACTTTTGTCTCCCTAACTTTCTTGGTTGGGTCTGGGACAGGAGATACACTGCTCCTGGGGTTTCAAGCAGCAACTGAAAACGGCTTGCTGGGTGAAATGGAGGCGCTCGGCTGGCAGGGCATACCACCAGGGAGGCAGAGTGAACTGCATTCTTTCCACTTTATTCAGCTGTGCAGAGTCTGCAGTGGGCGTGGCCGCCATACTTCACAAGTTTCTATTGTTCTCTATCAATCCTATCTCCAGGCTTCCCCTTTTACCAGGCTTATAGCCTCTGGAACATTCCTTCCAGAGCGGGCTCTCTCTCTCTCTCTCTCCTCTCTCTCTCCCCCCCTTCCCCCCCCCCTCCGCAACTCCAGCTTTATCACTAAAACTAACTGCATTGAATGGCCTGCTAGCCAGTTTCCAGTCAGCTATGGGGTAGAGTTGGAAATGCCTGGTTCTCTTAAAGGGCCCATGTCAGGATAAGCTTGGCAATATATTGGTCTTTAATAGAATTTGGAGGAACTCTGCATTTAGACATGTTACTTGTAGATAATAATCAGGTATGAAAGATGTTAGAGGAAAAGCCATCTTCTAAAGTTCCCCTGCTGGTACAGATGACAATAAATTGGACAAATTTTTTTCCACTGTGGTTTTTACTGTTATTGCAGAGCAGAAGTGTGTCTAATTTTCTACTTCTTGTAAAAGTGATTCCCTTATAAACAGACTATTTATCAGAACAAGTTCCAGACCAGCATTACAATGCAGTCACCAGTTACAAAACCAGTCATTATAAAACCCACTCTCAGCTTTCTCACTCACATAGATGGCAGAATGCTTGCCTAGAGGAAGTGGCAAATTTAGATGAGCAACTCCATTGTAGAAATAGTGAAGTTAACTTCACCCTAAACTTAAGCCACAAAAGTACAGAGAAAGAAAAGGATACCTTGCAGCTATCAACATCAAGATCTTTGTTTCTCTAATACAATTTTTGCATCTGATTTACCAGATAGTCTTAGAAACAACATTTTCAATAGTGAAATATAAGTAATGGCATAAATCATAGGAAAATGTTGTCACTTAATTTTAATGACCATAAAAAATCATCATGCTTAACTGGTTACATCAATATCAGATCCCAGTGACTTTATTCAGACTCTAATGATTTGGTGGATTCAAGTCCCAACTTTTAAAGGTTTGCAGAGAATTCAAATGAATGGACTGTGGACTGGCTATCACAGAGCTTATACACCTCTGGGACCACCATTTCTTGAAAGGTAGTTGACAGTGTTCGTTTAGAACCTGTGTCTGGTCCCTAAGTTTAGCAGAGGGATTTCAACCTTGACCATGTCAACCCTTGGAACCAGATAATTTTTGGTAGGAGGAAGTTATCCTGTCCGTTTTAAGATGTTTATCAGCATACCTCAGTTCTACCCACTAGATGCCAGTAGCATGCCAATCAAACATGTCTCCAGACATTGCAGACAGCCCCCTGGAAGCCAGAATGTCCCCAGTGATAACCCATCTAGTAGAACAAAGAGCCTGGTTAGGATGTCTCTCTGGGAATGTATTAATGGCACACTGTGGGGCCTCAGAGTTAACTTCCCTCCCGTTCTGTTACCACCTTCATCTACCTAGAGAGCCTGTCCCCAACAAGCACATCCACTTTCCTGTTACTGTCCTCACTTGGCGTCTTTAACATGCCTGTTAGTATGTTATGGTTGTAGATGTTAAATTAACCTTGGCACTCACTGTCCCACTCTAGGAAGAGATCATAACTGCAAGACTAGCAGCATCTCTCTCCTCCTCCCTCCCTTTATATTTGTGTTTTACTGAAATACAACATACAAACATAGGAGAGGTACACTCATGGTAAGCCACATGTAAACACATTATTTCATGAGCTATTGGTTCACAGGGATCCATATCATTTGTATAGATAGCAATCTGAAGCAGGAAGTTATAAGCCAGAGCTAATCAAGTGAGGATAAGGAGAAATAGCCACACACAAAAAAAGCAATTTAAGGTGTAGCATACGTCTGGAGATTCGGCAGCCTGGACTCTGAAACTTGCACTGAGGTAGACCATCTAGAATTGCAAATCGGGACATTCTCTTTAAATCCCGTTCACCGTTCAGCAGAGCTCAAAAGAAAATAAAGTGAAATGTATTTCATCAATCCATGGTGTCAGAAGTCAGACCAATGATTCTTTATGACAGGGAGTAAACAACTTGTGGCAGAGTTGTTTTCCTTTAGCAGAGAATGGTATCTTGTCATTTTTGTGGCTGGGACCATCTTTTCTGCCTTGTTCTGACCACCAAGATGGAGTGGATTCATCCTGCCATTGTTTTATCCTGCTTGCCTTGTCTCTTTCAGATGGAAAATCTTGGCCCAGCTGCAGCTGCCACTGAGCAGTCATTTAGATTGTCAAGTAATTAATTAAGGTTAAAGCTCTCAGGAGGTAAGCTAGTTGTCAGATTAAACACAACTGAGCAGAGAATTAGCAAAGTGGGAAAAGGGTCTGAGGAAATTAGAATAAAGCACAAAGACATACAGAGATGTAAACTATAAGACGAGGTAAGAGACATTTAGGGGCCGGCCAGGCAGATAGCCTGGCCAGCAAGAGAACTTGTTGCTCTGACAGAGGACCCAGGTTCCATTGCCACGTCCCACATGGAGGCTAACAGTGTAACTCCAGTTCCAGGGGATCTGATGCCCTCTTCTGGCCTCCGTGGGCATTGCATGCATGTGGTGTACTTACATACATGTAGGCAAAGCATTCATACACATAAATTAAAAATAAACAAATCTTTTAAAAAGAGATCTGTTTAGAGAATAGAGTAACAAGGCCCAACATAAATCTAGTAGACAGTCATGAATTAGAGCCTGGAGAGGGAGAGGAGGGGGGCAACATTTAAAGTGACAGTGGCTGAGAATGGTTCAGAATTCAGAATGATAGACGATGTCACTGTTCACCTTCAGGAGGTTCACTGAAGATGCGCCAAGATAAATAAAACTGTGTCCTGAGACACATAATCATGTACTGGTGTAAAACATGGAGGACAGTCACAACAAATGAAAGCACTATTATATGAAACCAGACAAAAGAAAACCGCATTATTTTATAAACACTGACTATATAAATATAAGACAATAATGATGAATAATGGGACTCTAAATACCATTCATAATAATAATTATTGTCTTAGGGACATTTAAGATACTGTAGAATAGCAACAAAAGAATAGAGGGAATGTTTGGTTTAGGCTTCTAAAGACTGATAGGCTCAAAATGAAAACAGGAGTGGAAATGATTCATTTAGCTTCTGTTGAACTGTCTGTGTTAAAATTTTAAAGTAAGCCAGTAGCAAAACACACATGGGATGCTTACCTTCCAAATCAATCAAGAAAAGTAAAATAGTACAGCAAGTACATGCTCAACCTAATGAAGGTCATATGGACTTTTTTTAATGAATCTTTGTACATTTCATACAATACATGTTGATCATATTTAGACCCCCCCATCTGAGCCCTCCCATAACTGCCCCCCAACCCCATTTTAAGGGTTTCTGATGCTTTTTCAGAGAAAAAATAGTCCCTGCCTTACTTAAACTGTGCCAGAAAACAGAAAAACAGACAATTACCCATTGCCATGACCCAGGTGGAGGCTAACAGCCTGTAACTTCAGTTCCAGGGGCTCCGATGCCCAGTTCTGACCTCTGCAGACATTGCACGGCATGGGTGCACTTACATACATGCAGGCAGTGCACTCATATATATATAAATTAATAAATTTAAAAAGATTTTAATGAAAGGTATAGGGACGGGCATGGTCGTGCGTGCCTTTAATGCTAGCACTCCGGAGGCAGAGGCAAGTGGAGCTCTGTGAGATCAAGGCCTTCTACATAGCAAGTTCCAGATAGCCAGAGCTGCATAGTAAGACCTCATCTCAAGAACAAAAGAAGAAAAAGGAGGGTGGTGGGAGGGGAGAGGGCAGA
>NW_008351729.1:235052-249611 GCF_000622305.1 Nannospalax galili | reverse complement strand
GAAGGAAGGAAGGAAGGAAGGAAGGAAGGAAGGAAGGAAGGAAGGGAGGGAGGAGAAAGAAAGAAAAGAAAGAGAGAGGTATAAAAACTATAGCCTTGGGGGAAGTCTGAATTTGATCATAGGTTTCTTAGACAAAATATAATTTAAAAAGCACAAGTGACAGACATAAGAACAGAAAAACTGAAATTCATTAGAATTTTTGTGTGAGTCAAAGGACACTACAAAGCCAGGTGTGGTAACTCACACCTTTAATCCCAGGACTGTTCGGGAACTGACTGTGTAGACCAAGCTGGCCTTGAACTCACAGAGATCTGCCTGCCTCTGCCTCCTGAGTGCTGGGACTAAAGGCGTGTGCCACTATGCCTGGCTAGTAAGAGAAAATATTTGTAAGTAATATATCTGAAATGTGTTGTATCTAATATATACAAAGAATTCATTACTAGTCAATAAAAAAGGAAATGACCCAATGTAAGTACAAATGAGCAAAAAATGGCCTAGGATTTTGAATAGATATTTCCCAAAGAAGACATACAAGTTCCTAGTGGTGCATGGGAAATGCTAAGTTGCTGTTAGGAAAATACAAATAAAACCCATGAGCTATCACAACACAGACATTATAAACTATTGGGGAGAAAGTAAAGAAATCAGAGTTTCTTGCTAGTTGAATTAGGAAATTGACAGCACTATGGTGAACTAGTTGGCAGTTTCTCAAGATGTTAGACACAGACTTCACCATATTATTCAAGTCTATTCCTAGTACATGTCCAAGAGAAGTGAGACCACACATCCATTTAGAAACTTAAATACAAATGCAATGCTCGCAAGCTTATTATTCAGAATAGTCTAAAAGTTGAAATAACCCAAATGCCAATAATTGATAAATGGACAAATAAAATGCAGTATATTCATAAATGAGTATTACTTAACCTACAAGGAAGGACGCATGATCCGTACCACCATGTAGATGTGCCTGGCAAATATTCTATTAAGTGAAAGAAGCCTAGCATGAGGGACAGCTATCATACGATTTCACAGGTGAAATGCCCCCATGTGGAGCCACACAGATGGAAAGATGACTCGAATGGACAAATAAAATGCAGTATATTCATAAATGAGTATTACTTAACCTACAAGGAAGGACGCATGATCCGTACCACCATGTAGATGTGCCTGGCAAATATTCTATTAAGTGAAAGAAGCCTAGCATGAGGGACAGCTATCATACGATTTCACAGGTGAAATGCCCCCATGTGGAGCCACACAGATGGAAAGATGACTCGCAGGGGCTGGAGAGGTGGCTCAGCGGTTAAGAGCACTGACTGCTCTTGCATAAAATATGCTTCTCAATTAGTTCTGCTTAAAATACTCACTCTGTCCTATAAATATGACTGAAAAGAGCTTGTTCGTTTGACCCTAATACTCTCTCCCTATTTTTTTCAATTCCCATGTGGGGTTGAAGTTATTCTACCCTGTTTCTACTTCTGCCACAAAAGTTTGGCTTGTGTCACCCGTGACACAACTTGCAAATGAAAACTTACGTTGACTGAGAAAAAAAGGAAAGTACATTGTGGTTGTTTACTATGTGCCTAGAAATTTGCTAAATATCATGGAAGAGGCCCCATTCACAAGAAGCCGACAGTTTAATTAGGGAGAGGAAACTAACATGGAACAATTATAAAAAAGGAGATGCATCATGTGGTGCAGGCTGTCAGAGCCAAGGATAACAAGGTGTTAATTGTGTGAGCTAGGCGGTAAGTCTCAAAGGAGTTCAGGAAGGTAGAGATCAACAGGGGCTGAGGTCATCCAGGAAGAGTTTCAAAACAAACCAGTAGTTTTCATGAGCCCCCTGGATGCTCACAGTACCAGGAGGTGCGTGGGGAGGAAACAGGAGTAAAATCACAGACATGGGCACGAAAGGATGAGAAGACTGACAAGTCAAGGAGAGAAGGTAAAGTTCCATATATACAGGCACTGTGTGTGTGTGTGTGTGTGTGTGTGTGTGTGTGTGTACGTGTGTGTGTGTGTTGGGGGTAACCAGGGAGAAATGTAGTTCACATAATCAGCTTAACATCACTGCTGTTCTTTTGAAACTCCCTAGACTGATGCAGATATGCCAGCTTAGACCTTTTTTTAAAAAAATCCATTTTGGCTTATGCTTGGTTTGTAAAATAATATACAGTTCAGAGGGGAGAGAGGGGAGGGAGGGAGAGAGAGAGAGAGAGAAAACATGGAATTGGAAGGGGGGGAAGTGGCTCAGGGAGGAATGAGGATGAATACGGTTAAAACACATTGAACACATGTACGAAATTCTGAAACTGAATAAAAATGTATTTCTAATAACAAAGCACTTAATATCTGAACAAATCAATCTGTTAATAGTACTCACAAAATACGCTTAATATAGAAACCCACATTTATGGTTTTTTAAAAGTGTACGTTATATTTTACCTCAAAGCGTAAGTTAACCTGCTTAAGAGTCAGCAGCAGTCAAATCATGGTGAATTTTAAACGACCTCAATAAAATAACAAGTACTTTATACTGCTTTATATCTTTGAAAAAATGCTTGCAACTTCCCATAAAAGCAGTGCGAGGCAACTATATTCTGTGTATGTGTGTATTTCATGCATGTATGTAAGTGTACCCGTGTTGTGCAATGCCCACGGAGGACAGAAGATGTTGTCAGATCACCATGTGGGTGCTGGAATTCAAACCTGTGTCTTTGGCAAGAACAGCCAGTGCTCTTCATGACTGAGCCATCTCTCTAAATCCTGAGGATGTTTTAATGTTGGGGGAAAGTTTACAGGTCTTGATTCTTCATCAAGGAGTACTAGATCTTCTATCCTGCTGTCTCGGTATTTCCTTTTTCAAGTTTTGACCACCACCTTTTTAGTTATATATATAAAACTATATACTATATAGTACGTTACATATATAACAACTATGTATATAATAACTTCGGTGC
Source organism: Nannospalax galili (assembly GCF_000622305.1). Taxonomy (NCBI): domain Eukaryota; kingdom Metazoa; phylum Chordata; class Mammalia; order Rodentia; family Spalacidae; genus Nannospalax; species Nannospalax galili. Next base: position 246,648 of record NW_008351729.1, on the reverse strand, counting down.
TTCTCTTGATGCAGCTGCTCTGTGTTTGCTTCTTCCACAGCCAGTGCCCAAAGCTACAGACTTACACCTCAGTTCACAAACGATGCTTTCTTGAGAACTCTCATTTTGAGACAGACTGTCAGTTCTTTAAGTGGAACAAAAAACTCATCCAGTGTTACTCTCAGAGCCTCAACAGCTGCATTTAGCAGCTCTCCATGATTTACCCTGGGCCTACAGCCGCCACCACCAACTAACTTCTATGCCAATTTTATTTTTTTTTTAATTTTTGTGTATTTCATGTAGAACATCTCAGTCAATCTTAATTATCTTTATACCCCCTTCCCCACTGGCACCTCCCAAAGGCCCCCAACTAGAATTCCTACATTCTTTCATTTGTAGTAAGGCCTATTATGTCAAGGTAGTGTCCCCAGACATTCCTCACTGCAAGTTCATCTACTGAGGCCTAGTCAGCCTATCTAGAGTTTCTCGCTTTAGGAAGATCAGCTCTTCCTCACCCAACAGTAATCAGTTGCCAATATTTCTTCATCTAAGATTGGGGCCTGCTGTCCATTTCCCCAGTTTTGTCTGCTTGAGTTTGCATGGGTCTTGCACATGCTGACACCATTGCTGTAGAATCATATGAGCAGGTTCCAGGAGCTCGTAGGACTCTGTTTGCATATGATCATGCATCTCTTCCCTGGCTCTTCCTCTTCTGCAACGTCCCTGAGTCCTAGGTGGGTGAAGTGACCGTTTGTGTTTCTGACCCTCTGTTGCATGAGGGAGCTTCAGTAACGAGAATTGAGAGATTCATTAGTGTCCTCTTTACCCCTTGTTCTATGTTCCATGAGCCTTAGGTGTAGACGTTGCATTGTAGATGTGCCACTTAGGCTTGGGCAAGTCACAGACAATGTCTGTGTGTGACCCGTTGTGGTGCTCTGTATAGTGTCCATCTGGTGCAAAAGAAACTTCTTTGATGAGTGGTGTCTGGGACATTTGTCTGTAAATATAAGAATATGTATTTTGTACATAGTAAGAAATTACGTTAGTCTAGGGATGTGACAGTCTTGGGGTTTTCTCTGAGACCTATGACCTCTCCAGCCATGTGGGTTTGACTCCGTAGAGATTAAGAGTCTGTAGAATGCTGGTCCTTGAACAGGACTCGTATATGCCACTGTGTTATAAGGTCTATCAAAGAAAGGTTGCTTCGGTTTTGCAGATGCATTGGTTAACTTGCATTTGAGAGGGCAGCTCCCAATCAGCAGGTTTCGACTAGTCACGCTAGATTTCAACAAGGAAGAGAGCAATGCTGCTGAAGCTTCTTATCTGGAGCTTCTGATTCAGAAGCTTCCAGATCCTGCTGCCTTGGCTGAAAAAGGTGGATCTCCTTCACTTGTAGAGCTGTTCCGAGTCAAGACACCAGAGCTCCGAGCTGTGCCCACTACTCTCTGATTTGGTGGGTGACCCTATGGGTGTTGAACTGTTTTCCTGCTGAGTGGATGAGCCATCCATTTTGGCAGAAATTTTTCCATGATCTCGCTCAACTGAAGAGTTCCTCTTCTGAGTCTTTATGTGTGGTGGGAGGAGGGTGATCTGAAATCGGAAGGAAGGGTTTAACACCAGCCGTGTACGGTTGGGCTCACAACAGCCATGGAAACCTGAGGGAGCCTGAAGGTGCCCGACGCCTGTGCTTGTGTTTTCCCTATGTTTCGACTTGGCTCTGTGCAATTGGATGCCATTTTCCAGATTCACTTAGAGCTTCTCACAAAGACCATGCATAAACAAGTGCAAATCTTGCTTTATCCTCAAAGTATTCCCAAGTACATCAATTATATTTAAATAAATTCTCATTTTCAAAGTAAGCATCTCGACACAATTACCATAGAGCAGAGATGGCTCCAGCTTTTCAAGTAACACTGAAAAATAGGTAGAAAAACTGTGGATGTCTAGTGAGTCGCTGGATCCCCATCTCTGCCCAGGGAGAGATGACGTGCTATGGGTGGTCCTGGCCTCAGGCTCGGTGCCATGTCCTTGCTGTGTATACTGGCCTTGTGTTATGTCTTACAGAAAGGGTGAGGTAGAAGCAAACGTGTTTTGATATTAAGCTTATGTTCTACTTTGCTTTTCTGTGGCTGTGATAAAACACTGACCAAAACCAACTTGGGGAGGAAAGGGTTTATTTTAGTTTACAGATTATAGTCCACCATCAAAGGAAGTCCTCATCCTTTTCTTCCCCCTCCCCCTCCTCCTCCCCCCCTCCTCCTCTCTTTTTCTCATCTATTTCTTTTCCTTTCTCCCCTAAAGACATACATTTCAAAAAAATTTAAACTATATTTTAAAAATATTTATTTGTTTTTGTTTTATATGTATGAGCATTTTACCTGCATGTATGTCATAGTGCCTGGTGTGTGACTGATGCTTATGGAGGCCAGAAGAGGGCATCAGATTCCCTAAAACTGGAGTAACGAGTGGTTGTTAGCCACCATGGAGTGCTGAGACTTGAACCAGGTCCTCTGCAAGAGCAGCCAGTGCTATTAACTGATAAGCCCCCTAACTTGAGTCTTACAACAATGTTCACTGCAATAATTTCTGATAATAGGTTATTAACTAAATTGCTGCTGTTTTGAAACTTTTTGTTCTTTTTTTATTATTTTTATTTTATGTGTATAAGTGTGTTGCCTGCATGTGAGTGCACTTGTGTCATGCAGTGCCTGAGGAGGTCAGAAGAGGGTGTCAGATCTACTGGAACTAGAGTTATGGACATTTGTTAGTTGCCATGTGAGTCCTGGGAACTGAACCGGGTCCTCTGCAAGAGCAGCCAGTGCTCTTAACCACTGAGCCATCTCTCCAGCCCAAAACTTTTTATTCTTAAAGATGTAAAATTTCAGGTTTGTTCCTATGTAATGGCATAATAGTTACAGAAATATATTGTCTTTTATAGATCACAACTGAATTTTTGTTTTATTCTTCCTAAGAAGATTAGAAACAATTTCATGCTTTTAGTTTGGGGATATTTTATTCTATTTCTCCTTAAAAAGAAATACTCAGTCTTTTTTGTTTGTTGCCGTTTACTGAAAGGGAAAAGTTATTGTGTTCTACTGTGCTATTTCAAGAGAAAAATAAGAAAATGTGGGTCAGTTCCAGTTGATGATAAATACTCTTTGTAAAAGAGTCAAGTGATAGATGATAAATAGGTAGATGATAGATGATAGTTCATAAACACAGAAGAGACAATAACGTTGGAAATTAATTAAGATTATGCATATACCCTGCCCCATGAAATAAGTGACAGAGCAAGGATCGTCAGCATGTGCTAAACAATTGGGCAGATGTTTGTTAGAAAACAAATGTCAAGCATTTCCTTAGGCAAGGAATGCTTGTAATCAAGTCATTAAATTTAGAAATATGAGTAATTCGATAAGCAGACGTTATTTGTCTTTTCATAGGATTTCTATGAAAATCGTATATACCAACTCTGAACTACAAAGGCCCAAATCAAACCAAGTTTTTGGGGCTAATTTCCACGTTAGAGTAAATATAAGTGGCAGAGTATCAAACAGAACAAATTTTGAGGAGGGAGACACTGTATTAGACCCAGAAACTATCAGAAACTAATCTATCTCACAATGTAACTACTACCTGGAGTCATAAAATATTCACCATCAGCTGGGCATGGTGGCCCACGCCTTTCATCCCAGCACTTGGGAGGCAGCAGGTCTCTGTGAGATTGAGGCCATCCTGGTCTACATACCGAATTCCAGGTCAGTTAGGGCTACAGGAAGACCCCGTCTCAAAAAAAAAAAAAAAAAAAAAAAAAAAACAAAACTTTAAATAAAAAAAAAAAAAAAAAAAAAAAAAAAAAATCAAACGTTATAAAATAGGAACTGAAGCATTATATTCTAGGTTAAAAGATATTTAAGAGACATGATCAAATGAAGCAAATAAAATTAATTAGCTCTGAGCTTAGAAAAAACTAAGCCTGGCGTGGTGGCACACACCTTTAATCCCAGGACTGGGGAGGCAGAGGCAGGTGGATCTTTTAGCCTGACCTACATAGTGGGTTCCACGCCAGCTGGGGCTACAAGGAGACCCTGTCTCAAAAAGATCAAATAATTTATAAATAAATAAATAAATAAATAAATAAATAATTTTAAAAAGAAAAAACTATAGATTTTTCTATATTACTTGATGAAATTGAATGTTAACTGAGTTTTAGGTATTATTAAGAAATTAACGAGACTCTTCTGCATGTGATGATAGTATTGTCGTTTTGTGGATAGAGTTCTGATTTTTAGGAGGCATATTCTGAAGGAGTAAACTGATACACTGCAACTTTTTAAAAAATGGTTAAGCAAACAAATACATAAATATACAGACACATATATAAACTGTATTCAAAATGGGAACAATTTAAAAACAATTGCTGAATACAATGGCCGTGCTGGTCAGTTTTTGTCAACTTGACAGAAAGTGACACCAGGGAAGAGGGAACCTAACTCAGCTGAGAATTGTCCTTCATTGGCCCTGGCTACATCTGTGGGGCATTTTCTTAATTGCTACTTGGTGTAGGAAGGCCCAGCCCACTGCAGGTGGGGCCATCCTTGGGCAGGTGGGCCTGGACTGTGTAAGAAAAGTAGTTGAACAACCCTGGAAAGCCAGCCAGTAAGCAGTGTTCCTCCCTGATCTGTGCTTCGGCTCCTGCTCCAGATTCCTGCCTTGAGCTTCTGCCCTGACTGTCATTTGGAAGTGCAGGACAACTCATTCTTTCTCAAGTTGTTTTTGGTCAGAGTTATATCGCAGCAATAGAAAGCAACCTAGGACAGTAGGAATATGGACAATTACTGTCCTATTATTTTACCCTCCCTTATTATTTGAATTTTTTCATGGAGAAGGTGGGGGAAGCATTCGTTTTGTTTCAATCAGCTGAGCACTCTGTTAGAACTAAATCAGACACTTAGGGATGTGAGAGAATGCAGCAGTTCGAAGAAAGTGTGGAAGGGAAGGAAGAGATTTCATTTCTGACCATCGAAGACATCTATGGCCCAAGCTCCCAGCATGCTCTCTTAGAACCCTTGCCTATAGATAAAATAATACCCCAAGATGCTAAAATGATCTAAGAAGGCCAGGCTCATGCCACACAACTTTAATCCCAGCACTCAGGAGGCAGAGGCAGGTGGATCCCTGTGAGTTTGAGGCCAGCCTGGTCTACATGGCGAGTTCCAGGTCACCTGGAGCAACAGGCAGGGAGACCCTGTCCCAAAAAGACCGAAAAAAAAAAAAATGATGTAAGAAGACACCAAGCTGTTACCCTCAAACACTCTTCTGATTATAAAATCTTGCAGGGCATGTTAAAAACTGAGAATCCTGGCTGATTTGGGCTAAGAGTAGCCTTTGCTATTATGTCAGCTTACTGAAGAGATGTTATTTGTAACCATTGTTGACCAACAAGAATAGAAATTTCGGGGCTGGAGAGATGGCTCAGCGGTTAAGAGCAGTTTGTCCTTTCAGGGGACCCATGTTTGATTCCCAGCACCTACATGGCAGCTAACAACCATCTGTAACTCCAGTTCCAGGGGATCTAATGCTCTCTTCTGACCTCTGCAGACATTGCATAACAAGGTTGCCCTTACACACATGCAAAACAATCATACACATACAATAAAAATAATAAAGATAAAATTTTAAAAATAGAAATTTCATGTGATTCTATTTAAGGCTTGACTCTCCACAATGTCAGAGGTCATCCAGTCTCATCCTACCCAATAGAAAGATGAGACAGCCTCATTTCATTATTGAACAATTTCATCCCCCTAGGGTGGTCTACCTCATATCCAAATGAAATGAACCACTCTACCTAGCCCTTCTCTCCATGCCCGGTCTGCTTCTTCCCCAAATTTTCTTTTTTTATATAAATCTTTTTTTTTAATGTTTTATTTTTACTATTATTTTTTTCGGTCTTTTTGAGACAGGGTCTCCCTATAGCCCCAGCTGACCTGGAATTAGCTATGTAGACCAGGTTGGCCTTGAACTCACAGAAATCCACCTGCCTCTGCCTCCCGAGTGCTGGGACTAAAGGCGTGCAACACCATGCCTGGCTATTTTTTTTTTTTATGTGTATGGTGTATTGCCTACATGTAGGTAAGTGCACCCATGTCGTCGTGCAATGCCCGCGGAGGACAGAGAGGCTGTCAGATCCCCTGGAACTGGAGTTACAGACAGTTGTTAGCTGCCATGTGGGTGCTGGGATTAGAACCCCGGTCTTCTGCAAGAACAGCCAGTGTTCTTAACTGCTGAGCCATCTCTCCAGCCCCAACTCCCCAAATTTTCAAAAGCAGTTTTCAGGTTCTCCAGTCTTCCCTCCCTCTTCTCTGTATTAAATATGTGTGGCTTCTTCAAGTCCTTCAGGTCTCATCTTAGAATTTTCTCTTAGTTATTTCCATTAGTGACCCTATCTTGAAATAATTCTTACTTTCCCTGACTCTCTCCATGTGGTAGGGGCTGCTCTGAGCATGGCAGTTTGCTTAGCAACATCCTTGGCCTATAAACACCCATGCCGTGTGGCACCTCTCCTCTCTTCCACAAATGTCCCCTGCTGGAGAGTGGGGATTGCCCTGGGTTGAGAGCTACTGGTCTTACTGGTCTAGCCATTGGAGAAGAACACAGCCATTTCCATAGTAAGGAAGATGTGTAGTCATTGGAAAAGCAGGACTGTTACACTTTGGTAGGAGCCGATCGGCGTTTGTAATAGAGGAAAGGGGCGGGGGGTGGGGGTGGTGGACAGGTAGAGGCCGCCCAGCTGGGAATGAATCCTGGACCTCTCTTGTTAGAAGAGATTTCAGTTCAGTGTCCAACACGGATTTTCCTTTGTTTCCATATTTATTCAGTTACAAACTTGAGTCAGTCAACCATATACATCCTGGAAAGCTTGGATGAAGTTCATGGTTTGTGAGCCAATAGAAGGGACTCCATCCTGACCTGCACTGACGCAGTGGGAACTGCAGACAGGCTAAGCACAGGATCCCAGACTCAGGGGACTTTCTGTAACCCTCGAGAAGGACTGCAGCCTTCCGTGAGATGTGGACTGTGGATCCAAACCAGTCTGATCAGGTTCTTTAGCACCCCTGATATCTCAGCGGCCAGCCATGGGGCAGGAGAGGAGTCCACCTCTCCTCCTGTTACATAGTTTTCGGACAATCACATCATACCCATGACTTGGGAAGTAAATCTTACTGTAAGAGTTAAAAACACTGACGTTTGAGTCAGGCTCCACCACTGACACTTCTGCCATTATACTGAGCTGCTTTGTGTACATGTGTATATGTGTATGCATGTGTGCACATGTGTGCATGTGTATGTGTGTGTCGTGTGCATGTGTGCATGGGTATGTGCATGTATGTCATGTGTCTATGTACATGTGTGCCTGTATGTGTTTGGGTATGCATCTGCACATATGTATGTGCTTCTCTGTGCATGTGTGTATATGTGCAAATGTGTGTTTGTGCATGAATCTATGTGTATGTGTTCACATGGATGTATATGTGTATGTATGCATATGTGTTTGTATATATGACTGTATGTGTAGGTGTTTGCATATGTGTGTGTTTAGGTGTGTATATGTATGGTTGTATTTGTGTGTGCATGCATGTGTTTGTATGTGTTTGTGTGTATAGGTGTGTATGTGTGTATATATGTGTATGTGTATATGTACGTATGTACGTATATGTGTATGTGCATGTGTGTGTTTGTGTGTAGACATGTATATATGTATATGTGTGTTTGTGCTTGTGTAGGCAAACATGCATGTGTATGTGTATCTGTGTGTATGTGTTTGTATGTATGTTGCACGCATGTGTGTGTGCACATATGTGTATGTGGGCATATATGTGTATCAGTTTGCATGTGTATGTGCATATCTGTATGTGGGTGTATGCATATATGTAGGTGTATGTATAGATCAGAGGATAATCTCAAGTTCAGCGGCTGTTCCTCAGGCTTCATAGGCCTTTTTTTTCAGGGTCTCTCACTCTCTTTCTCTCTATTTTTTTTTTTTGGCTTTTTGAGACAGGGTCTCAGGTGGCCTGGAACTCACTTTGTAGACCAGGCTGGCCTTGAACTCACAGAGATCCACCTGCCTCTGACTCCCAAGTGCTGGGATTAAAGGTGTGCACCACCACACCCAGTTTTTTCAGGGTCTCTTATTGGGACCTCAGATTGGCCAGTGAGGTTAGGCTGGTTGTCCAGTTAATTCCAGGGGACCTGTTGTGCTGCTTTCTGGTGCTGGTATTACAGGCACATGCGATCACACCTGACTTTTTATGTGGGTGCTGGGGTCCAACACAGGTCTTTATGCTTGGGAGGCAAACACTTTGCTGACTGAGCTGCCTCTCCAGTCCTAAGCTGTTTCTTCACACTTCTCTTCCCTCACCCTGTTTCATGGGGCTGTTCATGAGCACTGAGTGAGCCAATGTCCACAGCGCAGTGCAGCCAAAGAAACACTCAGCCCCTGGAAAACGTTTGCTCCTGGCTTCCATCCAAACACCTGTCTCTCCCACGTTCCCCTTCTCAGGATTCTTTTCTAGAGTGTGCTTTTGTCTTATTTGGTTTTGGCTATGAGCGCAGGAATTTACCTTTGTCCCGAGTTAATTCTTCTTGATAAGAGCATGCCACCTGGACTCAGGTAACTTTGATTTGAGTTTCAACCCCACTTGCCTCTTGCCACAATCATGAGAGTTAAATAGAGCAGCGTGAGATGAAGATGAAGTCGGCTGCATTCAACTGAGAACAGTTTTATGTCTCAGGTGACATTTGGCAATGTTTGGAATGTTTCTGGTTGTCACAACTGGGAGCTATGGTTTGAGTCCAGTGAGCAAAGGCTAGGGCACTGAGAGGCATCTTACAAGGTTCTGGACAGCTTCTCATAAAGACAAAGCCATCTAGCCCTAAGTGTGCACAGCGATGAGGCTGGGAAGCCTGCACTGAATGCCTGTCTGTTCTGCTCTGACACCTCAGCAAAAGCCTTGTGAAACAATTTCGAATCCTACTTCTGTTAATACATGAAATCTTCTGCCTTGCTTAAGGCTGTGTGTGTATTTGGTCAGTGTTCCATGTATGTCTAACCAAACTATTAATAAAAACCAGTGCTTAAGGCCAGGGAACTCCATTAAGTCACTGGGAGGGCCATGTGGGTGGCCGCTGGGCAGGAAAACAGTGACTGGAATCAGCTGACGTTCAAGTGCTGTCCCCATTGACAGCCAGTTGTGTGGCCATGGAAATTTTATTTGATGAACACATGTCTCAGCTACCTCCACTGTGGAACAGCAACTCTATAAAGTTCAGTGAGACACCTATAGCCCAGCACTCAGGAGAGAGGAGGAAGATCACGGACTGAGATCAGCCTGGGCTACATAGCAAGCTGAAGACCAGCTGGAGATCTATAGTGAGGCCCTGACTCAAAAAAACAAGGGGCTGGGTTCAGTGAGATGGCTCAGCAGGTAAAGGCACGGGTTGCCAAGCCTGACGACTGAAGCGAGCTGACTCCCACCAGGTTGTCTGCTCACCACCACATGCTCCCCCATAAACCCAAATGAATGAATGAATGCAATAATAATAACAACAACTATAATAAAAAGCCTGGGGATGTAGCTCAGTGGTAGAGCCAAGTCCCTGGGTTCAATCTTCAATACTGGAAGAAAAGGTTTACTATCAAAGAATTTAGTATAGTGACTAATTTATAGAAAATGGTTTTAACCAATCACCATATTAATTAGTTGAATATTCTTTTTTAATTTTAATTTTTTTATTTTTGAGAATTTTGTTCATGAGTTCCATCTTTGCATTATTTCTATCCTTCCCGATTCCCCCACAAACTTCTCCCATGTCCCCCTGACTCCTCTCTCTTCTTTGACTATTATTGTTACACATATATACATACATTTATACATATATGTAAATAAAATGCACTGAGTCTATTTAGTGGTGCTCATGTGTACCTGAGTTTAGGGCTATCCACTTGGAATTAGATGACCTCTCGGGGAGCTCGTCTCTGGAGAAAACTGATTCTCCCTTTCTCAGCATCCACTGACTGCCTGTAGCTCTTCATCTTGAAGTGGGATACTGTGACATTGACCCCCCTTTCCTCCCAACACTTTGGCATATCAACTGGTTTTGTCATCATGTAGATCACGTTAGACTACCACACTGTGCAGCTTCCCCTCATGTCTAGAGTGCATTAGCTATCAGCAGGTGTCGTGTCCCTCTGGCTGGTACATTCTTTCTGCCCCCTCTCCTGTGATGTTCCCTGAGCCTCAGGCATAGAGCTTGGACTGTAGATGTGTCACTTAGGGCTGGACACCTCACAGACACTTATTCTCTGCGTTTATCAGTTATGAAACTTTGTAATAGTCCATCTGTTGCAAAAAGAGACTTCTTTGATGAGTGGTGAGATGAGACATGCACTTGTCTGTAAATATAAGGATATATATTTGGAATACAGTAAGAAATTATGTAGGTCTAGGAGAGTGACAGAAATGGGCTTTTCTCTAGTCTATGGCTTCTCCAGCCACGTGTACTTGGCTACGTTTATAGTATCGTACATGAGGTCCCTCCTACTGAGCCAGTCTTAAGTCCAACTAGAGGAATATTCTTTGAGACTTACTTAAGGAGTTATACACACACGCTCTGCTCTGTAACTTTATCAATATCGTGACATTACTTGTCATATGCCTTTGTTGAAGCCCTTTCATAACACAAATTTTCTTTAAAAAATGAACTCTAGCCAGGCGTGGTGGCGCATGCCTGTAGTCCCAGCACTTGGGAGGCAGAGGCAGGCGGATCTCTGTGAGTTCAAGGCCAGCCTGGTCTACATAGTGAGTTCCAGGACAGCTGGGGATACAAGGAGACCCTGCTTCAAACAAACAAACAAACAAACAAACCAGCTGCAATGAGGAAAAAAAAATGAACTCTAGGGAATTAATTTCTTTCTTTTGAAGATATTACTATTGGCAAGATTGCTCAGCAGGTAAACGCTCTTGCTGCCACAAGGTAAAGGCTGATGATTTGAGTTCAATCCCTGGGACTTACAGGGTAGAAAGAGAGATCCAACTCCCACAAGTTATCCTCTGGACTCCAACATGCACTGTGCATGCCCACCCCAATAAATTCATATATAAATGTATTAAAAATTTAAATTGCAATTGTCAGTTTTGCTTAGACTATGGATAGATATTTTATTTATTTATATTTATTTATTTATTATTTATTTATTTATTTTTGAGGCAAGGTCTTACTATGTAGCCCTGTCTGGCCTGTAACTCAGTATGTAAACCAGGCTGGCCTCAAAATCAGAGATCCACCTGTGTCTGTCTCCTGAGTGCTGAGATTAAAGGTGTGCACTACCACATCCCCAACCCAAGACCCTGGTGTTTTAGAACTCAAGGCTGTTGTTGTTTTAAATGTTCCCTTTGAAATGACCATATAGACTCTTCCTGATTTATTCATTGAAATTCTGTTAAAATTTAATGCAATGATTCATGTAAACCACTTATCACTCTGCCTGGTTTCTGCCTATGTTTTAAAAGCATTAACTCATTGCTAAAGAACACATGGCAATTCATGATTGTTT
>NW_008351729.1:233226-235038 GCF_000622305.1 Nannospalax galili | reverse complement strand
TATTATTTTTATTTTATGTGCATGAGTGTATTGTCTGCATGTGTGAGTGCATCCATGTCGTGCAATGCTGCGGAGGTCAGAAGAGGGCTTCGGATTCCCCTGGAACTGGAGTTAAGGATGGTTCTTAGCCGCCATGTGAATGCTGGGAATCAAACCCAGGTCCTCTACAAGAGCAGTCAGTGCTCTTAACCACTGAGCCAACTCTCCAGCCCCTAGTGATTGTTTTAAACATTGCATTTGCTCATACTGAATTTCTCAGTCGTGGACGTGAAGAACACCAAGCCTCCTTTTTTGGGAGGGGTTCAGAATAGGGTGAACCTGCTAGTGTATCAGCTTGTGCTTCCTGGGTGAGAGCATCCTTAGGAAAAGAGCCAAGAAAGCATTGAGAGGGTGTAGAAGAACCACGGATGGCCGGGGGTCAGGGTCAGAAAGTACTGGGGGTCTGGCAATGTAACTAGGTGATAGAGCACTTGCTTAACATCAGAGGCCCTGGACCTGCGATCACCAGCACTGTAAATAAGATGCAGAAGGAAGAAAGGGAACAGGCAAGCCTGGAAGCCAGAGGAAAGCCTGACCCAAGGCAGGAGCATCCATCCTAACACGGTAGGGAAACAGCCCGGAGGCTACCACTGTGGGAGGGGGGCAAGCCCAGAGGAAGAGGTCTGCATGCAAGGAAATGATTTGACCGTTTCTTTTTCACAAAGTCAGTCTTTGGGATTGGAAGGAAAGGAATGGGGATGTTGGTCAAACAGAAATGGTCATGTATGTTTTTGAAGCTGAGTGGCAGATAGGTGTAGGAGTTTTATACTATCCTTTTAAAAAGTATTTTGTTTATCATTTTTATTTTATGTGTATTAGTGAATTGCTTGCATGTGTGTAAGTGCACCTGTGTCATGCAATGCCTGCAGAGTTCAGAAGGGGGTGTTGGATTCCCCTGGAACAGGAGTTATGGACAGTTGTTAGCTGCCATGTGGGTTCTGGGAATTGAACCCAGGTCCTCTGAAAGAGCAGCCAGTGCTTTGAATCACTGAGTCATCTCTCCAGCCCCTATGCTGTCTTTTTTATTTGTCTGTTATAGAAATTTTCAAACAAATAGCATCAGAGAAGAGGGGGAGGTGAAATAACAAAAATTAAGTCTGTTCAAAAATGCCATAATAAACCTTAATACTGTGTATGCTAACTGAAACTTTTAAAATAAATAAATAAAATTCAAAAATAAAATTTACTATAAAAGAGACAGAAAAGGGGCACAGAAGAAAAAGGTTCATTAGAAGACTCTTCACTATCTGGAGAGAGGCGAGGGTGGTGTGGGATGGTTACGTAAAGCTGTTGAGAAGTAGGCGGGTCTTGGGTCTATTTTAAGAAGTAGAAAGAACTCCTTGATGGATTTGTATGTGGAATGGGAGAACATCAAGAATCAAGGATGACCGAGCAACTGGAAAGAAGGAATTGTCATCGACTGAGTTGGGGAAGAGGGAAGAACACAGGTCGTGCAAAGGCATAGTGACGTTTCAGGTGCACATTAGTTAGCTGTCAAGCACACAGCTGGATTTGGAAATCCGAGATTCAAACAAGAGATCAGGGCTTGATAGGTAAAGCAGGCGATGGATGAATCTGGTTGATCAGGAGAAAGCACCAGGACACAGATAAAACTCCAACGGAATAGAGTTTATTAGCAAAGGAACACATGGGACAGAGTCCCTTCCAGGCAGGGAAAATGTCTGCTTTGGGTTGTGAGCTGGGGTTTTTTATAGGGAGAGGCTTCTAGGGGGTGCAGAAGGCTGGAAGATATATTTTTTTTAAAGTTGGCGG
>NW_008351729.1:229379-233137 GCF_000622305.1 Nannospalax galili | reverse complement strand
AGAGTGGGACTGTTAAAACCTGCCCTCTTTAGAGATCAAAGGGGAAGTCTGCTGTGTTCGCCAAACAGTGGAGAAAAGTCTGCTTCTCTTGACTTCAAAGACCAGGGTGCTTATCAGCTAGGTTCCCTTTTCTCAGGGGCTTGCAAAGTCTGTGAGGCCCTGTTGGGGAGGGGGCAGGGCTATCTGAACCCTAACAGGGCTGAGGCATGAGCTTGGAGACAACAGTGTTAGATCCTGGTTCTGGTTTGAATGGGAAGTGTTCCTCACAGGCGAATATGTGGTCCTTAGATGATACTCGGTCAGGAAGTGGTATGAATGGAGGCTTATTGCAGGAAATAGGTCACTGGTACACATTCTTTGAAGGTTATACATGGTCCTGGTTCTCTCTCTCTCTCTCTCTCCCTCCCCTATCTCTCCTGTCTTCCACAAGGTCACCATGATGCTTTGCCTCATACAGACCCAGAAACACTGAGCCAAGTGACCATGAACTGAACTCTCGGAAACCCTGAGCGGAAATAAACCTTTCTTTTCCTTAGGTTGCTTTGCCAGGTATTTGATCACAGTGACTATAAAACAAATAAAATAGCCTTTAGAGCCATGAGTCTGGATGTGACCACTGACTCATTCTCTTACGCTGTGATTCCATTGAAAAGAAAAAGGACCTTCCATTTACAAAACGCTCACAGGTGCGTACACATACCCCAAGTTTAATGTAGAACAATAGGCAGCCTGCGGGAACTTGGAGTGAGCAGGTGCTAACCACTCTCAGGGGCATCCAAGTGTCCTCCAATAAATTATACGGTCCTGGCCACACTGAGTGGAGTGTATTTGTTCTGCCAGGGGAAAAGAAATAATTTTATATCTTGAAGGGTGGAATGGAAGACAAATTAAGTCACTTCCTTTCTCCAAACCAGTGCCAGTAATAGCAGCAGCTTTACTGAATACAGATTGTTTAGTATATTAATATGCTGGTCACCCTTCTAATAACCTGCCAGCGAGGAACTTCATCTTTTTAAAACCAAAGGTCACATGTGTGCTCTGTGGGAGTTGGAGTGTGTTTTTTCCTTCTGGATTCGGTGAGCATGCACCGTGGATTTTCTTGATTTTCTTCACAGATCTAAATAGTATTTTCCAAACTGACTGATCACTTTGGCCTTTAGAAAAATGTCTTAGGCGCCTTTTACCCAAGACTCAGTGGTAAAACTGCTTGAGTTCCGTTCCCAGAATGGACATAAATACCCAGATTCTGTGACTCTTGCACTGGTGCTGGAAGGTGAAAGGCAAAAACAGAATCAACAGGAGGCCCAAGGCTAGCTATGGCACACGCAGCACTGTAAGTACTGGGGCAGAAAGCAGAGATCCTCACCAGTGGGAAGGAGAGAACCAACTCCTGAAAAGGCATCCTCTGACACCCACACAGGCATGGGGCCCCTTGCATGTGCGTGCACAGTAAACAAACTAATAAATGAGGGCTGCAGAGATGCTCAGCAGTTAAGAGCACCGGCTGCTCTTGCAGAAGACCAGGGTTCAGTTCCCAGCACCGTATGGCAGCTAGCAATAGTCTGTAGCTCCAGTTCCAGGGGATCCAGTGTCCTCTTCTGACCTCTGTGAGTACTGTACAGCAGGGGTACACCTACACATATGGGGGCAATGCACTCATACACATAAAATAAAAAATAAAGTATTTAAAAAATAAATAAAAAAGAAGCCGGGCATGGTGGCACATGTGTTTAATCCCAGCACTTGGGAGGCAGAGGCAGGCCGATCTCTGAATTCAAGGCCAGACTGGTCTACATAGGGAGTTCCAGGCTAGCTGGGGCTACAGGGAGACCCTGTCTCAAAAACATAATACAAGAGAAAAGTTAAACAGTTAGTCTGACTTCTTGCATTAGGCATAGGAGTCTGTGTTTCTAAAAAGTGCCAGTGTGTGGGAAACCCTACTTAAGTGGGTTTTCTTTTTTTGGAGCCCCAGCTGGCCTGGAACTCACTATGTAGACCAGGTTGGCCTTGATCTCGCAGAGATTTACTTGCCTCTGCCTCCCGAGTGCTGGGATTAAAGGCTTGCGCCCCCATGCCCCATTTACTAAGTGGTTTTTAGAGGAGTTGGTTTTCCTCTTTCTTTGGTGTCTCCCAGGTCCCCTTCTGCTACGTTGGGATACATGCGGCCTGTGAGCCACAGGCCGGACACCCTGGCCTGCTTTCTGCAGCCACATTAAGGCCCCCTTTCTTCTCTGCCTAGTTCACCAGGCTGTTTCATCCTCTCTGTCCTCAGAGGTGTGACATCACTCATTCTCTGTATAACATTTACTACCAGTTCTTTTCTGTTTACCGATTGTCCACTAATTTGTTTTCTGTCTTCTCTCTCTAGAATGTAGCATCCATGGCAACATGGATCTTCCTGGTGTCATTTATCAATAACCTGTCCATGGATTTGGGCAGTGTTTGGGCCAAAGGGATCACTTAGCTAGTATTGAACAAATCAGGAAATGAATAAATGCAGTAGACTCAATGGCCTGGAGACCTAGGTCCAAGAGTTCAAGACCAGCTTGGGCCCTATGGTAAGACCCTGTCTCAGCATAAAAACTGCTAAGTACACACAGGGATACATGGATCGATACATAGATAGGTAGATAGACAGACAGACCAATAGAAAAGGGAAATTAGCAGAACTTATTTGGACCAAACTGATAAAGGTGGTTCTCCCATGGATGGGCGAGGGAAAGGGCTGAGATTTTATTGCCTTTATCACCATAAAAGGGGGAAAATGAATGTGGGAGATTTTGATTCTTATTTTGGGTCTTATAAAATAAACAAATTTCACTTGAAAATTAGAAAAGTGAGATTCTTTGCAGACAGTGAGGACTGTCTTACCAGTGACTTCCACATCATCCCACAGACTTGGTTGGTTTTGTTTTCTACAAAGGACATGGTCTTCTATTTTGGTGTGGAGCTACATATTAGAATATTTTCTGAATAGGTATGTGTGGGGTTTTCTGGAACATCGCTAAGGGAAAAACATGACAGACGGTCTCCATGGTTGGTTTTGTTTTCTACAAAGGACATGGTCTTCTATTTTGGTGTGGAGCCCATATTAGAATATTTTCTGAATAGGTATGTGTGGGGGTTTTCTGGAACATCGCTAAGGGAAAAACATGACTTAGACGGTCTCCATGGTAACGAGCTCAGAGCCAGAGGTGATCCCTGAGGATAACAACATGGGATATGCCAGCTCTGGAAGATACTTTGGCTCTCTCCAGGCTGGGAGCACCCTGCACATTTTGTTATCTGAGCACCAGTCTCGGGTTCATCCTTAGCCACAGATTTCGCTTCTCAAATGTGATCTGAGTCACAGCTGGGAAGAGCTGCCTGCTCTGGGCTGCTGTTCCCCCTGCTCAGGACTGCCATCTGAATCTGGCAACTTGAATTCTGGGTACAGTAATTCCCCTTATCTGCAGAAGACATCTTCCATGAATCCCAGAGGTGCTTGAAAGCTCAGTTATTACTGGACCCTGGACCTTACCAGCCCTTCTCTGAGTCATACTATGTCTATGATGATGATTTCTTTTCTTCCTCCCTCCCTCCCTCCCTCCCTCCCTCCCTCCTTCCATTGTCTCTCTTCCTCTTTCTCTCCATCTTTTTCTCTCTTCTCCCCTCCCCCCTCCCCTCTTTATTTTTAAATTTTTGGTTTTTTTGAGACATGGTCTCCCTGTAGCCCCGGCTGGCCTGGAACTCCCTATGTAGACCAGGCTGGCCTCGAT
>NW_008351729.1:197118-229364 GCF_000622305.1 Nannospalax galili | reverse complement strand
CTCCCTGTAGCCCCAGCTGTCCTGGAACTCCCTATGTAGACCAGGCTGGCCGTGAACTCACAGACATCTGCCTGCCTCTGCCTCCTGAGTGCTGGCTGGGATTAAAGGTGTGCACCTCCACATCTGGCTGTCTTACTTTTAAATTTTTCGATGTAGGGTCTCAGGTAGCCCTTGTTGGTCTTAGATTTGCTTTGTAGCTGAAGATGACCTTGAACTCCTGATCATCCTGCCCCACCCTCTGAGTGCTGATATTACTGGTACATGCCACAACACCTGGCTTATGTGGTGCTGAGGATCAAACCCAGGACTTCCTGGATGCTAGTCAAGCACTTTACAATGAACTACATCTCCAGCTACATCTACAACTATGTCTACATCTCCAGGTTTCTTTATGAATTAGGCATACCAAAAGATAACAAAATTATTAATGATAAAATAGACCTATTATAACAATATACTGTAGTAAAATTTATTTAAAACTTATGGGTTGCTTATTTCTGAAACTTCCTGTTTTTGTGTTTTCAGATGTGGTCAACCATAGGTGGCGGAAACCAAGGAAAACCAGACGGTTACTAACAGGAACTACTGTGTGCATTATTATTATTTAATAACATTATTAAAATAACTACCATGTACATTATTAACTTTTATTTGCTTTGCAAGAATGACTGTTACCATGTCTGAGATATGATGGTAAAAACTAACTCATTTCATAAACATGAATAAATATGAAGGTTAATTTTAACGTGTCAGCCCAGCTGGATCATGGGGTGCCCAGGTATCTGGTCAGATGCTGTGTGGGTGTTTCTGAGGGGGTGTGGTGGTATGTAAATTTAATATCCAAATCAGTAGACTGAATCAAACAGATCCCTGTGTGTCTGGGCCTCATCCAGTCAAAGGCCTGAATGGACCCCAAAGGTTGACTGACAGGGCACGTGCCCAGCTCAGTGCCTGTGCTGGGGCTGGGCTTCTGCTGTGAACTGAGGCATCACGGCTGCTTGGCCATTAACTGGTCACAGCCGGAAGGCAAGCACCTAACACACTGCTTAAACTTTTTGGCCTTAGACATCGTTGTGTTCTCACAAATCACTCAGCAATTTCCTTTTTTTTCCTTTTGCGACAGGGCCTCAATATTTAGCCCTGGCTGCCTGGAACTTGCTGTGTAGATCAGGCTGTCCTCAAACTCCTAGAGATCCCCTGCCTCTGCCTCCCAAGGGCTGGGATTAGAGGCGTGCACCATGCCCAGCCAATTTCGTTTTTTTTCAATGTTGGTTATATCCTCCTAGAAATTAAGACAGGAAAATTTTATTTTGAAGTAAAGTTTATACCTTAAAACATAAATCCATTCCATGTATCTGTTTATGAAAAATACTTCTCTAAAATCTCTAAAAAAATTGTCATTTTATGTGTATTATGAGTTTTGCCTGCTCGTAGCCACTGAGCCAGCTCTCCTCTACAAAAATACTTTTCTAAAAGAAAACACGATTTGACAAGTGCTGTGCTTTCACTACCGCATTGGTGTGGCGCGTGCTCTTCCACGCCCAGTCTGGTGTAATAGTTTGCTTTTGTAGAAGCAGATGAAATAATTTGCCCTTACATGGATGTGCAGTTGGAGAAGGGAGAGTACCCAAAGACCTCTTTCTTTGATACTGCACCAACACGTGACAGTCAGCTATACAAATGTGTTCTAAAACCATAAAAACCAACTCCTTGTACTGCTGGACCAGAGAGATGGCTTAGCAGGTAAAAGTGCTTGCCATATAAGCCTGATGACCTGAGTTTGATCCCTCTGAGTTTGAACCTGTGTAAAAAGTCAGAGGTAGCTGTACTATCTGTCATGCCAGTCCCCCTACAGGGAGGTGAGAGGCAGAGGGAGGTGAGAGGCAGAGGCAGGAGACTCCCAGATTGTGGGCTAGATTGAGTACAGAGAATGTTGGAAACAACATTTTTATAAGTATGACTGTGTCCTTAAACCATGAACCAAAATAAGCCTCTCTAACTTGAATTCCTTGCATAAATCTTTCTTGGTCATCATATAAAAGGATAAAAATCTATATAGCACCTCCATAGATGCAGAAATCACTGCTGGTAATGTTGGGTCCGAGGTTCCGGAATGATTGGAGTCCACCCACCAAAATTCAAAATTTAGAAGATTTTATTGAAAAGCTTTCCAATTCTTGAATGACCAGTCGGGTACAGACTCCAGGAGCCAACGAATGTAGTCTGGCCCCGAACAATAGCAGGCCAAGGCTTTTATTGGGGAATTCCACAGAAACCCGTGCGTGCCAAGCATCTTTTAAAATGATTGGATGGCCCCCTATCCTGAGTACAGGGGAAATTCTTATTGGTAGGGGCTGTCTTCAGGGCATTGGAATGTGCTGGCTGTAATCTTTAGAGCCAGAGGATCCTGTTTATTCCTTATAAGGTCTTAGCACGGTTGAGCTTGCCTAACAGGCCTGGGCTTGCCTAACCCAGAGCCCTTGCATAAGTTCTAGTCAGCTCACAAAATGGGGACGCTAATCAAAATGGAGTCAACGCAGTTTTTGGTCTGACTCTTCAGTAAAACCGAACATTGTAAAAGTTTTTTGTATGCATGTATACAAGTGTGTTTGGCTGGGTGGTGGTCAGAGATCTATGGTGGCCGTCTTCCTCCGTTGCTTTCCACTTGATTTTTTGAGACAGGGTCACTAAACCTGGAGCTCACTTATTTGGGCAGACTGGTTGGTCAGTATGCCCCTGGGGTCCTCCTGTCTCCACCCACAGCACTGAGATCACAGGCCCACACGCTGCACCTGGCCTTTACCGGGGCCCTGGAGCATGAACTCAGGGCCTCGTATTTGTGTGGTGAGTACTTGACTGACTGAGCCATCTCTACAGCCAAATGTAACACTTGTTATGAGTTCTCAGTAAGCTAGCAATAGAGGGAGACTTAACAGGTTATACTGATCTCATAAAATGTATAAAAGGAGCCAGTCAGGGGCTGGAGAAAATGGCTCAGTGGTTAAGGGCACTGGCAGCTCTTGCAGAGGTCCCGGGTTCAGTTCCCAGCACCCATAGGGTGGCAAACAATCCATAATTCCAGTTCCAGGGGATCCAATGCCCTCTTCTGACCTCCATGGGCATTATTCAACACGGGTACACTTACATACATGCAGGCAATATACTCATACACATAGTAAAAATAATAAATAAAAATATTGTTAAAAAAATAAAAAAGGACTGATCAGGAGGCCCAGAGGGTGAAAGCACTGCTAAGCTTGATCCTCAGAACCCACAAGCAGAAGGGGGGAATGGGCTCCTGAAAAGTTGTCCTCTGACCTCCACACACAGGTCCTAACATGTGCATGCCTCCCCAAAATAAATCAATATATGAACTAACTAAAATATGTTAAAAAAAAAAAAAAGCCTATTCTTTCCTGTTTCCTAATTGAGCTATTTTGAAGGTTGTTTTTTTTTTTCCCTTTGTGGAAAGGCTTTCTTTCCTTAATGAGAGATTCAATCTCATTGATATTTTATTTCATTCAGATTTTCTGTTATTTCTTATACAAGCTTTGGTAAATCATGTTTGTCAAGGAACTTGTCTATTTCATTTAAAATTTCTAGCAGCTTTACTTAGATTGTAAATTACAATGCTATGATGCTATGAAATTCACCATTTAAAGTGTAAAGGTTGAAGGGTGCTGTCCTCTGGGCATAGTGGTGTCTCATCAGATCAGCTGTGACTGCAGGAAACCCCTGATGGCAGCTGCTGACTTGATGTTCCCACACAGGAGGGCTGGGAAGGGTCCTTGGTCCTTCGCCTGAGATGCTGGCAGCTCCTTCCTGTGCCTCCTGGGCATTTGGGTGTAATTCTGCCCTAACTGCTTGTGGTCTTGGAAGCTGCTGGACTATATAGACTGTGGAGGGTTAACTGGGTGGGCAGGGGGGACGACGAATCCATCTGTGTTGGGAAGTTGTCATTCATGGTGCAGTGAGACTTTTTGGTTACAGCTACTTTGGGGTCACCCGCACTCCTGTAAGTAACCCCTCACTTATGCTCTGTGAGTAATCCCAGTACACTTTTTGTCTCCCCAAGTCAGGCTTCGGTGGAACTGTACTTTGGTTTGTTGTTGGAGCTCTGTAAGGAGATTCAGCATTGCTTACATCTTCCCAGAGTTAGGGTTCCAAGAACAACACATCAGGCACTTCCGTGCCTTCTGAGCTATGGCACCATCACCATAACCTAGTTATGACTGACCCATGACCATAGACTCATCTATTGATCCATCTGCCCATCCATCCATCCATCCATCCATCATCCATCCATCCATCCATCATCCATCCATCCATCCATCATCCATCCATCCATCCATCCATCATTCATCCATCCATCTATCCATCTGCCCATCCATCATCCATCCATCCATCCATCCATCCATCCATCCATCCATTTGGTGGTGCTGGGGATTGAACCCAGGGCCTTGCACATTCTAGGTAAGTTCACTGCTCAGCTAGTCCTCAGCCACCATAACCTGATTTTAGAACATCCCCACTGCCCAGTCTTCAAGTGCCTTTGCAGTCATTCTCATCCACAGCCTTAAGTCCCAGGTAACCAGCGGTTTGTTTTCTGTCCTTGTAGATTTGCCTTTTAAAGACATTTCTTATGAGTAGGTTCATGGGCGGCTCCTTCCGTTTAGTGTAATGTTCTTAAGGTTTATGTGGTGGGTGTCAGTACTGTGTTCTTTTTTGTTGCTAAATAGTACTTCATTGTTTAAATATGTGCCATGTTCAGAAATATATATTATATAGTAGCACATTGTTTATCTGTCCCCCACTGTCGGACATTTGGGTCACCTTCTCCTTTTGACTACTGTAAATACTGCTGCTCCAAGCCTCCCGATACAAATGTTTGCCTGAATGTTCTTTCTCCTGTTGAATACCTAGGTGTGGGGTTGTAGTCAGCGTTCCATGAAACTCTGAGCAGATTATTTTGTAGAACTGCTTTTGGGGGAAAGTGGCTGTTCATGGGGCTTGGAGAGATGGCTCAGAGGTTAAGAGCACTGACTGCTCTTGCAGAAGACCCGGGTTCGATTCCCAACACCCACATGGTGGCTACAAACCGTCCTTAACTCTAGTTGCAGGAGAATCCGAAGCCTGTCCTGACCTCCACAGCAATGCACGACATGGGGGCACTCACATACATGCAGGCAATACACTTCATACACATAAAATAAAAAAAAAATATTTTAGAAAGTGGCTGTTCAAGTTTACATTTCTACTAGTAAGAGATCAGTGTTTCAATTCTCCACATTTTTGCTAATTTCTCTTTTTGTTTTGTGGCAGGGTCGGGGGAGGGGGTCTAACTGTGTAGTCTTGGCTGGCCTGGAACTCACTGTGTAGAGCAGGCTGACCTCAAATTCAGAGACCCACCTACCTCTGCCTCCTGAGGGCTGGGATTAAAGGTGTGCACCACCACACCTGGCTGGTTTTATTTTAAATAGATGTCCCAGTGGTTGTGAAGTGGTCAGTCATGGTTTTGACTTCTGTTTCCCTGATCACTAATGATGCTGAGTATCTTTTATGTTAACTATTCTTCTAGTTTGGAGAAGCATCTTTTGAAGTCTGGTTATTTTTAGTTTTTAAACAATTTCTCAGGGTATATGTATTAGATTTCCTTTGTTGTATGTAGCAGAAACCTCCTCTATATGTCTTAAGTAAAAGAAAAGAACTTAACAGGATGGTATATGGGGAGAGATGGTACCCAAGAGCAGCGATGGTGACCCAGGGAGGCTGTGTGCGACTCTGGGTGCTGAGGGTACCCAACACTTAGTGCTGCACGTCTCTCTCGGGAGCTTTGTTTTCTCATCAAGGTCTGGCTCTCCATTTTCAGGACACCTAATGTGGGGTGGTTATTGCTCTCGGGTTTTCCTCTCTTCATTTAAGAACAAGTAGGAGTTAGCCAGACTCAGAACGACAAACATCAAATGTTTTCTTTTCTATGACTCTAGATTTAAATAAATGAATGTAAACACTCCCTCTGGGAGGGAGAGGGAGGCTCCTGAGACCCAGGAGGTAAACAAACTTCACATGCCTCAGAATACTGAAGTTTGCAAAATCCAGGACCACCTCCCAGGCCTTCTAGAAACAGTAAACAGCTGCTGGGGCAGAGACCTGTGCACTATCTGCAAACCAGTAGGAGGACTCCAGGATTCCAGCTTTTGAGAGTTCTCACCTGGGTTGGGGTGTGTTTTCCAGTGATGCAGTTGTCTCTAAGCCATCCCTGCAGTAAGTAACCCCTCATCCACACTCTGCCTAGTAACTCAATTAAAAACTGGTGCTGGGCATGGTAACACATGCCTTTAATCCCAGCAGAGGGAGGTGGAGCTCTGAGATGGAGCCTAGCCTGGTCTACATAGCAAGTTCCAGGCCAGCTGGGGCAACAGGGAGACCCTGTCTCAAAAAAACAACAAAACAAAACCAAAGAAAGAGCGCAACTAAAATACTAAGTCCCTCATGGGCCACGGTCACCTTTAGCACCAAAGGTTTATTAAACCTCATGAAAGATCCATTCGGAAGCCAAGTGCCTCCTGGTTAATCGGGTCTGCTGAGAAAGCAGCTAAAAGGCAGCTTGAGTGTGTGTGGCCGGTCGCATGTGCCTGGAGTGAGAGCCGCAGCACTCTCTGATGTCCTTCCTCAGGTCACAGTTCAAAGCTCTGCAGGCTGCTGGTGCTGGAGCAACATGCCTTTGGGAAGCTTCATTCCCACTCACCGTGTGCAGAAAGATGAGAGAACTTAGAAGATCTTTCATCATTCGTTATTCATTCTTACCTGAACTATATTTTTTGTCACTAAGAAAAAGAAGAAACACAAAACGGTATCAAAAAGAGGGGCCAGGAGATGGGTCAGTTGGCAAAGGGCTTGCTAATTGAGCCTGAGGGCCTGATGGGTCATCAGCACCCACGTTAAAAAACAAAACAAGGGCTGGAGGGATGGCTCAGTGGTTAAGAGCTCTGGCTGCTCTTGCAGAGTCCCTGGGTTCGATTCCTAGCACCCACAAGGCGGCTAACCGTCTGTAACTCCAGTTCCAGGGGATCCAATGTCCTCTTCTGACTCCACAGCCACCGCACAACATAAGTGCACTTACACACACGCAGGGAATATACTCATGTACATAAAATAAAATTAATAAATAAAATATTAAACAAAACAAAGGTAGGCTCGGGGGATGCGGAGGCATGTGGGTAAGTATGTCCCCAGTGCTGCTTAGTCAGTGCGGTCAAACTGGTGAGCTCCAGGTCCAGTGAGAGACCCTGTCTTATAGAACTTAGGCAGAGAGCAAGGAAAACACTGATGTCAACCACTGGCCTCCACCTGCACACACACATTTACACACACATGTGAACACATACACACACACAAAGAAAAGAAGAGAAAAAAAGAGAGGTGAGATTGAAGGGCCAGAATGCTCTGACTCCATTTTGGCTAGCCTCTTTAGACAAGCCCAGACAAGCTCAGGCGTATTGTACATGTAAAAGCCTTATAAGGTATGAACAAAAACTTGTGGCTCTAAAAGATATCAGTCAGCATATTGCAATGCCCTGAAGACAGCCCCTACCAATCAAGACTTTCCGGTACACAGGCTATGGGGACATCCAATTATTTTAAAAAGATGCTTGGTGCACACGGGTTTCTGTGGAGGGCCCCAATACAAGCTCCTGCCTGCTATTGTTCAGGACCAGACTCCATCTTTGGCTCATGAAGTCTGTGCCCAGCTAGCTGCCATTTGGTTGATGTCCTTTTTTAACTTGAAATTCTTAAATAAACTTTTGTATAATCTTTTTGGGTATCTGTGGGAATTATTCTCGATTCTCGAACCCTAACAAGATGATTTTTATGGCTTCTATATGAGACCCTCCTCAGAGCCCCCACTAATTGCCTTCATAGCTTACTGCTTTAAACATGCCCTGACCCCCCCCCCTTGCTGCTCCCTCCTCCTCCCCTCTAAGAAACTATAGATTAGGCAAGCCCGGACACAAAACTGCCCTATAAGGAGACTCCTGACCCCACAGGTGACAGTCAGCACATTCCACAACCCTGAGAACAGCACCCACCAATGGAAAACCTCCAGATCTGTACTCTATATGTCCAATCAGTTCAAAATTATGTTGGCGCACGCGGGCTCCTTAAACCAACCAAAAATGTACTTCAGAGTCCCCCTCCTCCCTTTGTCTAAAACTTATAAAAGACTACACTCTCCCTTACTCCAGGCTCTCAGCACGGATCCACTGCATTGGTGAGGTCTGAGAGCCCGAGCTTAAGCCCGAATAAACCATAAACCCTTGCTTTTGCATTTTGGTGTGTTGGGGCCTCAGTGGTCTTTTTGGGGTCCAGTGGACGAGGTATAACATACCTTCTTAGAGTCACTCTCTGCCCGTCAGCCTGGCCTGGCTTCTTTTCTCTTGGGGCACATTGCTTGTGCTCAGTAAATACCAATCCCTTGAGAACACAGCATGTAGTACCATGCACGTATGGAAGCACGTCTCCCTCTCTCTCCCTTCATCTCCTTCCCTCTCTGGGTTTGCATTGTGTCTACCCCACATGGCTATCAATCTGTCTCCTGGGGTTGTGTTTCTCTGGAGAGCCCTAGCACAGGAGCCATTTGCCTTGGGTTGAACAAGAAGCACGGATAACTTCAATTAGGGCCTGTGACAAGATGTTGAGATGTACGGAGGTGGAGTCTGAAGGTCAAGTCAAGTAAGGACCTGGACGTGAGAGAATTGGTGAGCAAGCCTACTCTGGGCATTAAAGATTAGAAACAGTTCCATGCTACCGAAAGGGTGTCTGTTGACACAATGAGACACATCCTATCTTTCAACTGTGGGAGAGCGAGGACCTTTAAAACTCAGAAACACATGCTAATAAAGAAATGCTGCAGGGGTTGGCTGGAATAGTAGGTTTGTGACCGGCAGGTCAGTGGAACTCATCACCAAAGGGATAGACTCATCTGCGGGGAGTTCTGGTTAGTGCGGAGACAGGTGCCCGGGTACTCTACAAGTCTTTTTATGATATCTGTATGTTCCAGGCTCTACCATGTAAACTGTTTCCTTTGCAATAAAAACAAAGGATTGTGTCAGTTACTGCTACTCGAGTTAAATGACCCTGCAGGTGCTACAGGCCATTAACAGGAAAAGCATGAGCACTGGAGGCTGATTAAGCACTGTCCTAGTCTGTTTCTTCATTGCTGTGACAAAACACTCTGAGCACTACCAACTTGGGGAGGAAAGAGTTTATTCAGCTTACATCTCCCAGGTCACAGTTCATCAGGGAGTGCAAGGTAGGAACTCAGGGCAGGAACCTGGAAGCAGGAGCTGGAGCACTGGCCGTGGAGGAACGCTGCTTACTGGCTTGCTCCCCTGGCCCCTGCTCAGCCTGCTTTCTTATGCAACACAGGCCCACCTGCCCAGGGGTGGTACTGCCAACAGTGGGCTGGGCCCTCCCACATCACTCATCAAGAAGATGCTCCACAGACATGGCCACAGGCAAGTCCAATAGAGGAAATTCCCCAGTTGAGGCTTCCTCTACCCAGGTGTGTCAAGTTGACACTAAAGCTATCCAGCACAAGCACTTTAATGGAAATTAGTAACTGGAAGATTTTAGGAGCAAACATTGTACTGTGGCCCTTCCTTCCTGTTAATGGAGGGATTTGCTTTTCTACAATAGGATTGCACAGGTGGAGGATTCACAAACTCAAGTCTTTTAAAAATGCTTTTATTACATGTATTTATTGTGTGTGTGTGCGCTCGCATGCAGGGGAGGGTGTTGCATGTCATGGCGCATGTATGGGGTCAGAGGACAACTTGTGGGAGTCAGTCTTCTCCTTCCACTCTGTGGGTCCAGGTCGCCAGGCATGTGGCAAGTAACTTTACCCACTGGGCTGTCTCACTGGCCCATAAAGTCAAGTCTTAAATGTTCACTTGACTCCTGAAGGAGTCTGTGATCTCAGACCAACCATTTGCCATCTCCGGCCCTTCATTTTCTTAACTAAGGAAAGAAATCAGAATTCTCTGCTCTTCTGCCTTATAGAAATAATGTTAGAGTAGCAAATAGCCCCATAAGTTTAACTGGCAAGACTATAAAATCTCTAGTTTATCTGTTGGAAGACCCACCTCTCCAGTTTCACCACCCCTCGGAAGGCAGGCTCACCTTGAGTCATGCTAAATAGGTGAGTGGAGTACCTAGTGCATTAATGAGGTAGTGAACTTTTCCCACCTGGAATACCACCTCCCAGTGCAGAGCTTTTGGATCCAGCCACAGACATGTAGGTCTCTGTAAGTCTGCCTGCTTTTGTGAATTCTTCAGAAAAACATGATCTCTCCTTTTCTTCTTCATATCCCTTTTCTCAACATGCTTTCTTTAACACTGTGGGCTGCCCTAGCATCTTGTACTTTACTTTTTCTCCAAGGCTTCCTTCTCACAGCCATGAGGCTGCCAGTCACCCACGTGTCTGACCTCCCTGCAGGCTCTAAACCTGCCTGGCCTCAGGGCTTTCTTTCCTCCTCCCTCCATTCTCCTCCTCAAGGCAGCTGCTGAGGTGACCAGCTCCCCTGCCCTGAGGATTTCCTTAAAATTCTAATAAAATTGTCCTAAAAGCTTCCATTTGGGTCCATTCTTAAATTCTTTTATGAATGAGACTAAGAACCCTC
Organism: Nannospalax galili; assembly: GCF_000622305.1. Lineage (NCBI taxonomy): Eukaryota > Metazoa > Chordata > Mammalia > Rodentia > Spalacidae > Nannospalax > Nannospalax galili. The sequence continues at coordinate 218,682 of NW_008351729.1, read as the reverse complement.
TAGGGGATGCTCTTTAAATATCATGAGTTTTATTTATTTATTTATTTATTTTAATTTATTTTATGTGTATGAGCGTTAATGCCTGCATGTAGGTAAATGTACCGATGTCATGCAATGCCCACAGAGGACAGAAGAGGCTGTGGGATCCCCTGGAACTGGAGTTATGGACATTTGATCTTTCCTGTTCCAGGAAGCTCTCCTGTCTCAGAACCATCTGTTATTTGGGGAACTCAGATTCCACAAATCCTTTTTGCTTTGTTTTGTTCAAATTAACTACAACACTGAATTGGTTTAGGGAATTTTCCTCTTCATGGTTCTCTCCAGTTCTTTCCTTCGTCCGTCCGACTTCTCACCAGTTGAATTGGGGCCATGAAACTGGCTCTACAAGGTGGATGCCCTAACCGCAGACAAAGAGTCCTTATTCGCTCTCACACCCTGACTCTGTGGTCTTCCAAACAGAGGACCGAAGTGGGGAATCTATGGATAGACGTAAATGGGATTGCCCATCTACCATTGAAGGACCCGACTGACAGCAGGAAGGCCATTTTAGAAAAAGAACTGTAATCAGCCATTCGATAAGCCAAGATTCTAACCCAGGTCTTGTGAAACTAGCAGTGGAAGATAGGACATTTGCAGTCGGACCACCTGCCACCACCCTGAGGCCCCTACCGGGAAGTTAGTGATAACAGCCCCTACTGGGAAGTTAACGATAACAATCAGTTTCACCCATAGCCCCCTCTGAATTTGGCAATACTGTTTCCTCATACCTTGTACCCATTGAAATGCACTAATAATAATCTTGTAACCATGCATCTGCTTCTGTACCTTGCTTCTGCTCTATAAAAAGCCCCCCCCAAGCTAAGCCCGGCACGCAAGTCCTGACCCGAGCGGGACTCTGCGTCCGCAGGCGCCTGTGTATGAATAAATTCCTCTTGCTTTTGCATCCCGAAACTTGGTTTTGTCCCTGTGTGTTGAGCGCGATTCTTCACCATTTGAAAGGAAGACTTGCAGCAGAAGAAAAATAAAATTGCGTGGGTTAACACCTGTGGCCAACTTACAGCGCAGAGTCAGCCATGAGACAGAGACAGCTGTGAGATGCCTGAACTGGTCCTCTCTTGGGGTTAAGGTACTGGGCCCCAGCTTGGCTCCATTGTCTCTGTACAGAGAGAGAGTTTTTAAAATTTTTATTTATTTATTTGATATTTTTGAGACAGGGTCTCCCTGTAGCCCCAGCTGAACTTGAACTCACTATGTAGACCAGGCTGGCCTTGAACTCACAGACATCCACCTGCCTCTGCCTCCCAAGTGCTGGGACTAAAGGCGAGCATCACCATGCTCAGCTTCAGAGAGAGTTTTTTGGTCAAGTCCAGGGCAGAGAAAATGGGATCTCAAATCTCCCATTTTTGAAAGAGGAACGAATCAGGGATTTTGTAGGACATGAGATCCCACCCAGTCCTGCTGAGCAGAGTTCTTTATCCAAAGGTCTACTCTTTTGGGAGGCATAGAGTGGAAACCTTTTGTGTCTTTGGACATTAGATTCACCTCTGATGCCTCATGCCTCTTAAACACACTAGTTTTATGTTTAAAGTGATGATAATTGGGTAGCTGAAGAAAGAGGTGCAGATGTCTCTTTCCAGAATATTGTCTGTCTGCCCAGGGTTTTAGCACAGGACCACAGTTAATACAGAATACCTCCAGCCCTGTGTGGACTTCAGTACAGGATCAGGGTTATTGCAGAATATGCCGTCTCCTGCGGGGACTTCAGAATAGGATCGTGGTTAATATAGAATATGCCTTCTCCTGTAGGCGTTTGGTATAGGATCACAGTTGTACTAATACAAACCTCACTGCATTTTTCTGCTTATTAAGTGAATCTATAATTATATACAATTGCAACTAAACAGAAAAGAATAAAGAAAAATTTAAAATAACTCTAAATCACATTATCTATAGTCAACAATTCTCAATTTCATAATGAATATCAAATACCTTTTCAGATAATTATCTTATGCTTGCACTAACCAGCAGCGACTGTGGTTAACTTCTGACATCAGGCCAGAATGAGCGCATTCAGGGTGTTTGGTCATAAACTCACTCCTAATAACTCTGTATGAATAAATATAAATAGGTTCACATCCCCCTCTTTACCATCAAACATAATTTTGACATTATTCTTACTTGACTAGCAGAGACTATATGGAAACTTCTGTGAATTACACAGAGTTTGGAGACCATGTGTGTGAGGACATAGTTCCGTCCTAGAGTGCTTGAGGCCAAGTCTTCACCCAGTCACTGACCTTGAGAAAGTACTAAACTGCTTCTCCTCAAGGAGAATAGTACCAATCCGTGAGGATTAAGTCCGGTGCAGCCTTCTGCACATTGTTGGCCTGCAGGTCACTGCCAATAAATACTGCTATGGTACCAAGATAGAACGTTTTCTGTTTCACTGAGGTATGCAAAGAAACTATTGCTTTTTAACTTACAATAAACCATTCTCATAATCCATTCCCTCCTCATAAGCTAGACACCTCATGGTGGTGGAAGAAACCATGGTAAATTCTGATTTTAAAATCCTTTCAAGGGGCCGGGAATTCACCTCAGTTGAAGAATACTTGCCTAATGTATACTGATGCTGTGGGTCCATTTCCCAACACTGTGAAAACTAGAAGACTTCATTTTATTTTATTTTTTTATACAATTGTTAGAGAGGACTTAATTGAATGACTCAAAAGAAAACTTCTGGGAAAGTAAGTGAATACTTCTGGAGTTCTCTGCTTCCACCCTACGAAACATAAAACGATTTATGCCAAACATAAAAAAAATCTGTTCCTTAGGAATATGCAAACAGTTAAGAATTGAGGTGACATATCATCTTTTTAAAAAATTTTTTTTATTTTGAGGGTTTCTGATAATGCTACATTCTGAACATACAAAGAGTACAAAATGAATTTTTTTGCAGAATAAAAATTAAAAGACTTTTAAGGAAATAGTCCAAAGTCCACCTTCATGTTTCTCTTTGCAAAGATGATTTCTCGGTCTTACAAGCTTAGGCAGTTGCCTAGGACCAGGGCCAGTTTATTCCTTACCTTGCCTTGATGAGAGATAGATGATCTAGCCTGTGCTGGTATCCATCTCAAGCTGACTACCTCTACTGGATCTTTTGGTGAACAGAGATTTCTTCTGATGTCTACTGGTCACTTGACCTTGCCTTGAAAGCCCTTGACCTTGAAAGTCCTGACCCTGCTGACTGCCCCCCCCCCCCAGCTTCTCTGAAGCCCTGCTTCTTTCTCACTGGGACACACAGAAACTTTCTGGATTCTTGGCAAGATCCAGACAAGCCACTAGGGACAAACGGCGTGGCCTCTTCCCCATCCACCCAAGTCATTCTCTCTCTCTCTCTCTCTCTCTCTCTCTCTCTTAGAGGCTGGCAGAGGCCTTAGTGTGGAAGTTTCCGTTCATGATTCCATGCTAGGAATAGATTAGAACTTCCTTTGCTTGAGCTGTTTATACAACTAAGGGGGACACGTGTCTACCTCCATTCGAAGGAGCTTGCCTACTATCTCGGATTTCCAGATGCTGACCAGGACATGCTTTCTCCTCAGCCTCTTGTTGACAGGGATTTTGCTTATGTAATTAGGCCTGTGATTCTACTTTTGTGTCTGTGAGTGTTCATGTATATTGGTATGCATGCAAGTGTGTGTGTGTGTGTGTGTGTGTGTGTGTGTGTGGTGTATGCATGTGCATATCTGGTGTGTATGTGTGTATGGTATATGTGTATGTGTGTGTGTTGAGTGTTCATGTGTATTGGTACGCATGCAGGTGTGTATGTGGTGTGTATGTGTGTGCATATCTGGTGTGCATGTGTGTATGGTATATGTGTATGTGTATGTGTATTGAGTGTTCATGTGTATTGGTATGCATGCAAGTGTGTGTGCGTGTGTGTGTGCTTGTGTGTGTAGCCCAAAGGTTAACCTAGATCTTGCTCCTCTGGAGCCATTCACCTTGTTTTTTTTTTAATATTTTATTTATTTTTATTTTTTGTGTATGAGTATATTGCTTACATGTATGTAAACGCACCCATGTTGTACAATGCCCAAGGAGGTCAGAGAGGGTGTCAGATCCCCTGGAACTGGAGTTATGGATAGTTGTTAGCTGCCATGTGGGTGCCGGCAATTGATCCGGGGCCCTCTGCAAGAGCAGTCATTGCATTTAACTGCTGAGTTATCTCTCTAGTCCCCCACCTTGTTTTTTTGAGACAGGGTCTCTCACTGGCCTGGAATATACCAAGTAGGCTAGGCTGTCTGACCACTAAGGTCAGGGATCCACCTGGCTTTGCCTCTCCCAAGTGCTGGGATTGCAAGTACATACCACCATGGGTTGTGGGGATTGAACTTAGGTCCTTGTACTTGCAAGGTAGGTACTTTCCCCACTAAACTGTCTCCTAGCCTCTTACTCTACTTTTGATGGCCGAGAGGCTAAGTCCCAACTTGATAAAGAAACTACATGTCCATTAGTTCTGCGAGCTAGCTGTGAGCACAGGTGCAGTATTTAATACTCCTGGCTATGTCGCCATCACAATACTGACGTCATGACTGCTGTCATAAAGACAAGCTTATTTCTCTCTCTGTGACCTTCCATTTCCAGTGGACTTACATCACCTTCCAGAGCCAGGCCTTCCTAACTACTTTGCTCGTTAAAAAGACAGTCAGAGGACAGTCTACCTGCTGTCTGCTTGGAATGCAGGAAATGAACAGCACCCCATATGGGCTCTTTCACACCCACCCACGTAGCGTAGACACTGCAGCTTCTCTGGCTGCTGGGCCAGGCACCACAGGGATGGCTGCTTTGCTTGGGAAAGACATAACTTTTTAAACTCTCAATTGTATTTTTATTGCACAGATACAGAATTAATTGGGCCTTCCCACCGACTGCAGACAGATTCAGCCTTTCTCTGGCTGTCGGTAGCAAGGCACAGCCGAGCAATGATAAGCCGTATCAGTGGCAGCCGTGCAACTAGCAGCTAAGCAGCAGTGGCCTCATGTAGATGGAACAAGAAACCTTGCTTGCTTCAAGGTGAGGTGTAGGCTCACTAAAACCTCTCTTAAATATGTACTGATGACCAAATACCGTGCTTTGTTAGCAATTTCTTTTTTAGGAAAATGTTTTATTTACTTTTTTTTTTTTGTCTTTTTGAGACAAGGTCTCTAGCCCCAGCTGGCCTGGAACTCGCTATGTAGACCAGGCTGATCTCGAACTCACAGAAACCCACCTGCCTCTGCCTCCCAAGTGCTGGGATTAAAGGTGTGCACGACCACACCCAGCTTTATTTACTATTTTTATTTAATGTGTATGAGTGGATTGCCTGCATGTATGTAAGTGCACCTGAGTTGTGCAATGCCTATGGAGGCCAGAGGAGGGTGTCAGATTCTCCTGGAACTGGAGTTATGGATGGTTGTTAGCTGCCTTGTGGGTGCTGGAAATTGAACCCAGGTCCTCTGCAAGAGTAGCCAGTGCTCTAACCATTGAGCAATCTCTCCAGCCCACCTAATTTCTTTAAGTAAAAAAGACATGAAAGAAGAAGGGGAGCTAGTTGGGAAGAGGAAGGGGAATCAGAGGAGTAGAAGGAAGGGGAAAATGGGCAATGGGCCAGGGCGCATCTAAAATCTGAAAGTGTCAAAGCCCATTGTTGTGTCTAATTAATCTATGCTAATAAGAGCATTAATAAAACAAAATAAATTAGACTTGGTTTTTGTACTTTTGGGTGAATGGGTTTATCAGACTGATGATGAGTTTATTGTTATCAAAGGAGAATATATTGTCACAGGCTCCTGGATCTCTAAGATAAAGACTATTTGCATCAGTGGGGAAGCGGGCATGGAAAACGATGTGGAGAACAAGACAAATTTCACTGGAGAGAGACAGTTGATTGGTGCCTGGTGGGGAGTGATGTTTGGAAGAGCTGTCACCCTGAGTTTGCAGGGGTAAGTCGATCCAGGGTGTGTGTGCCAAGGTGCCCACCACATAGAGTGGGCTAGCATTGCCTTACAGGGACCAAGGGGGGGAAGCAAAGACCTCACCTGTGCACTCCAATAACATACCTTATGATGTTGAGGTGATGTCTTGCCTTGTCTTCCTGGCCACGAGCTTTGAAATATGACCACTGAAGCCCTAGCAAATATAGATCAGAAGAGTAGTGCTCGTGCAGAACTCCTGCAGAGGTCACAGGGTCATGTTGCAACAGCTGGACAGGGTGCTGTCTCCTTGGTAGTTCTCTACAGCGGGACAGCTCCTTCCCGCTCTTCTCAGACACATCCAGGCATTCTCAGTAAGAGTCAGCACTTACCTCAGGAGGAGCTAAGAGCGAACAGCAGGGTCAAGGATCAAAAGGGAGTTTTTCATCTGGTAGAACCAGTAATCAGAAGCCTGATAGCATCCAACCTGGAAAAAGGGGGCGAGCAGGCTCCAGACAATCATGGAATGAATGATCACAGCTGGCTTTGGCTGACAGGGACCTAATGTGCCATCAGTGGTCGAAGACCAATGTGTGTGTTGTTTTCCTTGTGGCTGTGACAAAATACCTGATGAAGCAGCTTAAGAAAGGTTTCCTTTGACTCACGGCTTTGAGGGTGTACTGTCTATCACAGTGGAGAGGCACAGGTGGCAGGGGCACGAGGCTGCTGGCCACACTGTGTCCACAGCTGGGCATCCGGAAGACCTGAATGCTATGCACAGCTTGCTTACTCCTTTTCACCTTGCAAAGTTCAGTCAGGGACCCCAGCCCGTGAGTGGTGCCACCCATGTTCTCCTTTGCCAGCTAATCCTCTGTGAATGTCTCACAGGTGTGCCCAGGGCTGCATCTCCTAGGTGACCCCAAGTCCAGTCAAGAGTGAAGATTTAGCATCATGGCTTCTGCATCCACACTAACCCTGATAGCACTGTGAGCTGGTGTGTGCTTCCAAAGTGTCAGGTATGGACGCCTGGTCATTGTAGGGAGCATGGTTTTGTTTCAAGTACTGTCTGGAGTTTTATGGGGGAAAATAAGCAGAGTCAGGGAAAGAAAGAGAAAACGTGTAGGTGAGAAGTGTAGGAGGAGGGACGGAGAGGCAGATGAAGGAGCTAACAGACTGAAAAGGCACGATGTGCAGCTGCGCGGGTGGGTGGATCGGAGATGCCGCGCCAGCCCTGCGGGACACAGGCAGCAGCCGTCGGCAGAGGGATGTCAGCGTTTCAGCATCATTGGCGTCTTGTACCGACGATGATGGGCAGTAGAAATGGAGACAGATGCCTTGAGACCCAGCCACGGCCAACTCTGGACACGCACACGGACGAGGTGCGTTCCACCATTTTTCTAAGTAGTTCTTGCCAAAAAGGATTCCACAGCATACTTGAGCCTGAGACTTCAACACACAATTCTCTCCTGAATGTCCCTTTACCCTGGCCAGGTGTTTCTTCTGTTTCTCATATGTGTAGTCAGTGTGTCTGGCCCACACCCGGATAGCTTAGCCCAACTGGTCCCTGCTGGTCTTCCCCTCCAGAGAAACCAGATAGGGTAAAGGGGAAAGAAGCCAGCGCTGCCCTCAACAGTGGGCGACACTGCCCACTCTGTTCCAGTCAGCTGCAAGCTGCCGAGGGAGACGGAGGAGGGGAGAAGGGGAACAAAGAAAGCTCAGTTTTGTAGGGCTCATCGGCTGATCGGTTTGACAGGCATCTGTGGTGGACTTAATGCTGGGCTCTGCAGAAGGCAAACTGGCATAAGAAACTCCAAGACATGGCTGCTGCCCTTCAAGGCCTTAAAGATACTCCAGAAGAGGTCAGGAGCAACAGATACACAATAAAAATTTCTTTCAATGGGCAAAGTATTCCTTTGCAAGGAAATTCTGCAGTGGAGGTGTGTCCTTGAACTTGCAGGAGGAAGCCAGGGAAAGAACTGGGCTCTGGGACCCAGCTCAGCAGCACAGGCAGGATGCGGGGTGAGATGAGAGCATCCATTCAGGAACGCAGAGGATCTTGGCAAAGGTTATCAGCAGAGACGAATCCCCACTAGAACAGAGCTCTTCAAGGGCCGGCACCTCACGTCAGGCTTTTCCTGTGGTATCTGTTCATTGGACAAGTCTGGGTGCTGAGGGTAACCAGATGTAACACAGAGGCCTCTGCTCTCAGGCAGTGCAGTTACAGTCTAAAGGCAGAGGCAAGCAGCACATGAATAAACACGATACTGATTGATGAAGACCATGCTGATGTCCAGCAGACCAGCGGACACGGGGCCCTTGCAAACTAACTTAAGGAGGGAAAACTCTCATGTGTTCAGATCAATTTATTTCTGAATCCATAAAGATCAATGGAGTGGACTGAACGAACGCAGAACACACAACACACAACACGATACACACAAACCACACAGCACAATCGAGTCTCCACACGACATACTGCACACACAACAGAATATACCATACGCAACACACATAGCATAGCACACAATGCACACAACATGTATGCACAGCACAAGTCACACAATACACACCACACATGCACTATCACACACCACACAACACAACCTACAGTGCACATAACACAACACACCACACACACTGCAAATTCACCAGTGCAGTGCACAAAGGTGCGTGCTTTTCTCTGTCACACACAGATAATGCTAATGATCTATGTGGCTTCCTGGGGCCCTGGGGGAGATTATGCTCAATAGAGGGAGCAGCCTAGAGCACCCCCCCGGCCCCCAGCAAAGGGACAGTTTCAAAGCATCTTTATTCATTTGTCTAATTAACTGGCAAGCTGTGCTTTACATAATCAGCACATCCTGCTTTAGCAAATACCTACTACAATCCTGCTCTTTCTCTGAAACTTGCCTCTCCCATGGGGTATACCAGTGCAGCTCATGACTGTGTGTTTCTAGCTGCTAAGGTCAGAGTCCCAAGATCTCCACGTTTGTGCATCCCTCTGTCAGAGGTCCTGAGATCCACACTCTGTGCATCTCTGTCAGAGGTCCTGAGATCCCCACACCGTGCATCTCTGTCAGAGGTCCTGAGATTCAGACGTCGTGCGTTCCCCACACAGTGCATGTCTGTCAGACGTCGTGCTCCTGAGATCCCCACTCTGTGCATCTCTGTCAGAGGTCTTGAGGTCCCCACTCTGTGCATCTCTGTCAGAGGTCCTGAGATCCCCACTCTGTGCATCTCTGTCAGAGGTCTTGAGGTCCCCACTCTGTGCATCTCTGTCAGAGGTCCTGAGGTCCCCACTCTGTGCATCTCTATCAGAGGTCCTGAGATTCAGAGGTCCTGAGATCCCCACACCGTGCATCTCTGTCAGAGGTCCTGAGATCCCCACTCTGTGCATCTCTGTCAGAGGTCTTGAGGTCCCCACTCTGTGCATCTCTGTCAGAGGTCCTGAGGTCTCCACACCGTGCATCCCTTGCTCATGCACCTGGCACCCATCCAGCCCATCAGCACATCCTACTGGTTTGCACAGGCCTTTCACGCCTTGGTAATTTCCCCTCTGCCTTGCGTCTGTTTCCTCTCTTTCTCCTTTGCAGACTGGTCTCAGAATGGCAGTGGGCATAATGTTAAAATCTAAGTCCAACATTAAAAAGCCTTTTAGAGTAGAGTCACTTAAAGGTCAGACTTCTCAGTGGCCTGCACATCCTGCCCCCAAATGGCCTCCTGGAATTTGCCATCTGCCTCCTGCCTCCTCTTGGATCTTGTCTCTGACATTCTCCCTTCCTTCGCTCACTCCTCTCAACTGCTCTACTTTGCCTGTTCTACCTGGAACAGGCCAGGTGCAATCCTTTCTTTAAAAACCCCACCTTTGCCAGGTGTGGTAGCGCACACCTGTAGTCCCAGCACTCAGGAGGCAGAGGCAGGCGGATCTCTGTGAGTTCAAGGCCAGCCTCGTCTACATAGTGAGTTCCAGGACAGCTGGGGATACAGGGAGACCCTGTCTCAAAAAGACCAAAAAAAAAAAAATGTTATTGGATATGTCAATGCTGTTGTAATGAAATGCTTAGTATGTGGTTATTAAATAAATAATTTAAAAAAAAAAAAAGCCCAACTTCTGCCTGCAGTTCTGGCTAGCTCCACGGCTGGCCTCCCTTGGCCTCGTCTCAGTTTAAATGCCACTGGCTTCCAGTTTAAAATTGATTCCCACCTCCCAAATCCTGTGTGTCTCTAGCACAAATTAATGTCTAGCATAGTAGATATCTTAGCACACATTGCTAGCATAGTAGGTATCGTACATCTTTTTTTTGTTTATTGTATGATTCTCTCATCTGAATGTCAGGCTCATAGTAGCAGCGTTGCTTGCTGCTGTTATTCGATGTTCTAGAACCTGAGGTTGTCTAACTATGTACAAGTAATTAGGACAAAGGCAGAGAGTCCTATTACCAAGGAGCTTAATAACTGCTCTGAAGTAGGATGGCATTAAAGATTTATTTGTAAGTTACTGGTGTGGCTGATCCTTCTAGACCATTTATAAAAAATATAAGGACCGCCGGGTATGGTGGCCATGCCTTTAATCCCAGCACTTGGGAGGCAGAGGCAGGTGGATCTCTGTGAGTTCGAGGCCAGCCTGGTCTACATAGCGAGTTCCAGGTGAGCTGGGGCTACGAGGTGACTCTGTCTCAAAAAGACCAAAAGAACAAAAATAAAAAAAAAGGACCACCAGTAATCCTAGCACTGGAGAGTTGGAGGCAGGAGGATCAGGAGTTCAAGGTCATCCTTGAGGTACATAGCAAATTAGAGGTCAGCCTGAGATACTAGAGACCCTGGAGAGAGACTGAGACAGAGATACAGAGAGACAGAGAGAGAATACCTTCAGAAATCTCACAATAAAAATATGTACACACAAAGAGACAAGTCTTAAAATTAAAGCAGCTGGAGGCCTGAGAGGCAGGTCTGTTGTTTTAGTTAGCAAAGTTGGGGAAGTCCATTTGTCCATTTGCCAGAGGCTGGAGTAGAGGAAGGGAAGGGAAGGGCCGCAGCATCCAGGCATCATCAAGGATGAGCAGGAAGGACAACTGCTGGACCATCCTTAGGCTCCTCAGCAGCTGCAGGATGGTGTGACCAGTGTCAACGCGCTCAGAGAGGTGGCAGATGAGGTTAGAAATGTAGTCAGAGCCCGATGGAGCACGCACGTGCTTCCGGGAAGTTGGATTGTAAGTGTGACAGGAAGGCATAAGGGCACCTTGAGAATAACAGTTGGGTCTGTGATTTTAAAGATTACTGTAACTGTTGGAGGAGAGCGCCTGGGAGCAAAGTCAGAAGTAGCAGCTCTCCCAGCAGGGAGACTGCAGCTTGGATAACGTGATGGTGGCAGATGTGGTGGGACCTGACCTGATTATTTTACCTTTTATTTTCAAACAATTTTAAATAAATATTTGATTTAAAAAATTCTTATGTATATATAAGTGTCTTGCTTGCTTGCAGAGGCCAGAAGAGGGTGTTGGTTTCCCTGGAACTGGAGTTTCAGACAGCTGTCAGCCACCGTTCCGCACTGAACCTGGGTCCTCTGCAAGAGCAGCCAGTGCTCTTAACTGCTGAGCCATCTCCAGCCTCATAAGTAACTTCTATCGCAAAGAATAGTTGCTACAACAGTAAGAGGAATTTGAGTATACACTTTCTTCAGTGTCAGTATGTTCAAATTCCTGCCTTGAGGGTACTTCCAAGCTCCCCACCCTTCTCTCTCTCCACTGGTTCCTCCCTCTCTTTACGTGTGTGTGTGTGTGTGTGTGTGTGTGTGTGTGTGTACACATTTTTATAGACTCATGTTCATGTCTATATTTGTATGAGTTCTGTGTCCAGGTCTATGCTTTTTTTAAAAAAAATATTTTATTATTTTATGTATATGTGTGTATTGCCTCCATGTAGGTAAGTGCACTCGTGTTGTGCAGAGCCCTTAGAGGTCAGAAGAGGGTGTAGGATCCCCTGGAACTGGAGTTACAGACAGCTGTCAGCCACCATGTGAATGCTGGGAATCAAATCTAGGTCCTCTGCAAGAGCAGCCAGTGCTTTTGACTGCTGAGCCAACTCTCCAGCCCCCAGGTCTGTTTTTTATTTTAGTTTTGATTAGCATCTATTGTGCGTAGCATGTTGTGCTTATATAGGTCTCTGTGAACTATTCAGTCATGACACACACACACACACACATATATATATATATAATTTTTGGTCTTTTTGACACAGGGTCTCCCTATAGCCCCAGCTGTCCTGGAACTCACTATGTAGACCAGGCTGGCCTTGAACTCACAGAAATCCACCTGCCTCTGCCTCCTGAGTGCTGGGATTAAAGGCATGCGCCATTATGCCCAGCCCATCATGTATTTTTTAAAAAATATTTTTTTTAATTTTATGTGTATGAACGTATTGCCTGCATGTATGTGAGTGTACCTGTGTCGTGCAATGCTGTGGAGGTCGGAAGAGGGCTTCGGATCCCCCAGAACTGGAGTTAAGGATGATTCGTAGCCACTACATGGGTGCTGGGACTCGAGCCCATGTCCTCTGCAAAGGCAGTCAGTGCTCTTAGCCACTGAGCCATCTCTCCAGCCCATATCATGTCTTTTCATCACTGTATTTGTGTGTGTGTGTGTGTGTGTGTGTGTGTGTGTGTGTGTATGTGTGTGTGTGGTTTTACATGGTGTGCTGTGTTTGTGGTGCTTCCATATGAGGGTAAGCATGCACAGCCTGTGTATGCATGAGGAGGCTAAAACTGAACACTAAGTGTCTTTCTTCAAAGCTCTTTATCGCCTTGAGGCTCGGTCTCTCATTGAACCTGAAGCCTGCCATTTCAACTAGGCTGGTGGGTCAGTGAGCTCTGTGAATCTCCCAGTCTCTGTCCACCAATGCTGGGGTTACAGGCGCACAGAACCCATGCCAGCTTCTAACATATATGTTTGGAATTTTTTTTTAATCTTAAACATTTATTTCAATTTTTTTTAACTTTTACAAAAACTTTGAGAATTTTCATTGAACCTGAAGCCTGCCATTTCAACTAGGCTGGTGGGTCAGTGAGCTCTGTGAATCTCCCAGTCTCTGTCCACCAATGCTGGGGTTACAGGCGCACAGAACCCATGCCAGCTTCTAACATATATGTTTGGAATTTTTTTTTAATCTTAAACATTTATTTCAATTTTTTTTAACTTTTACAAAAACTTTGAGAATTTTTTGCATGTAAGGTGTTTTGATCAAATCCATGCCCACTCCCTCCCCTCCAACTCCTCCCATATCTCCCCATCACTTTCCTAATCTGTAGGCTAAAACAACTGGAATAACACATAACAATATGGGATCAGGGCTGGGGTGGATCAGGGCTGGGGGTGGATCAGGACAGGGGTGGATCAGGGCTAGGGGTGGATCAGGCTGCAGTGGATCAGGGCTGGGGGTGTAGCTCAGTGGCACTTGTCTAGCATGGTCAAGGTATAGGTTTGATCTCTAGCACTGGAAAAAAAATTGGCGCATTGGAGCCATTGGGCTGCTCTCAACAAGAGATTAGAGGAGATTTAGAGTAGAAACAGCATATACAACACAGTTCTACCCTGAAGAGCCCTAAGTCTTTTTAAAACATTTATTTTATGTATGTGTATGCATGTGCACATACCAAGACACACGTGTGGAAGACGGGACAACTAGCAGGAGTCAGTTCTCTCCTTCTGTCTTGTGGGTTCTGGGGACTGGACCCAGGTCCTCAGAGTTGGTAGAGTGAGCCTTTACCTGCCACTGGTCCTCTAAGTCTTTTTTTAAAAGCAATTTGGAGACATAAGCCAGCTAATCCCAAATTGTAGCTGTGCCAGAGTCGCACGTCACATTGTACTACTCCCTGGAGAGGTCTGAGGGCCTGGCTCAGTCAGATGACACCTTCCCCTATGGAGGGAAGAAAATGCAGGTGGCACTATGCAGCCTCCACTCTCCCTACGAAACCTTGAAAACAGTGGCGTGAGGCCGGGGTCACGGTGCAGGCCTGGAATCCCAGCACTCAGAGGCAGCGGTAAGAGCATTGGGAGTTTGAAGCCAGCCCGGACTACTTAGAAAAAAATAAAATAAGAAAGAAATGAAAAGAAGCAAAGGAAATGCAGGAGCGAAATACGAGGTGGAGGCGGAAGGGGGCGCCCTCCGCATAGAAGGGTTAGGGGAGCTCTTCTTTCTTTCCTTTGGGCTCTTTCATATTTCTTAATGTTTTACAATGGGCATGTAAACAAGAAAATTGAGAGAGACAGAGAGAGATGAGGGGGTGAAGACAGCATGAGGAGCAAGCAGCTGTTGCCATGTAACAGCCAATGCCTCCTGGGCCTGTTTCAAAGGCAACAGTCAATCACTTGTCAGATCAGAAGTACCCACCAGATGCCTGACCCTGGATTGAGAAATGAAAGGTGAGGCAACTGGCTCCAACCAGCTCTCACTCAGGAAAGAACCTAAGAAACCAAATAGCTACAGCTATTAACGACTAAACTGTTACGGTGGCTACAATCACAGACTAGAGAGAATGGAAGTCAGAGTTGCACAAAGACTTCACTGAACCAAGTTAGGTGCAGGCATTGCTGGTAATCCCAGCACTTGGAAAAGGGAGGCAGGAGGATCAGGAGTTTAAGGTCATATATTGCCAGATTAGTATAGGCCTCAAAGTATGGCTGTTAAACATCCCATAAGGTTAATTCCTCTAGGCTGGTCATTTCAATTATCATGTGCTATGTAGATAAACAAATATTCTTAGATAAGCATTGACTAGATATATATTTTGTTCCTTAAACTAGTTGATTAAACTATGACCATAGAAATTTTAAGATTATGTGTATATTATTTTTGTTTCATCCTTTATATATAACAAACCTACACAGACCTTCATCATTTGCTTAGGCTTTCTCATTTTTTCTGTCTATTTTGGAAAAATCTCCATTTCCATATCCTTTTTTTTTTTTTCTTTTGGTCTTTTTGAGACATGGTGGAACTCACTATGTAGATCAGGCTGGCCTCAAACTCAGAGATCCGCCTGCCTCTGCCTCCCAAGTGCTTGGATTAAAGGTGTGTGCCACCACTCCTGGCAACGATTCTTAACTGTTTCTTTTCACATTCTTCTTTTCCTCCATGGAACACCCCTAAGAGTCTCCAGGACCAGAAGTTTCCAAGACCAGGACCAGAGGTTTCCCAGATAGCCCTCTCTGGCCTCTGTCTCAGGCCCATCTCCTGTAGCTGTGGGTCCCACATTGTCCTCAGCCCCTGAGCCCTCTGGGTCAGTGACTCTTTCAGAAGAGGTTGTAGGCTTGCGTTCTGAATGACTGCCCTTCTCCACATTGCATAGGAATGTTTTTCTCCCATCTGTGCCCAATGCCTTGGGGGGGGGGCGCTCAGTTTTGCTTGCAACTCAACTTCACTTGTAAGTAGTTTAAGGTTGTTACTATTGAAAGGCATGGGCCAAGGGAGACTTCATTTCACTATAAATCTTATTTATAAAGATTCTGCTGTGGTTTGAATAGATTCTGGGCAAAATGCATGGAATTAGACATTAGGAAGTGGGGCCCCCGTAAGGCAATTTGCAATGTAAATGGACAGGTGTCATCATAAAAGGGCTTGATCCAGGGGGGGTTTCTGTTTCCTTCCTTTATGTGGGATGCAGCAGGAAGAAGCTCCTTGGATGTTAATGACTTGATCTTGGACCTCCCAACCTCTCTAGTTGTGAGAAAATAACTTTGTGTTCTCATTTTGTTGCCACAGTTCAAAACAGAGTAAGGGGAGTAACCAGGAGAAATGTGCATTCAAGGGCAGTTGGAACTGGGGATTTATTTTAAGACAGACAAAGGTGGACCTGTTGACAATCTGAATGTGGCTTCTCCAGTTACTGGCTGAGCAGATGGGTAAGTGGTAGACCCTATTTAGAAGTGGGAAAGGAAGTTGTGGGAGGGGAGGTGGCACAGGGTGAGGCACACGTCACTTTCGACTTCAGCTTGGGGCTTGTTACGGGTTGAGATATCTTTGGCTCATCCAAGTGGTGCAGTTGTCTCTACAAGTCTGACTTCAAGGATAAGTCAGGATGCAGCATTGTGTGCCTGTGATAAAACTTCACTCATTGTACTCACAGAGCTTGGGAAACAGGTGCCTGAGCCGACTGGGGAAAGCCCCTTAGAACTATTACGCTGAGCCATGCTGTATTCGCCAAAGTCTATTTTCCAGTCTGCCCTCTTCAGAAGATAAACAGGCAATTAATGTCTTGGCAACTGTTTAAGGGTTAAATAACTTTTAAAAATATAATGGCTGGGGTTGGAGAGATGGCTCAGGGGCTAAGAGCACTGGTTTCTCTTTCAGAGGACCAGGGTTGGGTTCCCAGCATCTACATGGCGACTAACAACTGTCTGTAACTCCAGTTACAGGGGAGCCAATGACCTCTTCTGGCCTCTGTGGGAATTGCATGTCACTGGTGCATTTACAGACATGCAGGCAAAATACACACATAAAATATAAATACATTTAAAAATTTTTAAATATTATGGCTATATTGTCTTGATTTATTTAGGAATTGATAGGTAAAAAGTTGCCGGAGAACGAGCGAATGGAGGATGAGGCACCAAGACACAGATAAGACTCTCAGATGGATAGAGCTTTCTTTTGCATGGTGCAGTTGTCTCTACAAGTCTGACTTCAAGGACACGTTCCCCTTGGGGAAGGGAAAATGTCTGCCCACAGATTGTGAGCTGGGCCTTATATACAGGCGCTTCAGGGTGCAAAAGGCAGGAAGTTTTGGGGGAAAAATCAGGCGGGGGGGAAGCAGGAAAAGCGGGGCTTGTAAACCCGACTCAGTTCTGTCTGCCAGCCAGGATCTGGGTCAGGAAGTGTTTATTTTTTGTCCTCCTAAGATAAGGGAAAAGCTGCTGTACTAAAGCGGCTCCTAAAATCTCTGGTTAACAGGCAGAATCTGCTTATCTTGTCTTCGGAGATCAGAGGAAAGGCAGGCTGCCTCTTAGAAGAGTCTGCTTCCCTTGACTTCAAAGGCCAAGGTGCTTATCAGCTCAGTTCCCTTTTTCAGGCTTGAGAAATCCAAAATCTGTGGGACCCTGTTGGAGAGGGGGGATGCTGCTGCTGTTTCAAACCCTAACAGGAATATAGAAGAGTAGAAAGAAAAATTAAAAATCACACATGATCCTGCACATAGAAGTAAGTACCGTCAGGGTCCTTTGCAAGGTGCCTGCAGCCGATCCGCGTCAAACTCCGGAACGGGGGAAGAAGTTCAGTTGTAGAGCACTTACCTAGCATGTGGAAGCTGTGAGTCTGAGCCCTGACACAGACAATAAATACACAATAAAGCACTGGGCTAATCTGCATCAAACAGCTGTAATTGTTACTTTCCTGCCTGTGCATTGTGTGTTTTCCCTTCATAAATGCTTGGAATTGCCTCCGAGTTCTAAGCTTTGAGCAAACAATGGCAAGGCAGAGCCCCAGAAACATACACCTGATTTCCATGCCTTGCAGTGACGCTGGAGCAGCTTGTAGAGCCCCTTTGTGTCTTGCTGTATGGACAGGTGCAGCAGCTAAACTGGAATGGAATGGACCTTGTTCCCTGTTGGCAGATTCTCTGTGAAGCAACTGAGCTGGTAGTGATCACAGCAGCTGGTGTGACGCTGACTCGTTTATGCCAAGGAAAAATGCTGTGTCCTCATTAGAATATGGCTGTGTCCTCGTTAGAATATAGTGCATTGAAGAAATAATACACATTAGAAAACTTATTCAGATACACATTTATAGAGATGAAGATGAAATCATACTATTTCTAATGGTTCTGGACTTTGCAAAACAGCCTGGAAACCTTTTTCTTTTTAAATAATATTTTATTTATATTTTTATGTGTATGAGTGTATTGCCTACATGTATGTAAGTGCACCTGTGTCATGCAATGCCCAGGGAGGTCAGATGGCATTAGATTCCCCTGGAACTGGATTTAGAAATGGTTGTTAGCCACCATGTGGGTGTTGGGTTTCGAACCCTGTGTTATATGCCGGATTCTGAATAAGAATCAGCAACACCACTTAATTGAAAGCAGCAAGGTAAAGTTTTATTATGGCCGACCATGCTGTCTATGTCGGGAACAGAGGCAGCCACGAACACCAGTCAGCCAGAATATTTATAGGAATACAGAAAGTAAAACAAGTGGGCCAATCAGGTTTATACAACACAGCAAAATTTGAACATAGCAAACTTCGAATTTACCAATCAACTATCAGTTATTGTGCGGACCTGGGCTTGGGTAAGCGAAGCAGGTTTACAGAAGTGAGATAAGCGGTTAGTCAACTTAGATTACAATACCCTGTGGCATGTGGTCAGTCCATTTCTCGGAATTCAATTGCTTCTCCCTTGTAGGTATCTTTCATAAGTAGGGTAAAAGGCACTTCTCCTGAAATGGCTGCTTTGGGCAAAATGGAGTAACTTAGGCTAGGTTAATTTAGCTGAGATACTTCACCCTGGTCTTCTGCAAGAGCAGCCAGTGTTCTTAACCATTGAGCCAGCTCTCCAGACCCCATGGGAAACCTTTTTCAAAAGTCAATCCTATAATAGGCCCTACCAACAGTCAATCAAGAAAAGGGGAGGGGCTCATGTACCTCTAAACTATTGGCTATCCTGAGCGCCTTGGAGAGGATTCTAGGAATCACTGTCTTCAGATTGTGCCTAGTTGGGGTGGGAGACAGGCTTGATCCTAGGGTGATAGTCTTATTGACAGCCATACAGCAGGCCTGAGGCAACTGCCTGACCGCTGGAGCCACAAGGAACACCTTGTGACATTTGCTCCCATTGGCAGATCATGAGACTGATGCCTAGAGCTCACCACTCCCTAATCACCACCCTTGGAATTCCAAATTGCAACACTTAGATATTGCAACAGTCAGGGTCATGTGGTTTCCAGGAATCCAGGCTCTGTAATCTGAAACCCAGTATGCTAATGAGGCATCCTACCCTCTATTCTGTGATAGGATGCTAAACCTGTTATGCTATGAGGTATCCCACTTGCTGGGCTGTGATTGAACCACTACCCCTATATAAGTTTGTGCCTTCCTACAATAAACCAGACCTGTGTCACTGAACCTGGTCTCCTGTGTCTGAATGCGGCTCCTCTGACACAGTCTCCTCACCAGCCCTGGGGTCCGGGACCAGGCACGACAGGAGGCAGCACAGGGCAAGCAGAAGAGCTGCCTCAGCCCAGGGTGAGTGGAGGAGCAGCCTCGACGCCCGTGAGAACGAAGAAACGGCACCCACGAGAACAGAAGAGCAGCTGCCGCTGGCGGTGACCGCACCTAGTACTGAGCCCATCAGGTTCTTAACAGACAGCTCCAAACCCATGGTTCCACAGATGGCCCTCATTAATCCCAGTGAATCACTAAACAAAACAACTCAACAGGAACGTGAAAGAGAGATTTGCGGGGAGGAGGGGGAGCATATAGGGATGGTAGGAAGGTGGGGGAGTGAGAGTGGTCAGTGTGCATTACATATATCTTCAAAATGTCTAAAACCAGATTTAATTAATACACTTTCTAAAAACCTTATAAATTGTTTTTTCCTGTAATTTTTCATTTAATAGTTTTTGAATGACTCTTTAACATAGCTATCTGAAATCATAGAAACTTGTGGATGGGGGAGGATTACTGTAATATTTTGAAAAGTACAGCTGATTATAAATGCAAACACATGCTCTATGATGCAGCAATTTCTTTCCAAGAGAAATGAAAGTATTCACTCCCAAAGACGCCCAATACTCAAAGAAGCTTCATTTATAATTGTCAAAAATTGGGTAAAACTGCACCACATGGACCGGGTGCCATAAACCACAGATGGTTATTTCTTCACAGTTTTGAAGGCTAAACCTCCAAGGTGAAGATGTTAGCATAAGTCCTTCTGGGGGCCTTTCTCCTTGACATGAACATGGCTGTCTTCTCCCCGTGTATTCACTCAGTCCTACCTGTGTATGTGTGTGCAGGTGTGTATGCCTGTGTATGGATGTGCATGTGTATGGGGTTTGTGTGTTTCTATATTTCCTCTTGTTTTAAGAAAAATGGGCTGGAGAGATGGCTCAGTGGTTACGAACACTTATTGTTCTTGCAGAACACCTGGGTTCGAATCCCAGAACCCACATGGCAGCTAACAACTGTCCATAATTCCAGGTCCAGGGCATCGGACAGCCTCTTCTGTCTTCCGCAGGCATTGCACGACATGGGTGCACTTACCTACATGCAGGCAATACACACATACACATAAAATAAAAAAAAATAAATAAAATATTAAAAAAAGAAAAAAAGAAAAACAGTCACTATCAGGCGGAAGCCTGCCTCAGTGATTTTAACTTCCTTTTTTTTTTCGGTCTTTTTGAGACAGGGTCTCCTTGTAGCCACAACTGGCCTGGAACTCACTATGTAGACCAGGCTGGCTTCGAACTCACAGAGCTCAACCTGCCTCTGCCTCCTAAGGGCTGGGACTAAAGGCGTGTGCCACCATACCCAGCAATACAATATGTCTTAATCATATTTAGACCTCCTCCTGCATTTACACCTCCCTTATAGCACACTCACTGGATTTCATGCATTCTGGCTTATATGTTAAGCCCTATCTGGTCAAGTTTTTATCCTTCGGTGTGAGTTCATCCACTGGAGCCTGGTCAGCCTATCTAGTCACTCCCTTAAAGAAGACCAGCCCTCCCTCACCCAGCAGTGATCAGCTGCCAATAGTTCCTCAGCTAAGGTTGGGGCCCCTTATCCATTTCCCCACTTCTGTGCTGGGTTTTTGTCTGGGTTGAGTTTGTGTGGGTCTTGTGCACGCTGTTACCACTGCTGTAAGTTCATATGAGCAAGTTCCCCAAAGCCTGGAAAACTGTGTCTTTGTGTATCTACAACTCTGGCTCTCACAGTCTTTCTGCCCCATCTTCTGCAGTGGTTCCTGAGCCCTGGGTGGGCGAGGTTTAAAACAGGAGTTGTATTTAGGGACACGCTCTGCAGTCTCTTGTTCTGTACATTATGTCCAGTTGTGGCTTGTGTTTATCACCAACTGTTGCCTAAGGAAGCTTTGCTGGTGAGAGCTGAGAGACGCATTAGCAGTCTCTGTCCCCCGTCCTGCTGTGCTCCCTGAGCCTTAGGTGTGGAGGCTGCACTGTAGATGGGTGACTTGCGGCTGGGCGTCTCACACTTACTCCCTTCCAACTCTGTACTAGTCCCCATCTGTTGCAACAAGAAGCTTCTTTGATGAGTGGTGAGAGGTTCACTTGTATTACTTGTATATAAGGATTTAGAGCTAAGATCCATAGATGAGCGAGAATGTATGTCACTTGTTTTGAGTCTGTGTTACTTCACTTACTATAACTGTTTCCAGTTCCATACATTTACCAAGCTAGTCTGGAGGTCTCAGGTGGAAAAGCTGGAGGAACCCTAGCCCAGGGTGGGGGTAGGGATGGCATAACTACTAATAGAAAATTTTTTTAAGGTGCTAAAGAAATAGACCAAAAAAAAAAAAAAAAAAAAAAACCCCAAAAAACAAACGAACAAAAATCTTTGGGGCCAACAAGACGGCCCAGCAGGTAAAGGTGTTTATTTCCTGATTTTCC
>NW_008351729.1:194492-196052 GCF_000622305.1 Nannospalax galili | reverse complement strand
GGTGTCAGGGATTAAAAAGGTAGCTGTAATTCCAGTCCCCAAGGCCTACTGTTGGGTACCTATGGCAAGTGGTTCTGAAGTAGTGGTTTCTAATCTTGTACTGTGAAGTGTTGGCATCGTTGGGAAACGGAGTGTGCCGATGTACCTGGTGCGCATGCTGGAGTCTTGGAGGCCAGAGGACACAGGAGAGGCCAGAGCGAAGGAAGTGGACAGAGAGTGACAGGTGTCTGAAGAATACAGAGCTGTGTCTTGTTCTGAGTCTCCCAACTTCCTGTTTTCTCCGTCTCCAACCTTGCTCCTTGAATATCTCCTTGGGAACTTGATACCGTTTTCTGTCACATGATTAGTGGTCGTATCGTTACTTTATTAATTATTCTGTGCATTAGCCATTTTTTCTTTGTATGTATATGAGTGTATTGTCTGCGTGTATGTAAGGATACCTGTGTTGTGCAGTGCCCAAGGAGGACAGAAGAGGCTGTCAGATCCCCTGGAACTGGAGTTATGGACAGTTGTTAGCTGCCATGTGGGTGCTGGGATTCGAACCCGGGTCTTCTGTAAGAACAGCCAGTGTTCTTAACTGCTGAGCCATCTCTCCAGCCCCCACATTGGTCATTTTCTCATTTTCACATCTCTTCTCAGATGTGCTCTGAGAGGACAAGTGCCTCATGGGCTCTGCTTACCACTGTCGGCTACCTAGCAGGTGTTCCGTTTGTTGAGTGAAGACACACGCCAAGCAGCTTATTCATACCACTCTTGGTAACCTAAATTCTAGAATTATTTGGATGAGACATAAATCCAAGGTGGTTTGGTTGTTGATATCTATGTATTTAAAGACCAAAAACTGATGACTGAGGGGCTGGAGAGATGGCTCAGCATTTAAGAGCACTGGCTGCTCTTGCAGAGGACCTGGGTTCGATTCCAAGCACCTACTTGGCAGGTAACAACCCTCCACAACTCCAGTTCCAGGGGTTCCAACACCTGGTCTTCTGGGCCCTGTGGACACTGCATGACATGGGTGCACTTACATACATGGAGGCATAACACTCATATACATAACAATAAATATATTTTTTTTTCCAAGAAAACCTTTTTTATAGGGTAAAGTGACAATACTTTATGATAATTACTGTTATTTTAGTTCCATGCAAAAAAATCTGAGAATAGCAAACAAAGAGGGAAGAGCTCAAATTTCCACCACAGAAATCAATGAACTCCATTAATTTTGTTCCAACTTTTTTTTTAATTGAGAATTTCATACATGCATAGAAGGTGTTTTGCTCAAATCCATGCCCACTCCCTCCCCTCCAACTCCTCCCATATCTCCCCATCACTTTTTTTTTTGATAACTTCATGTATTCTCTCTTCTTCTTTGATTTATTTTTATGGGGCTTTTGGCTACTCTAACATTCCCTCCCCACCCCTAAGAGGTGGGGAGGGAATCCTAAAATCTTTTAAGGAACAGGATATGTGGCTAAGAGGCCTAAGGACATTATGAGTTTTAGCCAAGAAACTGGCTACTTTTCTTTGGGGTCTTTTTACCCTAACTGCCTAGCCAATTCC
>NW_008351729.1:188479-193674 GCF_000622305.1 Nannospalax galili | reverse complement strand
AGGATCTGTTCCTCAGGGGTCACATGGGCTTGGGAGGAGCTCCTGGCTCCTTTCTTTTACCAGTTCCATCTATGTGAAGGTAAGTCAAAGGTCCTGTTCAACCATGTCTGGCTTCACTTGGAAGCATGAACAAGATGTGTCCTCTGAGTTGACCCTCCTCTTTGTACACTGGACACTGGTTCAAGTCCATCTTGTGGGATCTCCATGGCCTCCCTGAACAAGAGGTCAGGTGACTCACCACAGTTACTGGACATTTTGAGAGATGTTCCATAGTCCCCTGGAACTTAGTTGACCTTGGATGGCAAGGGGCAAAAACTGTCCATTAAGTCCCTCTGACCAGATTAGTATAGGCCTCAAAGTATGACTGTTAAACATCCCATAAGGTTAGTTCCTCTAGTCTGGTAATTTCAATTATCATGTGCTATGTAGATAAAGCTTGTGTAAAAAAACAAATATTCTTAGATAAGCATTGACTAGCTATATATTTTGTTCCTTAAACTAGTTGACTAAACTATGACCATAGAAATTTTAAGATTATGTGTATTTTTGTCTTGTCCTTTATATATCATAACCTAAACAGACCCTCAACACTTGCTTAGGCTTTCTCATTTTTTCTATTTTGGAAAATATCTCCATTCCCATATCCTTTTAACATCTTTTGCATTCTCATTTTCATTTTTTAAAAATAATTATGAGACATAATAGCATTAGCAAATAAATTTTCCATCTGTTATAAGACTTCTTTTCCTGGGGATGCTACGTTATACTCCCTTTTAAGGTTCTAGAGTCAAGCCAATGTTTGATTAAAGTTTTACTGGGGAACCAAAAAATTTACTGAGCTTATCACCGAGATAACTGAGGGGTTACTGAAGTGTATGTATGACCTGAGGGTTTGCACACTGGAAAGCCTTTACCCAACATGGGTCATGCCTTCTCTTCCTAGTCTTCCCCAGATTGTATCCTTTGCCCTCCCCAAATCCAGGAGGCCATGGTAGATTAGGGCCAAATAACATACAGTTGGCTGGGAAGAGTGGCTGGGTAATCTGGTAAGGATCCAATGACTCTGCTTGGCTGTCCTTTAATGAATGAGCACAATTGTCAACATGCCCAATTGTGACGATGTTTAGCGATCAGGCTCAGCGGAAGTCATGATGATGGTAGTTATTTCATGTAGAAGGGACTGCTGTATGGCATCATCTTATAAAAAGGACCTGGAATTTAAAAGGATTTGGTGCTAGGAGCCACATATGAGGGAGAACATATGTCCTTTGTTTTTCTGAGTCTGTGTTACTTCACTTAGTATAACAGTTTCTAGATCCAACCATTTACCTGCAAATTTCATTATTTCATCTTTCTTTATTGTTGAACTCCATTGTGTAAATATACCACATTTTTGTTAACCACTCGTCAGTTGAGGGACACTTAGGTTGCTTCCATCTCTTAGCTATTGTGAAAAGACCAGCAACAAACATGGTTGTATAAGTGTCTCTGCAATAAGATGGGTCTTTTAGGTTTATGCCAAGAAGTGATATAACTGGGTCATATGGTAGGTTCATTTTTAGTTTTTTAAGAGTTTTCCACAGAGGTTGCACGAGTTTGCAGTCCCACCAGCAGTGAATGAGTGTTCCCCTTTCTCCACATCCTCGCCAGCATTTGGTATCATTTGTTCTTTTGATCCAGTCTGGTTGGGGTAAGGTGATACCTTAGGGTGGTTTTAATTTGCATTTCCCTCATTACTAATGATGTTGAACATTTTTTGAGATGTTTCTTAGCCGTTATTATTGAGTCCACACATGAAGGGGAAAGGGCTTATTCATGACTGCGGGTCATATAGTCCTTAATTCAGTCCACTGTCCAGATAATGTCAGTGAACAGTTGGACTGTCACTGCCATGCATTGTGGCCTATGGCCCCCTGCTGGAGCCATCAGTGTACCACATATCAGGGGGCAGAGTAGTTCCTTCTCAATAGGGACTTGGTTTCACAGGCTTAATCTCTTTCAGACCCATGTCTGGCATTGTCATATATTCCATTGGTCTTAGGACCTTCTGTAACTTAGTTGTTAGGGGACTATTGCTTAGTGGTCCCCTTTTGTCAAGGTAGATTCACTACTTAACCAAAGTAGGAGTTTTCAGCCAACCCTGACTTTGGAATGGATAACCAAGATTTTATCCATCCTGCAATGGGGTGTGCAGTACACACTAGGACTTTACTTCACCCAGTGATAGGCTTACATGTCTTCAAAGTAGCATACATTGCTAGCAAATGCCTCTCAGTAAGGCTGTCACAGGATTCAGCCTGCTTCCACAGCTGAGTCCAAAATTCTATGGGTAATTGCCACTTTTCCATACATTGCCACAGGTCCCAACCAAACCCTGCTGTGTCAGTGGTCACATCCAATTCAAATGACTGAGTTGGTCAATAGTTCTAAGCATCTGTACTTGGCCAATTGCCTGCTTGGCCTTTTTGTTTTCTGTAGTGTATAGGCCAGAGATCAAATTTGAGTGTCTTTCCACATACTTGTTTCTACCTTATCTTTTGAGACAGGGTCTGTCACTGGGACCTGGAGCTCTCCAATTATACTGGACTGTCTGGCCAGGGAGTCACAGGCTTGCAGTCAAGCAGTTTACTGATGGCTATCATCCCAGCCCCAAAGCATCCATTCTTTTAGTTGTTTGTTTTGGTTTGGTTTTGGTTTGGCTTTTTGAGACATGGTCTCCCTGTAGCCTCAGCTGGCCTAGAACTCACTATGTAGACCAGGCTGGCCTTGAACTCACAGAGATCTGCCTGCCTCTGCCTCCCAAGTGCTGGGATTAAAGGTGTGCGCCACCACACCTGGCTCCAAGATATTTCATATATATTTTTTTGCCACAATTGTGAATGGGTGCATTTCCCTGTATTCTTTCTCCATTTGCTTGTTATTGGTATATAGAAGGGCTACTAATTTTTGTAGATTTATTTTATAACCTGCCACTATACTGAAAGTGTAGATTAGTTCTAGGAGTTTTCTGGTGGCACTTTTGGGATCTCTTAGGTATAGTATCATATCATCTGCAAAAAGTGATAGTTTGACCTCGTCTTTTCCAGTTAGTACTCCTTTAATTTCAAGAGTTTCAAGCACTATGTTGAACAGGAGTGAAGATAGTGGACATTCTTGCCTGGTTCCTGATTTTAATGGGAATGCTTCTGATTTTTCTTCACTTAGAATGATGTTGGCTGTGGGTTTGTTGAATATGTCTTTAATTATGTTGAGGTATGTTCCCTCCAGTCCAATTCCCTCTAGGACTTTGAACATAAATGCATGCTGAATTTTGTCAAAAGCCTTTTCTGCATCTATTGAGATGACCATGTGGTTTTGTCTTTGAGTCCATTTATATGGTTTATGTCGTTTATTGACTCATGTATATTGAACCATCCCTGCATCTCTGGGATCATGGTGAATGATCTTTTTGATGTGTATCTGTATGTGGTTTACAAATCTTTTGTTGAGAATTTTTGCATCTATGCTCATTAAGGCTATGGGTCTATAGTTTTCTTTTTGGTTGTATCTTTACCTGGTTTGGGTATTAGAGTGATGCTGGCTTCATAGAAGGAATTTGGCAGTTCTCCCCCTGTTTCTATCATGTTGAATACTTTAAGTAGTATTGGATGTAGATCTTCCTTAAATGTCTGGTAGAATTCTGCTGTAAATCCATCTGGGCCTGGGCTTTTTTAGTTGGGAGGCTTTGTATTACTGTTTCAATTTCCTTATATGTTATGGGTCTGTTTAAACTGTTGATCTCTTTTTGGTTTAACTTTGGTGGTTCCTGTGATTTTGGATATCCATCCATTTCTTTCATATTTTCAAATTTAGTAGCATATAGGTTTTTAAAATATTCCTTTATAATGGTCTGGATCTTTTGGGTGTCTGTTGTGATGTTTCCCCTTTCATCTCTGATTTTGTTGATTTGGATTTGATCTTTCTTTCTTTTGGTTAACTGGGCTAAGGGTCTGTCTATCTTGCTTAGCTTTTCAAAGAACCAGCTCTTAGATTCATTGATTCTTTGTGTTGTTTTCTTTGTTTCTATTTTATTAATTTCTGTTCTGATTTTTGTTATTTCTTCTCTTCTGCTGAGTTTGGGTATCATTTTTTTTCTTGCCTTTTCAGTGTCTTGAGTTGCAGTATTAGGTCATTTATTTGGGCTCTTTCTGATTTTTTTTTTAATGTAGGCAGTTAGAGCTATAAACTTCCCTCTTAGGACTACTTTTAAAGTGTCCCAGAGGTTGTGTTGTGTTGTATTGTCCTTTTCCTTGAATTCCAGGAAGTCTTTTTTTTTTTTTCATTTCTCCTTTGACCCACTCATGTTTAGGAGTGTGTTGTTCAATCGCCATGAGTTAGTGTAGTGACTAGGGCTTTGTCCAGTGTTGATTTTGAGCTTTATTGCATTGTGGTCTGATAGAATGCATGGAATTATTTCAATTTTTTTTGTATTTATTGAGGTTTGTTTTGTGGCCCAGTATGTGGTTAATTTTTGAAAAAGTTCCATGGGGTGCTGAGTAGAAAGTGTATTCTTTGATGTTTGGGTGGAATATTCGTCAAGATGTCTGTTAGGGTCATTTGATGTATGATATCATTTAATTCAGACGTCTCTCTGTTTATTCTTTGTCCAGTTGACCTGTCTAATGGGGACAGTGGGGTATTGAAGTCCCCTACTATTACTGAGTTAGGGTTAATCTGTGTCTTAAAGTCCTGTAGTGTTGTTTCTTCTCGGTGCCTATATGTTAAGGATTATAATGTCTTTTTGGTCAACTGTTCCTTTGATCAGAATGAAGTGACCCTCCCTATCTCTTCTGATTAGTTTTACTTTGAAATCTATTTTGGCAGATATTGGAATTGCAACCCCTGCTTGTGTCTTAGTGCCATTTGCTTGGAATATTCTTTTCCAACCTTTTACCTTCACGTAGTACCTGTCCTTGAAAGTGAGATGGATTTCTTGCAGACAGCAAGGAGATGGATTTTGTTTCTTAATCCATTCACTTAGCCTGTGTCTTTTGTCTGGGGAGTTCAGTCCATTAATACTTAAGGTTATTAATGAAAGCTATGTATTGATTTCTATAATTTTTATTTCTGTTCATAGTCTCGATGTAGCTGTGCATTTCCATAGTTATACCTTCATTAAGTTTATTTCTGTAACCCCCTGTGTATAGTCATTCCTT
>NW_008351729.1:183740-188214 GCF_000622305.1 Nannospalax galili | reverse complement strand
CCTACAATCTTGTTTAAGATCTAGTCAATACCATTAACCTGAAATTCTTCTCCTTCCTCTATTCCTATGGTCCGTAGATTTGATCTTTTCATGGTGTCCCACATCTCTTGCATATTCCATTCCTGTGTTTTTAAAAATTTTCCATAATCTTTGCTTGAGTGGTCCAGTTCTTCAACTGTATCCTCCAGGGTTGATATTCTGTTTTCCATTTCGTTCATTCTAGCGGTTAGGCTTTCCCCTGTTGTTTTGAGTTGGCTTACTGAGTTCTGCACTTCCTTCTTCATTTCTGCCTGAGTTTTCTTCAATGTTTCTATCTCTTGTGAATTCATTCAGAGGTTTGTCCCTATCTTCTTTTAGCTGTTTGTTTGTGTGTTCTTTAAATTCATTGAATTCCTTGATCATGTTTATGATTGTTCTTTTAAATTCAGTGTCCTGGGTTATGTCTAAGGGTTTCTCCTTGTAGAACTCTTCTACGGGATTGGTGGCGTTTGGTGGGGACACAGTGTTTTGGCTTTCCATTTTATTATTCTTTTGTTGTGATTTTTGGCATGTGAATTTCTTTTGTTGCTTATGATTCTGAAGTGAGAATGAAGTTGACGTATGCTTCTGCTTGTATTCTATCGGGGTGCCTAGGTCCTTTCCTTATTGGTTATGTAAAGCTGGTTGGTACAGGTTTCAGATCCTCTCAGGTTTAATTTGGAGGCAACTGATAGCTTCTGATCAGTTATTCAGGAATACCCACAGAAGCCCAATTCAAGTTCCAGTCAAATACACTCAGGCTTCCTTCACGTGGAACCAGGATCTGGGCGTGCTCAGGCAGTCCTCTGTGTTCTCGGCACCTATGCCAGAGGGAGGCCAGAGGGAGGCTAGAACTTGGCGCACTCTGGCAGTATGCTGAGATCAGACCTGCTAAACCAATAGAGGTTCAACCCACCCTCTCAGGCTGTCTGCTAGGATCTCAGCCTTAGCCTATCAAAGCTAGATCTGCCCTGGGGCCTTGAGACAGGACTCATGAAATCCCAGATAGGGGGATGAGTATGGCATAATTAGGGGAAGATCACCACCAAGTGGAGGTAGGATCTGGGCACTCTCAAGCCATCCCCTGCGTTCCCAGGCCCTCTGCCAGAAAGAGTCCAGAGGGAGGCCAGAACTCGGCACTCTCTGATAGTCTGCTGAGATCAGAGCCCAAAAATAAATATATATATTTTTTAATAAGCACAAACATTGTTTAAGCTGAGTATCACGCTCTAGGTACTAAGTCCCGAGGTACTATATTTGGAAGCAGAAATGGGCTGAGGTGGGCTCTAGGACTATCTTTCATATAGGGATTCTGCCAAGAGTAAGAACCTGCTCTGGCCTAGACTTGAGACAATGATGATAGATGTGGTTAAACAGCTGTGGTCGGACTCTGGAGATGGATGGTCCCAAAATAGACCAGGTATAGACCTGATAGGCTATTTTAACTCCTTGTTCATGTATAAGAAACACACATGGAGCCTTCTAGAAAGTCACAGAATAGCAGCTACACCTAGTGGTGTGCTGTTTGTATTCCAGAGACCATTCCTAAATTCTCAGACTTAAATTATTCAGCCATCAGGTTTTTAAAAATATTTGGGCTGTTAGCCTCCATGTGGGTGCTGGGAACCAAACTCCTGTCTTTTGCAAGGGCAGCCAGTGGTCTTAACTGCTGATCCATCTCTTCAGCCTCCACAATGTTTGTGTCTTTAAACAGGAAATTTTATTTGTCATAATCCTAGCTTACAAAGAACCAAAAAAATGTAATTAGTGTACTAAGAATTGCTTTATGGAGTACCTAGGGAGTACAGAATTTCTGAATACTCAAACTAAGGTACCCTGCACGGTCAGAGCAGCTGATTCAGGGCCTTTTAGTGATAATATTAGCATAAATGGTAGTTCTTGACCTCTGTAAAACCCCTCAGTGGAGATCTCCAGGTTTTGCTCTTTCATCCTGTGTCGACACAGAAGCATAGCTGCCGTTTCTAAGGAGTAAAAGAAGGGTTAGTCCGAGCCAAATGTGAGTGACTGCGGCCCGGGAACACAGGTTCAGGTTACCCCAAATTCCATGTTCCACTGGGGAACTATGTGAGATTTTATTAGTTAGTTACAGAGCAGAAAAATTAACGAATGATGGCATCTACCAAATACTTTGGTGGGGACCCCATGTAGTCTAGTTACAGCAAAGCAGGAAAATTCTGTTACACATGACAAAGATCAGACGAGAACACTGGCTGGGCTTGAGCCACATCCCTCCCAGGGTACATGATGTCTTTGACAGAAGACAGGAGACATGTCATGTGACATTGCTTTTGGTGCTTCTGGGGGTGGGGGGTTGTGAACAGGAGCTTTAGTTGCACCTACTATTTTGTAGGGTGGTTTCATGCTCAGAGTGCTTCTCCTGTGATTACCGAGTCTCAGCCATGTCTGTGGGTAGGTTTCTTAGCAGCCTAGGCTGCAGGCATGGGTGACCAGGTAGGGACAGGCCCCTTAGGGAAGGGCTAGCTGGGGTGACAGCACAGGTGATCTACTTGCATGTGCACAATAATGAGAAATACTTACACTTTATTGATTTATTTTTTTATTTTGTATGAGCGTTATGCCTACATGCATGTGTCATCTCTAAAGCATAGCTCTCACCTCAAAGGGGATAAGAGAGTTTATTCTGGAGCCAAATATGAGTGACCATGGCCCAGTAACAGAGAATTAGGGTACCCAAAATTCCATGTTCCAGCCTGATAAGTCACATTATGTTTTTATAGTTACAGAACAAAGAAAAGTCATAGACATTTTTCAAATACACTGGTGGATACCTTCAGTAGGCGGGTCATGACAAAACGGGGGCGGGGTTCTACTATAGATCTCAGATGCTATCTGATGACATTCTTAGCTTTTTGATTGGTGGGACCTGGTGGTCTGCTAAGTTAATATATTTTATTAGTCACAAGAACGTTAATTCAGAAAAAGGTAGGCAAGGTGTGGCTATTTATGGAATTAAAGATGTCCCCAGATAATTTTTGAATAGGCTCTGGATCTGCAACATTCCAGACTCTCCACAGTCATGAAAGTGTTTATCAGTTGGTCAGCCTTGCAGGAAATTCAGCTTAGGATGCAGGAGTTCTTTGGGGGAACTTTCCTTCACATATGTACCTCCACCCATGTCAAGCAGTGGCCCTGGAGGTCAGAAGAGGGTGTCAGGTCCCCTGCCATGTGGGTGCTGGGATTCAGACACAGGTCTCCTGCAAGAGCAGTCAGTGCTCTTAACTGCTGAGTCATCTCTCCAGCCCCCATAAGTAAGTAATTTTAAATGATTGTGGGCATTAATAATAATAATTAATAATTAAAATAATTATGCCAATATTACAACTACCCTGAACTCTTAAATAAATAAAAGCCTCACTTTAAAATAAATTTTTAAGGGCAGGCTGAGCCCAGAGGACACCTTTTACCCCAGATATCTCTCAGAACTGTGTGGATGGGGAGATCCTAGCAGACAGCCTGAGACAGTGGGCTCCAACCTCCATCAGTGTAGCGGCTGTGATCTCAGCAGACTGCCAGAGAGTGCTGTGTTCTGGCCTCCCTCTGGCATAGGGTCTGAGAACACAGCAGACCAAATGAGAGTCCCAAAAATTGGCACCCCCACCCCAAATTTTCTCTGAATTCCTGCTAATAGGGGTCCCAACCTTAGAAGGAAGCCTGCATGTACCTGACTGGAACCTGACTCGGGCTTCTGTGGGTATTCCTGAATAGCCGATCTGAAGCTATCAGTTGCCTCCAAATTAAACCTGAGAGAACCTGAAACCTGTACCAACTAGGCAGGTTTTATGTAAGCACCCCGATATAATACAAGCAGAAGCATACGTCAACTTCATTCTCACATCAGAATCATAAGCAACAAAAGAAATTCACATGCCAAAAATCACAACAAAAGAATAATAAAATGGAAAGCCAAAACACTGTGTCCCCACCAAACGCCACCAATCCCGTAGAAGAGTTCTACAAGGAGAAACCCTTAGACATAACCCAGGACACTGAATTTAAAAGAACAATCATAAACATGATCAAGGAATTCAATGAATTTAAAGAACACACAAACAAACAGCTAAAAGAAGATAGGGACAAACCTCTGAATGAATTCACAAGAGATAGAAACATTGAAGAAAACTCAGGCAGAAATGAAGAAGGAAGTGCAGAACTCAGTAAGCCAACTCAAAACAACAGGGGAAAGCCTCACCGCTAGAATGAACGAAATGGAAAACAGAATATCAACCCTGGAGGATACAGTTGAAGAACTGGACCACTCAAGCAAAGATTATGGAAAATTTTTAAAAACACAGGAATGGAATATGCAAGAGATGTGGGACACCATGAAAAGATCAAATCTACGGACCATAGGAATAGAGGAAGGAGAAGAATTTCAGGTTAATGGTATTGACTAGATCTTAAACAAGATTGTAGG
>NW_008351729.1:150219-183713 GCF_000622305.1 Nannospalax galili | reverse complement strand
GTTGACGAATTGGACCACTCAAGCAAAGATTATGGAAAAAATTTAAAAACACAGGAATGGAATATTCAAGAGATGTGGGACATCTTTGGTCTTGAAAAGACCAAATCTACAGATCATAGGAATAGAGGAAGGAGAAGAATTTCAGGTTAACGGTGTTGACCAGATCTTAAACAGAGAATTTCCCAAAATTAAGGAAAGACATCCCTGTACAAATACAGGAAGTACATAGAACACCAAATAGACAGGATCAGAAAAGAAACTCCCCACAGCATACTGTAGTAAAAACACTAAATGTACAGAACAAAGAGAGAACACTGAAAGCGGAAAAGAAAAACAAGTCACATACAAAGGAAAGCCCATCAGAATCAGAGCTGACTTATCAATGTAAACTATGAAAGCCAGAAGAGCCTGGACCAAGGGATTTCCAGTTCTACATGACAATAGATGCCAGGCCAGAATACTTTACCCAGTAAAAATGTCTATTATAGTTGAAAGGGAAAGAAAAATCTTCCATGACACGAATAGCCTGAAAGAATACACGTCCACAAAACCAGCCGTTCAAAGACTATTTGAAGCAATACAGAGAGTGGAGAGAGAAACAACTATACCCCAGGGGCAAGGAAAGAAAATAAATAAGGGCTCCACCCTCATCTCAGTAGACCGTCCGCCTTTCCATTCCTGGTTCCCCACTCACGCACTGTCCCTTGCTCTTTCCAACCACCACTGCTTTCCCTGGGTGCATTCCTCCAGCCCTTTGGCATGTTAATTCTCAAGCATAACCATATTTATTCATTAACCTTTTGGGTGGACTATCAATTTGAGGTTGCCAAGGAAATGCCTGGTCATCAGACCCAAAAGCGTGGTCTCCCTGGGGTGCTGGGGTTAAAGGTCGTTAGCTCAGAGTATGTGCATTAATAAAAGTCATTCCTACATGTGTCTCTTAGATGCCCATCCTGGGCCCTACACTAAGCTTTTTTTTTTCCCCTTGGTTAAAAAAAATGTTTATTATGCCGGGTGTGGTGGAGCACACTTTATTCCCAGCACTTGGGAGGCAGAGGCAGGCAGATCTCTGTGAATTCAAGGCCAACCTGGTCTACATAGTGAGTTCCAGGACAGCTGGGGCTACAGGGAAACCCTGTCTCAAGAAGACCAAAAAAAAAAAAGTTTATTTTGGGGCCTGGAGAGATGGCTCAGCTGTTAAGAACACTAGTTGTTCTTGCAGAAGACACAGGTTCAAATCCCAGCACCCACATAGCAGCTAACAACTGTCTATAGCTCCAGTCCCAGGGGATCCGACAGCCTCTTCTGACCTCTGTGGGCATTGCACGACACAGGTGCACTTATCTACATGCAGGCAATATATGCGTACACATAAAATAAAAATAATAAAATTTTAAAAAATGTTTATTTTTAGCTGGGCATGGTGGTACATGCCTAGTCCCAGCACTTGGGAGGCAGAGGCAGGCAGATCTCTGTGATTTGACACCAACGTGATCTACATAGCCAGTTCCAGGCTTGGTGGGGCTACGGGGAGGCCTTGTGCCCCTGAAAAAAGTTTATTTTTGAGGCTGGAAACCTGGCTCTGTGGTTAGGAGCATCCACATGGCGGCTAACAACCATCTGTAGCGCCAGTTCCAGGGGATCCAATGCCGCCTTCTGGGCTCCGTGGACATTTCACACATGGTGTACCTACATCCATGCAAGCAAAACTCTCATACACCTAAAATACAAAGAAATAAAGTTTTAAAAATTTTAAATGTGAAAAAAAAAAAAAACGAGGCACCTAACTTCTCCAAGAGTTCATAATTCTCTAGTAACTCAAATATTGAAGTAGATGAAATTTCAGATTAAAAAGTCAAAGCAATGAGTTTTAAATTAAAAAAAAATATTTTATTACTTTTATTTTATGTGTATGAGTATATTGCCTGCATGTATGTGAGTGCACCCATGTCATGGAATGCCGCGAAAGTCAGAAGAGGGCTTTGGATTCCCCTGGAACTGGAGTTAAGGATGGTTCATATCTGCCATGTGGGTGCTGGGAATCGAACCCAGGTCCTCTGCAAGAGCAGTCAGTACCGCTAAGCCATCTCTCCAGCCCCATGAGTTTTAAATTATAGGAAAATACAGAAAACAATAAAGTAAAGAAGGTTCTGTGTGGAGTCTATTCCTGAGAGAGGAATAAATGTCTACTCAGTCCAGACAGGGAGCCAGCAGCAGACCAAAGAAAGGACAGCGAAGTCCGACTTGTCGAACCAATGAGTTTGATTGGGGTACTTATAGGAATGTGGGTGAGGCGTTACTTCCAGGAGCAGAAATGACCCAAAGACAGCTGCATCACCAAAGTCCACTCCAGCATGGGTGACAGTCCACAGAACCAGGCTGCCCAGGGAGCACAGTGTGGCCTGCAGGCAGCTCGAAGAGTTGCAGGGTCCTTTCCAGGCAGCTCCTCTGTTTCCTGCAGTTGGGCTGGTCTGGAAGTGTGTCAGCAGGCCTTACTGCTTATATATACAGGGGGAGGAGGTGGCCTAGCGAATCTCTGTTGCAGGAACTTCCTGAGTCATTGAGTTGTTTGCCTTTGGAGCTTAGTGAGGTTCCTGCCAAATGGAATGTTTCACCTCCCTTAGAACCTCCTGTGTCTCTAGGAGCTTCCCTCCAAGATGGGATGTCTTACCTCAGAGGAAACTGCTATACCACAGAAAGTAATATAGACCATGGAGTTCGATAAACAGATACTTTTGGAAAACAACCGGAAATCCTGAAAATGGAAAGCTTGGTACATCATAAACTCACAGAAAACTTGGTGTTGTCAACTTGGTAGCCTTAAAAACAAAACAGAAAAAAACCTGTAAGTCCTACAGTGTCTAGTTTGGAGATGCCAAATGTACCTAAGGAATGGGGATAGTTGGTTTGTGATGATGGCGTACCAAGGGGTGGCGTGACACTGGCTCAGTCAGCAGCCCTGGTGTCAGTTCACAGCAGGAGAGGGAAAGGCTGCAAGGCACCAAGAGCAACAGCAAAGGGAGACGTCAGTCTTTAAGGTCGAATGTAGAGGGTGGAGGCAGTCAGATAGCAAACTCCTAGATGAGGCAGAGTCAGAGGAGGAAGACCCCGAGGGAGCCCTGATGTGGTAGGTGTGTCCTGTCTGATACACAAATGCAAGGAGCAAACAGCCATCCCCACCCGCCCCTGGCCACAGGCCTTCCAGAAACCATATTGATGAGTCTATCAGCACCATTACCCATGTGTAGGCGATGACAGGAAAGAAATTCTTGACACCTGGACCTCCAACAAGTAGCAGCAGTTTGATACTTTTTGCATGGAACTAATTTTTAAGTAAATGGGCAAATAGGTTATGCTGCTATAGGAAGACTGTGGATGTTTAAATTTAAGTTTGGGGGCACAAAAGAACAAAGAAATGTTGACTTCCTCATATTTAAGAAATAAAGTTTGAGCCTGGCGTGGAGACCAGTCTGGTTTACATAGTGAGTTCCAGGTCAGCTGGGGTATAGGGAGACCCTGTCTCAAAAAGACACACACACAAAAAAAAAGATTTTAGGGGCTGGAGAGATGGTTCAGAGGTTAAGAGCGCTGATTATTCTTGCAGAGGACCTGGGTCTGATTCCCAGCATCCACATGGTGGCTAACTGTCCAAAACTCCAGTTCCAGGGGAATCAGACACCCTCCTGTCCTCTTCAGGCAGTACATGACACAGGTACACTTATATACATGCAGGCATAACACCCCATACACATACACATAAAAATAAATATATAGATAAAAAATAGGCTCAACTATAAAATACCCGTGATTGGACAGGTTCAATAGTGGGTGAAGGTTCTTGCCGCCAAACCTGACGACCTAAGTTCAGTCCCCAGTTCCTACATGGTAGAAGGAGAGAACCGACCATTACAAGTTGTCAGACGTAGTAGGGATTGTTCTGTGGCCTTCTGTGAGGTGTTATTCCTTCCCTCCCTCCATCAAAGACCGGTCTAGGGTGAGTAAGGGGTTTGCTGGGTTTTGAGCAGCAGGCTTTACTGGCAGTTCAGAGCAGTTGGAGCCAGTCCAAGTAGTCTGCTGGGTGAGTATGGACTGTGTATTTCATTTTTATAGACCAAATGGCGGCTTAAAAACTTACATCTATGATGGAGCAAAGGAATAATAAATGCATGTGCGATCTCCACCTTCTGGGGTGGAGAAAAGAACTCAGGAAAGAGGAAAGGGAAGCCACAGTTTTGTGACCTAGAAGTCAAACACTGTGCCTGATTCTTGAACTCAGTGGATTTGACATAGAAATGGGAAGCAGCATGCAGAACTGAACACACCTGGCCAGCCGAGCAAGGGACATCGTCCTGGGGTCGTCTTAGTGTGTGTGGCATGTTCCGTTTATGGCCATTTCTTTCTTTGGCCTTGGGGAGCCTCATCCCAGGGAGAGGTCTACAGTGAAGAAAAGTAAGTCATGAACACAGGAAAAAGAACTGAACTTACACAGGTAAGGTCTGTATAAAATGAAAAAACTAATCTGAGAGTTTGGAGAGAAATAGAGCTTGCTATCGCAGGGCACTGAGACCTGGCTCTGCTACTCCTCACACTTGCAATTTGTGGCATCCGCTTTCCCCCAAGAAGACCTGTTCATTCTAGGAGCGTTACTTCGTTTTCCTTCTTTCCTTGAGGCCTTAGTCTGTTAGACACATCTCCCATAGTTACTTTGCAAGGTCACCACCGGTAGCTTGGGATTCTGAAGCCTCCTGCTGCTTCCTGTGCAAGGGTGGAAAGCCAGTTAGTTCCACCTTCTCAGGCCAGGAGATGGCTCAGTGCTTAAGGTACTTGCAGTGCAAGCAAGAGACCCTTAGTTCCGTTCCCAGGACCCATGGCAAAAAGCTCAGTATGATGTTACAGGGTATTTAGAATCCCAGGCCTGGGGAGGCAGAGACAGGAGGACCCTAAGGTCCACTGACCAGCCAGCCAAGCCTAATTAGCAAGCCTTTCTCCCAATGAGAGCCCTGAGTGTAGCTGTGATTTATTCTCCTATCAACTAAGTGAGGTATGGATAAATTTTCCTGTATTCTGGACTAGGATTATGAGCGGCAAAAGGTCAAGTACGATTAGTAGTAAGCTGTAAGTGGACTCAAAAGCCCAGCTCATGCGTGCTCTCCCCAGTACCTCTCTGCAGCCAACAACACACCTCAGGAGCTTTTCATTTTTTTTTTCACTGTCTATTTTTATTCAATTTTTGTGCATTTCATACAATACATCTTAATCACGGACCCCCTCCCCTATCTACACCTCCACTATAGCCCTCCCACTGGATTTCATGCATTCTGTCATGTATGTTAAGGCCTACCCAGTCAGGTTTATGTACCCAGAAGTCCCTCAGTAAGTTCATCCACCGGAGCCTGATCAGCCCTGACCTTTCTGCAAGCTTCCTGTTACAAAAAGAAGCTTCTTTGATGAGTGGTGACAGGTACGCTTGTCTGTAAATATAAAGATCCGTATTTAGCATACGGTAATAAATTGTCTAGGGATATGATAGACATTGGGTTTTTTCCTAGGACCTGTGACCTTCCAACCATCTATATTCGGTTATGTTTATAGGAGCTAACATGAGTTTCCCTCCCATTGAGCAGGCTTTAAGTCCAATTAGATAGCTGTTGATTACCCCCAAGATAGACATGCCAGTACTACACTGATATAGTTTGCTGTGTCGATCATTGTTGTGGTTATTACACTTTAAAGCTGGGATTGGACCATTGATTGACTTTTCTCCCTTAGCAGCTTGCATAGTGTCCTCTAGAACTATGAGAGCTAGTTGATAGGCCCATATCCTTAATGAACATAGATGTAAAAATTCTCCTTGCAAACTGCATACAGGCACACATTAGAAAGATCATCTACCATGATCAAGTCAGCTTTGTTACAGAAACACAGGGATGGTTCAATATACATAAGTCAATAAATGTGATAAGTCATATAAATGGACTTAAAGACAAAGTCACATGATCATTTCAATAGATGCAGAAAAGGCCTTTGTCAAATCCAATGTGCCACAGCCAACATCATTCTAAATGGAGAAAAACTGGAGGCATTCCTGTTAAAAGCAGGAACCAGACAAGGCTGTGCACCATCTCCACTCATTTTCAATATAGTGCTTGAAACTCTTGCTAGAGCCATAAGACAAGAGAAAGAAATTAAAGGGATACTAATTAGAAAAGAGGAGGTCAAATTATTCCCATTTGCAGATGATACGATATTATACATAAAAGATACCAAAAATTCCACCAGAAAACTTCTAGAAATAACAAACATTTTCAGCAGCAAAGTAGAGGGTTACAAAATCAACTTAAATAAATCAGTCGCCTTTCTTTTTTATATTATTTTTATCTTATGTATATATGCATGTATTGCCTGCATGTAGGTAAATGCACCCATGTTATGCAATGCCCGCAGAGGACAGAAGAGGCTGTTAGATCCCCTGGAACTGGAGTTACAGACAGTTGTTAGCTGCCATGTGGGTGCTGGGATTCGAACCCAGGTCTTCTGCAAGAACAGCCAGTGTTCTTAACTGCTGAGCCATCTCTCCAGCCACCCCCCAGTAGCCTTTCTAATATACCAATAATAAGCAATCAGAGAAAGTATTCATGGAATCCCTCTTATTCACAATAGCTGAAAAAAAAAATCTAGGAGTAAACCTAACTAAAAATATTAAAGATCTCTACAATGAAAAATTTAAATCTTTGAAGAGAGATTGAGGAAGACACCAGGAGATAGAAAGACCTCCCATGCTCATGGATTGGTAGAATTAATTTTTTTGAAATGCCATCCTACCAAAAGCAATTTAAAGATTCAATTATTATTTTTAATATAATTTTTTATTGAACTTTTGTGATTTCCATACATTTTAGTTTGACAGTATTTAGATCTCCTCCCCTGTCCACATGTCACCCTACTGCCCCCGCCCAACTGAACCAACTGAAGTGTGTGTGTGTGTGTGTGTGTGTGTCTATACTCAGCCTATAGAGTCTAATTTGTATCCCCACATGTATTTCAGTGTCTGTCCATCCACTGTTCCCACCAAGAGTCCCATCCCTGTAAGACACTGTCTCTCCCCCTTCCAGGAACCATTGCCAAAGTTCCTTAGGTTGGGTTGGGATTTCTTACCTACTTCCCCATGACTATGCTTGGATTTTGTCTGGTTTGAACTTGCATAGGATTTGTGCATAGTGTCACCATGCTAGAAGTTTGTATGAGTGAATGACCAGCTGTCTGGAAGTCTGTTTCTTGTCATCCACCACCTCTAGCTCACACAATCTTTCCCCGCTTCTTCTGCAAAGATCCCTGGGCCTTGGGAAGCAGAGGTTTGAAATAGGTTTCCTTTTCCAGAATAAGTTCCGTGTGGCCTCTTGTTCTCTGCGCTTTGGCCAGTTGTGTATTTCTGTGTTAATCACAATCAACTGAATATTATTATTTTTTGAGACTGGGTCTCATTATGTAGCTCTCTCTGGCCTGGAACTTGCTATGTAGATCAGGTTGGCCTACGACTCAAGAACTCCACCTGCCTCTGCCTCCCAAATACTTGGATTAAAAGCATGTGATATCACACCTGGCCCCAGTAGCATTCTTTAATTAATTAATTGAGAGTATCATAGCTCAGGTTAGTCTTGGACTTGTTCTGTAGCTGAGGATGACCTTGAGCTTCTGATCCTCCTGCTGGGGTTACAAGTGTGCATTACTGCACCCAGCGTATGTGGTGCTGGGAATGGAATGCAGGGCACCGTGCGTCCTAGGCAAACAATCTACAGAATGGACTACATCCGTAGTTCATTTCAGCAGCATTTAGATCCTTTAGGAAGTTCTTACCTTGCTTCTTTTTGATGTGGAGGAAACAAAGGCCATTCATCTAGACAGAAAATAAGAGCTGTAGAAATAAAAAGCTCCCAGGAAATAAAAGAATTCTCAAGGTTTGTCGCTTTCCCCATATGTGAAAGATGGATATAGAGCACAAACACGCTTGATCGCTTCACGCTTCACTGGCAAGAACAAATGACCCAGAGTCACGCACCCTCAGCACCAGTAACAGAAAGTGGCTGAAAACAGCCCTGGCTGTCCTGGTGCAAATGAAGCAACACCAGCTCGCCCCAGTTAAAGTCAGTTAAAAGGGAGATACTTTATTTCTGGTAACTGAACCCGTTTGCCTTGGCCAACGCCGTAGAGGAAGAATTTGCTTTCTGACACACAATGCCACTTATAAAAAAGCATTCACCTTTGCATAAGAACGACATCTGCAGTGACTTCAAGTGTTTGTAATCTTAGACAGGAAAGAACAGTTTTTGACAGAGTGAGGTTTCAGGTTTAGAGCTAGAATTAAACCTTGCTTAGACCAAAAGCTTGCTCTTGGCAGTTCTCTGTGACAGGACCGAATTGTGTCACCAGCACCCCTCCAGCTGACCTGCCTTTCCTGCCTCCAGGTCCCTTAAAGAGAGAAAACAGCAGGATATGTTTACCATAGGGAGAGGCCTCAGAGAGTAAAAGACATCACTAAATGCCTGTGTGGTTTCACGGTTTCCTTTCTTCTCCTTCCCTCCCTTCCACTTCCTCTTCCTCTCCTTCTCTTTGTTTCTTTTCCTTCCTTTCTTTGTTTTTGAGATAGTTACATGTAGCCCTGGCTGACCTTGAAGTCACGATATAACCATGCTGGTTTTG
Organism: Nannospalax galili; assembly: GCF_000622305.1. NCBI lineage: Eukaryota > Metazoa > Chordata > Mammalia > Rodentia > Spalacidae > Nannospalax > Nannospalax galili. The sequence goes on along the minus strand of NW_008351729.1, from coordinate 175,016 downwards.
ATCTATCCCCAAATCAGGGATTACAGCCATGTGCCACCATGCCTAGTCATTCATCTTCCCATATATTATATATATATATATAATATATATTTTATGTAGAGAGACATATATATATATATATTATGTAGCCCCAGCTGGCCTGGAACTTGCTATGTAGACCAGGCTGGCCTCAAACTCAGAGATCTGCCTGCCTCTGTCTCCTGAGTGCTGGGATTAAAGGCGTGCATCACCATGCCCGGCTTATTTCCCTTTTTTTTGTCTTTTTGAGATAGGGTCTCCCTGTAGCCCCAGCTGGCCTGAATTCGCTATGGAGACCACCACGCCTGGCCATTATTTCCCATATTTTTAAAACATAGCTGCCCTGTCTGACTAGCGGCTGACTCTACAGCCCAGCATTCCTTCTACCTCGCCGTTGCCATGAGACAAATAATTGCCAACAGGTTGTGAACAAGAGTGACCCTTGCCACTTACTGAGGTCCTTCATATCTTTAAAGACAGACACTTCTCTACTCATGTTTACCCCTTCTGTACATGGTGGTAAGACAATTTTAAGTGTTTAAGGGTAACATGCCAGGGAATAGTCAAATAATAAAATAGAAGAAGCTTGGGCTGGCGAGAGGATTCCGTCAGAATACCTGTCGCCAAGCCTGGTGACCTGAGCTCAAGCCCCAGGACCCACACGATGAAATTTGGAAACGGCTATCTTCGGCAAGTTGTCTTCTCACCTCCAGATTTAAAAACTAAATAAAATTTATTTATTTACATGCATGTATATGTGTGTGTGCATATGCCATGTGTGTTACGCAGATGCCCTCCGAGCATTGGATTCCCTAGAGCTAGAGCTACAGGTGGTTGTGAGCTGTCCAGTGTAAGTACTTGGAACTGAACTTGGGTCCTCTGCAAGAGCAGCAAGCATTCTCAGCGGCTGAACCATCTCTCCAACTCCAATAAAAATACTTGGTTTTTTAAAGAAAGCATGCTAACCACAGTAACTAGGAGCCTGCGTCCCTAGACACCCACATGGATAAGATGGCCCACCAATCCTGGACATCTTCTTGTCACTGTAAGAGAGAAACAGCCTGAACCTTGGTTAAGGCGCTGTACTTTTCATTCTGCAAACTGCCCCAACCAGGATTGGTAAGCAGAGAAAGGGGAACAGAAGCCTTCCATTTGGAGATACACCCACACTTAGCATCAGTTTTATCATAAAGAAAATGCATTGTTAGTTTTCCAGCAGTGATCGATCCCAAACAAAATTAGCATCTTCTCACTTAAACCACTCAGTGTTCTTTCTCAGTAGTCAGCAAGGTCACAGCATCTTTGTGAACCATTCTTTTAGATTCTTGCTGCTACCACAGTTGGGCCTCACTTACCGTAGGTGCTTGTAGCAGAAGTGTCGATTTTTGAGCATTTGCATGCGCATAATGAGGCACCTTGGGTATGGAACACATGTCTCAATACAAATTTTTTTCCTATGCACCCTAACCCTAACCCTAACCCTAACCCTAACCCTAACCCTAACCCTAACCCTAACCCTACTCAGACTTAATGTAATGTTATATATTTTCAGCGCACCTCTTCCAACCCTCAATTCCAAAGCCACATCTGGGTTAGGACAGGAAAAGATGAGCTCAAACACCTTGTCATGTAAGGTAGAGAAGAAATGATCCATGTCTACTTAAGGTGTGTCAGTTGAGTCAGAACAGACCCGCGGAGGCTCCATTCCTGACAAGAAGGGCAGTGACTGAAAACTACTAAGTGCATTTAAATATGGAAGTTTATAATCATACTGAAAACAACTGCTGATAACCATGGAAGATGACTGGGAACCAACTCAGTATTTTGAAAGTTTCTAAGGGAAACAGGATTCTCCTGTCTTTCCTAAAGATAGTGGTGGGCAACCAAATAGCAGGTAAAGAGAAGTGTGTCTTCGTATAAGTTTTCTAGCTTGTAAGTAAACAAATGTAAACACAGACACATACACGATATGATAGAAAAAGATCACTACTCTGCCTCCTCTGTAGGGCTTGTTGAATCTGATACTGGATGTGCTTATTACAAAAAAAAAAAGAAGAAAAGATGATCGGATGTGCTGGATAGCTTTAGTGTCAACTTGACATACCTGGGTTGAGGAAGCCTCAATTGGGGAATTGCCTCCATTGGACTGGACTGTGGCCATGTCTGTGGGGCATTTTCTTGATTGTTGAGTGATGCGGGAGGGCCCAGCCCACTGTGGGTGGTGCCACCCCTGGGCAGGTGGGCCTGTGTTGCATAAGAAAGCAGGCTGAGCGGGGGTCAGGGGAGAAAGACAGTGAGCAGAGATCCTCAATGGCCTGTGTCCAGCTCCTGTCTCCAGGTTCCTGCCCTTGGGCTCCCTGATGAACTGTGACCTGGGAGATGTAAGCCAAACAAACCCTTTCCTCCCCAAGTTGGTACTGGTCAGAGTGTTTTGTCACAGCAATTGGAGGCAAATTAGAACTTCAGATATCATCTAGCACATGGAAAAAAGCAGCACCATTTACGAAGTAGATTTGCTACAAATCCATCTGAAACATGACCAAACTTTTTATTGTTTTTTTAATAATGTCTCAATTTTTTGTGTGTATGAGTGTATTACCTGCATATGTGTAAGCGCACCCATGCGGTACAGCACCCATGGGGGTCAAAAGAGGATGTTGGTTCCCCTGGAACTGGAGTTAGGGATGGTTGTTAACCACCATTTGGGTGCTGGGATTCGAACTCATGTCTTCTACATGAGCAGCCAGTGCTCTTAACTACTGAGTCATCTCTCCAGCCCCATGACCAAACTTCTTTAATACAATTGACAAGTTCAAAGACAACATAGAGGAGAAGTGAAAACAACATATTTCAGCGATACATTCAACAAAATCCAACCTCTGGGAACTATTATAAGACAAACATTCTGATTTACAAAACTGAATTATAATGCCAGGTAAAGTGACCCACACCAGTAACCTTGGCACTTGAGGGGAGGAGCACTTCAGGCCTGAGGCCAGCCTGGGCTACAGAGCAGACAAACGAAATGCAAGGTAGCTGTGGGGGCCCTGCTTCCCGGTGCTCAGCCACGTGGGGCTTTGATGCACAGACTTCATGCAGAACTTGACTGCTAGACAAGTTCTGTGCCTGTTGTTTGGGGGAATGTTTCCGCACCGAGTAATGAAGTTAACCTGCTTTAAAAACATATTTATTGTTTTTAATTTATGTGTATGAGTGTATTGCCTGCATGTATGTAAGTGCACTCGTCATGCAATGACTGTGGAGGTCAGAAGAGGGCGTCGGATCCCCTGGAACTGGAGTTATGGTCAGTTGTTGGCCACCATGTGGGTGCTGGGACTTGAACCCTAGGTCCTCTGCAAAAGCAGCCAGTGCTCTTAACCACTGTGCCATCTCTCCAGCCCCTGAAGTTAACCTCTTTAATTTGGGCGTCTTCACCTGTAAAATGGTGACATGAGTAGAATATTTCCCAAGCTGTTGCTGTAAGGGTTGAAACACAGCAATGAAACAGTTGATCATCACCCACCCCATGGGCATGTAGGACAAAAGTGATTTTTACCTTATCATTACATGTTTTAAATTACTTCTTTATTTTAGTTTTATTTATTTATTTATTTATTTATTTATTTATTTATTTATTTATTTATTGGTCTTTTTAAGACAGGGTCTCCCTGTAGCCCCAGCTGTCCTGGAACTGACTATGTAGACCAGGCTGGCCTTGAACTCACAGAGATCTGCCTGCCTCTGCCTCCTGAGTGCTGGGATTAATTTTTATTTTATGTGTTTGCATATATTGCCTGCATGTATGTAAGTGTACCTGTGTCCTACAGTGCCCATGGAGGACAGAAGAAAGCATCAGATTCTCTGGAACTGGAATTATGGATTGTTGTTAGCTATCATATGGGTGCTGGGATGTGAACCCAGATCTTCTACAAGAACAGCTAGTGCTTTTAATCACTAAGCCATCTCTCTAGCCTCTGATTTTTGTTTTTGTTTTGGTCTGATTTTGACTTTTTTCTTATATACTTTTAAAATTGATATTTTTGTAATTTTCCTACAATATAATTTGATGGTATTTAGATTCCCTCCCTATCTCCACCTCACCTTATTGCCCCTGCCCAATTTAATGTGCTCTCTTTTATATATAATAAGGCCTATAGAGTCTAATTTGTGTTTCCAAATGTCCTTCAATGTGGATCCATCTACTGGAGCCTGGTTAACCTACCAAGTCCCATGCTTAAAAGAGTCTGTCTCTCCCCCTCCCAGCAGTCATCTGATGACACAATTTCCTTAGGTGGAGTTGGTGTATCTTGTCCCCTTTCTTGTGTCTATGCTGGGGTTTTGTCTGGTTTGAGCTTGCATGGGACGTGTGCATGCTGTCACCAATACTGTTGAGTTCATATGAGGAACTGACCAGCTGTCTGGAAGACTCTGTTTCCTTGCGGTTATCTACCACCTCTGGCTCTCAGAGTCTTTCCATCTCCTCTTCCCCAATGATCCCTGAACCTAGGGAGACAGAAGGTTGATGTAGGTGTCCTACAGGGATAAACACTCTGTGGCCTCTTGTTCTCTACATGTTGGGCAGTTGCGGGTTTCTGTGATAATCACCATCTGTTGCATAAGAAAACTTCTCTGGTGAGCGTTGAGAGATGCATTAATCTATGGATATAGCAATAAGTCATTAAGAATCAGTTAAATATATGATAACTATTTAGTAGAAAACTAGTATTAGGTTCTCTCCTATGCCCCATGACCTCTCTAGCCTCAGGTTCCTAAGTCTGATATCAATATCAACTATGGGCTCCATCCTAGGAAGTAGGCCTTAAATCCAATTATTAAAGAGCAGTTGGTTACTCCCATAACTTTTGTGCCACTACTGCACTGGTGGGTCTATCTTGCTAGGCTAATTACTATTGTAGTTCACAGTATTTATAGCTGACTGAGATAGATGATTATTTGTCCTTCTGGTAGCTTGTATAGCACCTTCCAGCACTATGAATGCTATCCAGTAGAGATGACGTTCTGAGGTGAGCACCAGCTTGATTTCTCCTTGTTTGTTCTACAGTTCATGTATGTAGTGTCTTCAGAAACAGAGTCTTACCATCAAGTTTTGATAGGTAAGAGCAGGGGTAATGGCCAGTATTGTTTGAGAGTGGTCAGTAGATTCTAGAGGAGTCTGTTCTTGGCATTGAAGTCGTTGTTGTTGGTTCATTAGCCTGTGATGTCTAGAAAAGGCAGTGTCCCCATTATAGGTTAACTCCTTTTCATCTCTTTTTATGACATATATGTGTATACCTTAAGAAACTTCTACAGTGGTAGGTTTTCACATGGCTTTTTCTAAAGGCCTTTATTGCTCCTGTCCTTCCCCATATTCCATCCTCTGCTCTGCCCTCCCACTCCCCACCCCGTTTGACCTTCCTGTTCCACTGTTCCCCTTCCCTCCTCCATTATCACTGCACCCTGTCACTCCTCCCAGGAAGCCCCCTCCCCAATCCACAATTTATTAGTTTCTTGACTCCTCTGAATTTTCAAATTGAAACATGAATATCTAAGATTTCAAAGCTAGCATCCAGCTATGAGAGAGAGCATGAAACATTTGTCTTTCTGAGTCTGGGTTACCTCCCTCAGGGTGATTGCAGTTCTACCCATTTACCTGTGAATTTCATAGTTTACTTTTTTAAAGAGCTGAATAATATTCCATTGTCTAATGTACCCACATTGTCATTATCCATTCATCCATTGATGGACATCTGGGTTGTTTCCAATTTCTGACTATTATGAAAGGGCAGAAATGAACATGAATGAATGGGTATAGAATGGTATATGCCCAAACAGTATGGCTGGGTCATATGGTAGATCAATTTTGACCTTTTTGAGGGATTTCTACACTAATTTCTGTAGTGACTACACCACTTTGCACTCCCACCAGCAGTGGATGAGTCCCCCTTTCTCTACATCATCCACCAGCATTTTTCATTGTTTGGATTTTTGAGCTTTGCCATTCGGAGAGGGGGAAGATGAAATCTCAAAGTGGTTTTAAGCTGCATTTCCCTGGCAACTAAAGATGTTGAACATTTTAAAAAAGTATTTCTCAGCCATTTGTGTTTTTTTAAATTTTAAGGTTTTAAGCTGCATTTCCCTGGCAACTAAAGATGTTGAACATTTTAAAAAGTATTTCTCAGCCATTTGTGTTTTTTAAAATTTTATTTATTATTTTTATTTTATGCGTATGAGTGTATTGCCTGCATGTATGTGAGTGCACCTGTGTCATGCGATGCCGCAGAGATCAGAACAGGGCTTCAGATTCCCCTGGAACTGGAGTTAAGGATGGTTGTTAGCCGCCATGTGGGTGCTGGGAATTGAACCCAGGTCCTCTGCAAGAGCTGTCCGTGCTCTTAACCACTGTGCCATCTCTCCAACTCCACCATTTGTGTTTTATCTTGAGAGAACTCCCTGTTCAGTTCCCCAACTTTTAATTGATTTTTGTTTTTTCGATGCTTAGTTTTTCAGTTCTTTATATATTCTAGATACTAACCCTTTGTTGGAGGTATAGGTGGTGAAGATTTTTTTCTATTCTATAGATTGCTTCTTTACTGCAGTGAAGCAATGGATGGTATCCTTTGATGTGTACAGAAGCTTTTCAGTTTCATGTACTGACCTTGGTTTTGCTGCCTGAAATTCCATAGTTATACAACACCATGGTGACTGACAGATGTTTTTATAAGAACAACTACTCCTAATGGTGATTTTTCTAATTATGCCGTTAATTGGGCTCAACTTTTCACTAAAGACATAAGAAATTCTTGATATCAGTATATCTTTGAACAACCAAAGACAGAATGGAAACCCTGACTTCAGTCATGCTCAGTAATGGGCATTTAACAGCCACTAAGTATTCAGAATTGTAGTTACTGTTTGTATGTGGAACAGCAGAAGGGAAGCTCCTGGAGTCACAGGAACAGGAGTGGTAGGTATCAGCATCCACTGGGATATGGGAGGCATTAGAAGATTTTGTCATCAAAAGCTGGTAAGAGGGCTCAGAGGGTAAAAGCTTCACAAGCCTGGAGACCTGAGTTCAATCCCTGAAACCCCTGTAAAGGTAGAAGAGAACAGATGCCACAGAGTTGTTCTCTGACCTCCACATGCATGTCATGGCACATGTACATCCACACGTATATTAATAGTTAAACATGTTTTTTATTTATTTATTTGTATTTTATGTATATTAGAGTTTTCCCAGTATATACATAATTGTATATGCAATGTGTGTGTGTGCAATGCCTGTAGAGGTCAAAAGAGGGTGTTAGAGCCCCTGGAACTGGAGTTATTCACAGTTGTTCCTCGGAACAGAACCTGGCCCTCTGCGAGAGCAGCCATTACCCTTAACCACTGAGCCATCTCTCCAGCTCTGGGAATAAAAGAATTTGAAGATTAGGAGAGAAAGAGATGAAGAACAATAAAAGAGCTGGGTGTCGTGGCCCACACCTTTAATCCCAGCACTTAGGATGCAGAGGCAGGAGGATCTCTGTGAAATTGAGGCCAGCCTGGTCTACATAGTGACATCTAGGCTAGCTGTGGCTACAAGGGAAACCTTGTTTCAAAAAGACCCTCCTCCCCCAAAATAGCAAAAATGAAAAAGAAGAAAAAAGACTAAAGAACACATATATGTATTTATGTATGCATGTATATGTGAATCAATTTCAAATACAAAGAAAAATCTTAATAGAAAAGGTTCAAATCCACCCACACTAGGATGGTCATGCAGACTAGGGTGTTCATGACAGTGTTCTGTCTTCTTGCTCTTTGTGCCCCTTGAAGACAGCAAGGACTGGGGTATACGTGCTCATTCCTTTTATGTGTGTTGCTCACCAGTTGGTCAGTGAGAATGGTTTAGAACTGAAGCTACTTAGAATGGCTTTAGTTTTCTAGTACCAGGTAGCATGGAATCAAAGTTCTCTTGGCTACAGTTTCCTCTGGACAGAATAGGTTGATGTACCCACAGGGCCAGGCTGATTGCAAGCTCTGCTGTACATATGAATCTCATCTTATTCCCATGAAGTCCATGTGGAAGAAAGGCTCTGGGTTAAGGGGTGCGGCAGGTCCAGGGTGCTCCACCACCCATAGCTCTGAGTTCTGGAGGCTCAGTTCCTGCTTACAGGTGCTTGTACTGCTCAGTCTCCTGACCCTCCTTTGATCACCTCAGCCACCAGTCTTAGGAGGAGAGCAGGTTTACTCCTATCAGGTGTAATCCCACTGCATGTGTTTCTTTGATGGGCTTGCTTCAGTGGCTTTCTTTTTGTCTGACCTGTTGCAAATGATTTCTTTTTTTCTGCTCTTTTCTGGCTCTATAGCTGACACCCATGCAAAGTCTTTCTGTGCTTTAGGGACTATCTATCTCACCAGCCTCTGCCTGGGTCACTGTATATATGGTAATGTAGGTTGAACATCCATAACTGTAAGGATGTTACTGACATAACTACAATGCGGTGCGTGTGGGGTTGAGCAAAATTATGCCTAGCGGCCCTAAACTGCTGTAGATGGAGTAAGTCTTGGGCTTTGGGATTCTATTTCTTATGTAACTGAACTTGACATGTTACTATATTCTGGTGGAAAATGGTGGCCCCTATTCTTAAGTTTCTGAAGAACAGTGGCAGTCAGGGGTCTTTGATCTAAGAATTCTACAATTTGTATGAAATCTATTTTTCTATAACTGGTTCTCCATAACCTTGAACCACAAGAAACAGTAAAGGCCTGGCTCTGCGTCAAGCTGCCCAGTGTCTGCTCTGTCCCTTTTGCGTCTCCCCATGGAATCAGACCCCAAGGGACTTGAGTGGTAGGGTCCTAAATCGTTTAGTTTGCTGGGTTGGGGTGGGGGAAAAGGCCAGCATGGAGATGCATGATCAGACCGGCCCAGGCAAGGCTAGGCTGGGACTGGCTTGCTTCTGACACTCTGCCTGCTGTTTCCAGTAAGACTTCTTCTGTGGGAAGAGATGAGAGCCCAAGTCTACCAGGCCTAAGTAAAAACAAAGACTTCTGACAAGCACTTGAGTGTGGCTGTCTTCAGGTGCTCAGATGACGCTTCAGAACCTGTCTGTCTGTCTCTCTCTCTCTTCCGTCCTCTACTGTCTCTCACTTTTCTGTGTTTCTCTTAATCTCAGGCAGATCTTCTGCCTCTGTTGCTAGAGGCAGGGCGGGGGCGGGGGGAGAGAAATGGGGGGGTGGAATGTAGGAGAACATGGCCAGGAAAAGAACAGAAATAAAGGAAAACGCGTTTTCCTAGGGCGTCGCTGCTTCCGTCTCCTGGGGTCTTCCTGGCCTTCCTTCATGGCTCCTCGATTCTGTTCCTTTGTTTTAATGATGGCCGTCGAGTCTTTTATTGGCTTGTGGAACTGTTTTCTAGACTCTGTAAGGGGGGACCGAGCATCTCATCCTTCTATTCACTGGCTCTCGTAGAATGTGGGGCCCCACATTCAACTGCTGAAAAGGAAAAGATCCTTTTGATCCCCGGCCGGAGGACACGACCGAAGTCCGGCCTGTGAGACTTTCCCACCCGACCTAGGACGCAAAGAGGCGAGGCGGGGTTGGGCTTCCCCCAGATGCTGCGGGGTCTCCCAGCTCCCACCCCACCCTGTGTCTTCTCACGCTTCCATCGCTCGGGTTGGATTCTGTGAACTGGGCGACAGGCCTGTGGGGCTCTTTCTAGTCAAGCTAGGCCTAAGCTGACTTCTGTTTTCACCCAGGAAGCCTGTCAGTCTTTCCTATCGACGTCGGAAAGCTATGTAGCCAAGCCGCACAGTGCGGTCCTTGGCCCCTCACTCAGTCCTCCTGTGGGTCCGCAGCTCAGGGCGCCTCCCTCTGCCTTACAGTTCAGGCAAACCAGTAAGTATACTGCAAGCCTATGCTTTATCTAAATCCCGAATGATGGCTCCGACCTACACGGGACTGGCCAGTAAAGCCTATTGAAAATCACTGCACAGAATTCAGACCACACCTGGGATGTGATAAGTACGGAATAGATTCCCATGACATGATGTTTGGGGCTTTAGAATAAGGGGGTGCAAATGTACTAACAACCATTTTCTCTCTACAGTAAGACAAAAGGCATGCTTCTCAATGAAACCGCCCACAGAGCCCATTCTTAGAAACTAACAAAATATAATTTAAAATAAACTGTTTTTTGTTCGTGTCTATGTGGGGAGGACAGAAAGCCACGACGTCGGTGTCTTTCGCAAATGTCTCCCATCTTGCTTTTTGAGATGGTTTTCTCATAGAACCTGGAGATTACCACTTTGGCTAGGTTTACTGGCCACCAAGCTACAGGGATCCTCCTGTTTCTGCCTTCCCTGGTACCGGGATTACAGGCGAGTGCCATCACACCTGGTTTTACCTGAATTCCAGGCACTGAACTTAGGTTCTCATGTTTGCCAGGCACTTTACCCCCTAGGCATCTCCCAAGTCCAAGAATGAGTCATCTTAGCCATTCTGTATTTTCTTTCCTTTTAAAATTTTTATCTCTCTCTCTCTCTCTCTCTCTCTCTCTCTCTCTGTGTGTGTGTGTGTGTGTGTAGAGGCACACATAGAGGTGAGAGGCGAAGCCTGAGGAAGGAATTCTCTCCTGCCACCTTGTAGAATCTGGGGACAGAACTGAGGTCATGAGGCCAGAACACAAGAGCCTCTATCCACTGAGCTATCTCACAAACATTCTGTGTTTCCTAAGACAAGAAGTTTCTCTCTTTTAGGTAAAGACTTAATAAAGATAGTTCAATTCAGTTCCATCTGTCAGTAATTAAGAGGCATTTCTATTTAGTTGTTCAACTATTTGCCTTCATAAACACAATAAAACATCTTGGACAAAAATAATTGTCAAAGTAATTATGAGGCTCATTTAAAAATAGAATATATTTTTTTTCTTTTTAGAAAGTCTTGCTACACAGTTCAGGCTGTCCTGAATGATCCTCTAGCCTCAGTCTCCCAAGTGCTGGGGAGGCTAGCGTGTAAGAATGTCTGTGACCAGCAGTGCTCCTGGTTCCTTCCCCTGTTATAGCCTCTGTCTTCACCCCACACCTGCGTTCCTGTCACAGAACCAAGGACCTTTCAGATCATCCACTGGCAGTGTTTGTACAGTGGTCAACCTGCCAACTGCAGGGCTGAGGTAATTTAACTCGTGTCAAAATTCTGAAATGTTTTCTCTCATATGCAAAATGCTCATATGCAAAATTTAGATTTATTTTTTATTAAAATTTAAATTTATTAATATGTGTATGATATGTGTGTGAGTGTAGATGTGTATGTGCCACAACCATACACGAAGAGGTCAGAGAACAGCATGTGGGAATTGGCTCTGTCCTACCGTGTGGGTTCTAGAAATCAAAGTCAGGTTGTCAGGTTTAGTGGCAAGTACCTACCATCTGAGCTATTTCATTGGCCCCAAAATCTAGATTCAAATCACACACACACATACACACACACACACACACACACACACACACACATTTATATATGTAGGACACAATAGTAGAAAGGGGTCTGTGAAAGGGAGAAGAGGTTTAAGGTGATTGGGGGGAACAAGAGGGTGACATGAGAACAAAAGATGGGACTGTTTGGGAGAGAAAGGGAACCAGCAAGAAGGGGGACAGAGGGGACAGGGGAGTGCGGTGTGGAAGACGAATAAGAACAAGGTATAATGACGAATACGTATGAAAATGCTAAATGGAAACCATTTCTTTGTATAAGAAAAATTAATTTAAGAATTCTATCTGCAACTGAAGTAAGAGTAACTATTACTTGCTGACCACCAGCGACTGGATGTCAACTTTCCTACGTTATCTTGAATTCTCAAGTAGCCAGGCAAGGTGAGGTGGGGTCAGTATCCCCTGTACATAGGCTGGAAGGGTAATTTACTTAAGACTACCGAGTCAGGCTTTGAATTCACGCCTGTCACACTGAGAAGCTGGGGCCCAATATTCATGTCCATGCTGATGTAGCTTGAGGTCTCCAGGAGAACTGGCAGAAATAGGACGCTAACCAGTACTCACATCACAGCACCCTGTTGGTTTTAAACGGACTTGAAAACAAGGAAAATGTGTAACAAGTGGAAAGCTAGAGAAGTCACGGGAAGGTAAGTCCTTAGAGCCCAATGTGGCCTTCTTTCCTATAGATTAGAAAGTAACAAAGCAGGAAAAAAAGCGCAAACAAGAAACTCACAAAACAGTAAAATGTTGAAATTGTGCCTAAGCCTTTAGCCAGGCTAATAAAGTGGACACCGAGACTTTTCATGGCTTCTGATGAAGCAGAGCACTCCAGGGCTGCCAACGGCAGCACCGTCAGCAGCATCCCGTGTTGGAATATTCTGCACTTCCCAAGGAATCTGGGTCTCAGGCCTTGAAGATGCCGGTAGAAGATCATTGTTAAAGGTTGTACAAATTGTCTTCTCATTGATGTGGAAACAAAAGCTGACAAAAGCAACTTGAGGAGGAAGGGTTTATCGTGGCTCATGGTTTCAGGAGGTGTGGCCTGTTTTGGTGGGGCAGGCACTGTGAGGTCACATCGCATCAGGGCAGGCAGGGTGAGCTCACATTGCATCCACAGTCAGGATGCAGGGAGAGATGAGTGTTGATTCAGCTCAGCTCCAACTGTCCTTTCCATTTAGTCCAAGATCCAGGTCCGTGACATGGTACCATCCACATTTAGAATGAGTTTTTTATTTCAATTAACCCAATCTAGACAATCCTTCACGGATATGCCAATACTTGTTTCCATGGTAATTCTAAATTCTATCAAATTGACAGTAAACATCAACCATCACAAAGAAACAGACCCAAGCCACGGGGAAAGCATTGTACAACCATCTCAAATCTCATTTCCCCAATTTACTTCCTGTCTAGACTGCCTGGTGGCCAAGCTCAGCTTTTCTGCTAGGTTGTTGCCCTCACAAGCCTGCCTGTGACCTTGTGGGAACAACTGTTACCTGCCTTTGACATACTTAGAGAGGCAGAGTCTTCACACCAACCCATCACTATATGTTTCTGGTTTGATCCTTTACCTAGCCCACACCCAGAAGAGGTCACTCTCCATTCTAATACTTGTTTTCACAGACAATTCTTACTTTGATAGCTTTGAACTTGAAATTTGGATGATAAAGAGGCGAAAAAATTATCCAAGAATACAAAATCTTTCATTTAAAATTGTGGGTTTAATTCATAAAAGTAGTTAGAGGTGTAGTTTGTTGATAGAGTGCTTGCCTAGCAGGTAAGAGGCTATGGGTTAAATTCCCAACACACATAAAGCCAGCCTGGGCTACATGAGACTTTGAACTTACTATGTAGCTAAAGATGAACTTCTGTTCCTCTGGTCCACACGAGTGTTACAGTGCATCTCCATGCCTGGTTTTATGTGGTACTGGGGCTTGAACCCTTGCTCATGCATACTAGGCAAACACACTATGAACAAACTACACTTTATCTCAAAACAAAAACAAAATACTGAAAACAAAAAACAAAATTAGCTTTTGATAAGCTAGTTTTAAAAGTTTCTCAAGGTTCAACCCCCATTTCCTACCCTAGGTAGACACATTTTATGTCTCTTACCAACACAAGATAGTTGTCTTTTTTCTTTGGAGTAGAAGTAGAGAAACAGGACTGAGGCTGGAGACGGTGCTGAGAGGATCATTTGGCCTTAGGGAGGCTGCCCATGAAGGGAAGGCATGTGGGACAGGGTATGATTGGGTTTTGGAGGAGGATGCTTGCTTCTCTTCTGTGGGCTGGGAACGCAGCCCACTGGCCCAGAGGCGAGGGTCAGGGAGGGGAAGCTTCTAAGGCTGTCAGTGCTGGTGGAGAACCGGGATGAAGGTCAGAGCTGCGGTGGGTGAACTCCTGCCCTTGAAGCAGCAGGTTGCATCCTGCTGGCATGATGATTTGCATCACAGGCCTCCCACCTGTACCACTCCTCACAAGCCATGGAGAAGAGAGCCAGGCATTCTCCCGTTTTACCTGTAAGGTCGTCCAGCCACAGTAAAAACCTGGCAATGTTCACGGAGAACTCACTCCGTGCCAGGAACTCTTTGAAGTGCGTTGTATGGATGACCTCACTTCCTCCATTTGTGGTCTGTAAAGTATCACCTGTTGCCAGACGAGGGAACATAAAGGTTAAGTAAATTGCCCTGGGTCACATAACCAGTACAACGTGATATGAACCAGGGAAAGGCATGTAGGCACATGAAACTCTGTCCTAGTGCTCAATAGCTACAAAGTCAGCCCGTTTTGAAAAGCAGCCTCACTTCTGGCTCAGTCTACAAGGCCCGACAGAGCAGGGCTGCACTGGGCTCCCGTGCACGTTAGGGCCTCTGTGCAGCCGTAGTCCTCTCCCACCCGGGGATCAGCGTGCAGGTCTTCAGCGCCCTCCTCCTGGTCCTGTACAGTAGTAGGTCTTCCTTTCCAACCTTGGGGCTGTCTTGACCCCTGGGACTCCTATAGAGGAAGAAGAGAACCTACTCTTGCAGTTTGTACACACACACACACACCACAATGATGTAATTAAAAAAAGTAAGGGACTGGGTAGATGGCTCAGCAGTTAAGAGCACTGGCTGTTCTTGCAGAAGACCAAGTTCAGTTCCCAGCACCCACATGGAGGCCAGCAACCATCTGTAACTCCAGGGGATCCAATTCCCTTTTCTGGCCTCTACAGGCATTGCATGCATGTGGTTCGTTTAACATACATGCAGGCGAAACACTCGTACACATAATAATAATACTAATAACAAAAATTCTTTTTCTTTTTTTTGAGACGGGGTCTTGCTCTGTAGCCGTGGCTGGCCTAGAACTTGCTGTGTCTAACAGGCTGGCCTTGAATTCACAGAAATCCATCTGCCCCTGCCTCCTGAGTGCTGGGATTAAAGGCACACACCTCCATACCTGGTCTAAGAAAATCTTTTTATGTTATGAAGTCATATAGAGTTTTTACACCGTCGGAAATCATGAACTTTGTAATATTGTAAAAGGATCTTTATGCCCTTCTGTGCCTGAAATCACACTATGAATACTCTCTTTACTAATTTAGAAGGGCTCCAACCAAGAAGAAAGTTCTAAACAATCCTCTACACACAGGCGTGCACACACATACATGCACACGCACACACACATCTGTATTGTCATCAGTGACAGAGAGGGAAATTACAGAAATGAAAATCATTATAGTGATAGATTGCAGGTGAATTTCCCTCAAGATAGCTTATATGTTTTATACCATTAAATTGCTAAGTAATGTTCACTCTATAAATATTTGATTCCTACTAACCAGCTTTAATAGATTCTTTTTTGTCAATTTCAAGTTTCTACTGCTCCAGGAGTTCCCCAAATGTGTACACAGAAAACAAGGTTGATTATTTTAAATATCAATGATTTACGTATGCAGTAGAAATGAGCTGGGACTTTAAAAAATTTTCCCATTTAAAACCCTATATAATAACCAATACAAATCCTTTTTATTGAAAGGATGTTAAAATACTCCCCATATTTATAAACTGGACACCAGGAGAAAGGAAGGCCAGGTCTGCCTGATCCCTGTTCCTCTGTCAAACAGTTCTTCACATGTATGGACACTGAATGAATCAGCCTAGACTGTCTAGCATGACTAGGAGACCGTGGCTCACTTATAAGTACAGACGCAGGGCTTCCCAGACCTTATATCCAGAAATTCTAGCCCTAGTGGCTTTGGTATCAGATGCAGAAATTACATTCTTTCTTTCAAAAGATTTATTTTCATGTATGTGTATATGTGTGCATGCATTTGTGTACATGCACACGTGTGCATGTGCCCTTGGAGGCCAGAAGAGGATGTTGGATCCTCTGGAGCTGGAGTTTACAGGAGGTTGTGAGCCATGGAATGTGGGTACTGGGAACAGAACTGGGGTCCTTTGAAAGAACACTAAGTGCTCTTAATCACTGTGCCGTCTCTCCAACTCCTAAAGTGCATTCTTAATAAATACACGGAGTGATTCATACTGTTAGGAGATAGGAAAACACTAGTATGACAAATAGCTTTATTTTAGTTGTTTTTTATTTCATGCTATTTTGTTTTAGGTAAAACCAGGGTTTTTTTTTTGGTTTGTTTTTTTTTTGTTGTTGTTGTTTTTTTGAGACAGGGTCTCCCTGTAGTCCCAGCTGTCCTGGAACTCACTATGTAGACCAGGCTGGCCTTGAACTCACAGAGATCCACCTGCCTCTGCCTCCCGAGTGCTGGGATTAAAGGCGTGCGTCATCATGCCAGTTGTTGTTGTTTTTGTTGTTTTTTGATAGTCTCCCTAGTCCCAGCCTAGCTGTATGTCTCTATGTGGACAAGGTTGGCCTCCATCTTGCAGAGATCCACCTGCATCTGCCTCCTGAGGGCTGGGATTAAAGTTGTATCTCCACACCTGGCTGTTTTAGGTATCTTTGACTTTTCAAAAGAATTACTCCGTTGGAGACTTTCAAGAATCTTGATTTGAGACTATCAGTTCTTTTTGTATCTAAAAGTAGCATCATGGGTGCTGGACAGATGATTTAGCAGTTAAGAGTATAAACTGCTCTTGCAGAAGACTTAGGTTCAGGTCCCAGCATGTAGCCGCCTCCCGTGTCCCTTAAGGACTACAGTGCTCTGCTCACTAAGTGTTAACAGACCTCCTTTGCAGCACAAACAGGGTGAGGGAGGGACAACCTGTTTCCAGCATCCCCAGAAACAGGCATCTTATCAGTCCCAGCATCCTGGAAGAGACATTCCCTCCCTCAAGCCTCTGCATCAGCAAAGCCAGAAATCTGTTAACTCTTAGTGAGCGGAGTGCTATCATCCTTACGGAACAAGGGAGGTGGTTACACCAGCACACTGCTGGGTGGCTCGCAACCACATTTAACTCCAGCTCCTTGGGGATCCAATGCCTCTGGCCTCCATGGGCACCTACACTCATCTACACATACCCATGTGCAGACAAACACACACATAATTTGAAAATTAAAAACAAGTTGGCATAATGGTGTCAGCTCTTCTTGTACAAAAACGTGTATGGTTACAGATGTTAGTTGTTCATGAGACAGAAAAGGCCTTCAAAGTGCTGGCCTTTCCTCCTTGTTGATATCCTGACTGTTCTTGTATCCTTCCTTGACCTTTCTCAAAATGTTCTTCAGATTAGATTGGTAGTTTCTAAATAATTTCTGGTCCATGGATACCTTAATAGCTTATCCAAGTAAATCTATTCCTTAGAACAACGTCCATTGAAAGAGACAGGAAAATAATTTCCCACTTACAGAAGCAAAATGTCTGTAGAGTTCTTAGAATGGAAAACTTGCCCTTGTTTTCCTGAAACTTTTGGATGTTTGGGGAAATAGGCATTTTAGAGAAACCCCGGGATGATGGTTCCCATCCAGTTAGGTAAGGGCAGCTCTGTGCCCCTAGCCTGGATCTGCTCTGCTGTCCACCTGCTGTCTCTAAGATCCTGACCCTTCTTTGCTTCCTCTTCTCCTTCCCCCAAAGATGGAAGAATCAAATAAAAGAAATTGCTAGATCATTATCACTTCCAGAAGTCTGTCTTCACAGCCTCAAAGGAAATCAATCGATTACATTGAACTGATTAAAGGAAATGGATTTTATAGCTAAGGATTTATGTTTGAGGAATTGTCTATGCATACAGCATGAAAATCAGTAGACGTCTTGGGGAGTCAGCTGTTGCTGGATGGCATGGGTCTCCTCCACTGAGTCCTAGGATGACTAACAAGTAAGGCGTGGTCCTTCTCCTTTGAAGAGCTCACAAGAGATGGGAGAGAGGACAGGGAGAAAGAAGAAAGAGAGAAGAAACACGGAAACTTTTAGTATTTTAATTATATCCGTGTGGCGGGGAGTGCTATATGCATGTGAGTGCAGGTGTCCTTGAAGGTCAGAGGTATCAGATGCCCCTGGAACTGGCGTTTCAGGCAGTTGTGAGCTGGTGCATGTGGGTGCTGGGAAGAATAAAACTGAGGTCTTTTGAAAGAGCAGTGCATCCTCTTAACTGCCGAGCCATTCCTCTGGCCCCCAAACAAACATGAACACTTTAAACCATAGGCCAAGAATCTAGCTCTGCTCAAGGCCCTTTGTTAAAGAACTGCTGTGCAAACTGAGCTCCACCTTGATTCTTGAGGTCACTCGAGGGTCACATTTTATGTGAGAGACTTTTCAACAATATTTTAAAAGAATTGATCTTATAAGGCAGAGATGATTGAGGGCCTGGGGTTAGTAGCCACATCTGCCCTCTACTATAAGTTCACTTTGTGTCAGGATCTTTGCCAAGTATTTTATCTGCATCTAATTTAGTTTCAGTCTGGTGAGGTATTTATTATTGACCCTATTACAAAGACGAAGGAACTGAGACAGAGATTAAGTCACTTGTTCAGTTTCTCACAGTTAATCCTTAGATAGTATTCATAGGAGATTAGTCTTCCTTCTAAAGACAAGGGACAGGGTTTATGTAGGGAAGTAACATGATCAGGGGGTTTGAGGGAGGTAGAATGACTAGCTCAGCGATTGCACCCTTTCAGATAAGCAAAGGAAAGCATAGAGATCTTGGGGGTAGAGATGACCGAGCACACTAGCAGGAGGGAGGGGAAGAGGGGGAGTCTCACCTTGTCTATGGATGGACAGTGATGCAGTTCACAGCGACGGGCACCTGCAGGGACTTCCTGTGAGGGGTTGGGCAGGGGTTCATTTCAGGACACAGTGCTTTATGCCTTATGTAGGGAAGTAACATGATCAGGGGGTTTGAGGGAGGTAGAATGACTAGTTCAGCGATTGCACCCTTTCAGATAAGCAAAGGAAAGCACAGAGGTCTTGGGGGTAGAGATGACCGAGAACACTAGCAGGAGGGAGGGGAAGAGGGGGAGTCTCACCTTGTCTATGGATGGACAGTGATGCAGTTCACAGCGACAGGCACCTGCAGGGACTTCCTGTGAGGGATTGGGCAGGGGTTCATTTCAGGACACAGTGCTTTATGCTTGTAGGGTGTCTGAAGGGAGAGGCTTGGTAGACTGCTGCTGTGGATTCCAGAGCTCAGGATGGAGGCAGAGTTCTGGAATGCGTTGACTTGGGAGCATCACCTGGCATTATACTGGGAGGCGGTGGTTTACGGTAAAGATGTATGATCTACCTCAAGGTGACCAGGGGACCTTCAAGGAGTCTCCTAGCTGCCACCTTAGGCAACAGTTACACTCTCCTAAGCTGGTATGGTTGGTTGTCAGTTGCTCTTGACTAGCTCTTAAATGATATGCTAAGTAGATTTTCTATCCTTGTGTCTTCAGGAGAAACTTGAAACCATGATGGAAGGGGTAAGAAGTCTGTTAATCACCTGAAGATCAGCTCCTGTGGTACACTCTAAAACAACAGGTCATGGGCGCTGGAGAGATGGCTTAGTGGTTAGGAGCATTTGCTGCTCTTGCTGAGGAGTAAGTTTGGTTCTCAGCCCCCACATGGCAGCTCATAACCACCTGTGATTCCTGTTCCAGTTGATTTGATGCCTTGTTTTGGCCTCCCCAGGTCCCAGACACATACATGGTTCACATACATATATACAGACCAAAACATTCCTACACATAAAATAAAAATAAATCTTTAAAAGACGGACCTTTGAGCTGGAGAGATGGCTCAGTGGTTAAGAGCACTGACTGCTCTTACAGAGGACCTGGGTTTGATTCACAGCACCCACATGGTGGTTAACAACCATGTATAACTCCAGTTCCAGAGGACTCTGACAGCCTCTTTTGACCTCTATGGGCAGTGCATGACATGGGTGCACCTACCTACATGTAGGGAACACAGTCACACACATAAAATGAAAGCGATAAAATATTTAAAAGATCTTCACGGGCAGTGATGTGTTCAGATAACTCAGGAGTGCTTTGGGGGTATGGTCTCAGGTTTCTAAGTCTTAGAATTTTGCAGTGATTCCGATGTATTGAATAGCATTGCGTTCAGCTAGCATCCGTTTTTAGTAAGTGCTTGCTTGGCGAGGCTGGCTGCTGAAGGGTGTAAACTCCATGGCACTGGACAGTCTCAATGCTGAGTCTCTTCCCCAGTTTTGCCTCCTATTCTCGTTCTCCTTGATCTGACACAGACAAGCTGTGTTCACACTTTGGAGCACCCCCCCCCCGCAGCTTCTTTGTTCCATCTGCCAAGGCCCTCTTTCTTTTCAGACTGAAGTCCTATACTTTCCTCAGGTCCCGCTGGTGACTAGGTGTTCATTCATTCACCTAGTATTTAATTGAGTGACCTTGTGCTCAAGGCTCTCCCTGAAGGCCTTTGTCAGTGATTTTATCTACAGTAAGGTAGAGATCACCCTTATAATACTTATAATAAGATTCTTATTATAATACAAATCTTATAATAAGAATCTTATTATAATTATATATAATTATAATACTTATAATAAGAATCATAATGGGGCTGGTGAGATGACTCAGCGGCTAAGAGCACTGCCTGCTCTTGCAGAGGACCCAGGTTCAATTCCCATCACCCAACACCCTCTTCCGACCTCCAAGGGCACTGCATGACACGGGTGTACTTACACACATGCAGGCAGTACTCACATACACATAAAATAAAAATAATAAAACATTTTAAAAAGAAATCATAGCAGTCATGTGTTTGGGAGGGTAAGACCAGTTTGAAGCCAGCCTGGGCTCCATAATGAGGTAGACGTTATCCTGAAGAGTGTACAGAGTTTTAGGCCGTCCTGGGCTACATAGTAGGAATCTGTCTCAACAACAAGAACAACAAAGTTGCACCTTTTGTAACCACAGCCAACACAGGAGTCCTGTTTCCTGCTGGGTGTGCATTCGTATGTGGAATTCACAGCACTCCTCATGCTTTCCTATGTTCTACTTTCAAAATACCTTGGTTTTGTGATGAGATTATGGCTTTTGGAGTCTATAAACCTAGCTCCTGTTTCTTATTTTGGCAAATAAGACATGGATGGGTATATGTATTAGTTACTTTTCTTTGCTGTGATAGAAACACTGACCCAAGCAACTTATAGAAGGAAGAGTTTATTTGAACTTATGGTTCCAGGGAAGTTACAGTCCATCATGGCAGGGAGGCGTGGTGGCCGGAGGTGGCTGGAGGAGGAGCAGAAAGCAGAGAGTTCACATCTTCAAGCAGGCACAGGAGGCAACAGTGTGACTCAAGATCTGGCAAGGCTTAAAAACTTTCTAAGGCTGCCCCCAGTGACATGCTTCTTCCAACATGGCCACACCGTCTAACACCTCCCAAAATAGCACCACCAACTGGGGACAAAATGTCCAAATACTTGGAGCCTATGGGGACATTCTTGTTCAGACCATCATAGTATGTAAGCCAGTGACTTTAACACGATATCAATAGTTCTTGAGTTGAATTTGCTGGCTGCTCATTCTTGCGTATCTATCCCCATTCCCTCCCTGATACAGATTTCTAGCACACTTGAATTACCCTAAGAGCTGACAGTTCTGGTCCTGAATTCCTGCATCATGATATTTTCTCAGTGTTAACCAAATATTGTGCTTTCGGCCAAGTCATTTGTTTCAAGTCTTCTACAGTCTTGAAAAATCTGTCATGGTATCAGTCCCTGCAGTATGTAATTTTAAATAATTAGTTTTTAAAAATTTATGTGTGTGTGTGTGTGTGCCTGTGTACATGTATGTCCACATTGGTGTGGGTGCCTGGGTGCCCAGGTAGGCCAGAAGAGGTCATTAGATCCCCTAGAGCTGGAGTTACAAGTGGTTGTTAGCTGCTATGTGGGTGCTGGGCATCAAACCCAGGTCCTCTGCAAGAGCAGCAGGCAGTGTTCTTAACTGTTGGGCCAAATCTCCAGCTGCCCCCACCCCTGCAATTTTCGACCTTTAGGAATCTGAAAGAGTTTAGAGCGCAGCTCCAGGCTCTTGCTGGGCCGGGAAGTGCTGCGGCTACTACACAGTGACCACCCAGGTTGTCCGTGTGTCCCTTTTCCAATATTGCTTCACTGCTGAGGTTCCAATTCAGCCAGCACGATGGCTTACTTTCCTAGCTCCAGCGTGCGGGCCTGTGCTGTTCTTGGGTGGCTTGAGGGAGTCATTTGAAGAGCTGGCGTTGCTGCACGTTTGACGCTATTAATGACGCTCCCATCACATGTCCTTGGCACACGATGGGAAAACACTGTGATGGTACCGGCCAGCTGGTGAGATGTTCTTATAATGTGATAGAGAAGAAGCTCTCAGCCCGTCTACCCTGGGGGTGATGCATGGCAACCCTTAAAGGCAGACCAAGTCATTTTGGTACTTGAGAGTGAGTCACAGACTGTGGCTGGTTTTCCTTGACTTCCACAGCATTCAGAAGAGGCTTATCAGGAGCCACACTTCCCTGCAGTCGGTTCATTTAGGCCACAAGCCTCCGAGTCCCCACCAGTGCCAGGCCGTGTGCTAAACGCTATAGAGACCGCACTGCATAAGGGGCAAAGGCTGGTGAGATGGCTCAGGGGGAAAAGCCACTTGCCGCTACCGAACCTCTTGACCTGAGTTTGACCCCTGGTGGAGAGAGAATCAGTTACCCCAGGCTGCCCTCCGACGCCCACCGGCACTGTGATGTGTGGGCACACACGGAAAATAAGTAAATAAAATGTACTTTAAAGAAAGAAGGGCACAAATAAGCTGATCCTAGCATGGATGCTGGGAGCGGGGTCTCTGGACGAGGCAGCCCTAAGGGGCTGGTGAGGAGACACGGTGCATACGAACAGGATGGGGTGGGTGGGCAAAGAAGGTTTTTTAGAACAGAAAGGAAGGTACGGTGGCAAGGGCCTGGCTGTGCACCAGACTCCTCTGTAACCATACTGAACCGCATCGTGGGGCACAGGGCGCGTTCTTGTCAGAAAAGCCCTGCAACTAGGGAATTAAAAGGGTCTGCCTGGTAACAGTTGAGTCATCCTGGCTCACCTTTTTCTTTCGTGACAGGCAGGCGGCAGAGGTGTCTGAGGTGGAGGACACTTAATAGTCTGTGGATTTGGTCACTGGTCTGGAGTGTAGTGAGAGAAAGGCTAAGATGCCGTGCAGGGTGGTCATGAGGTCCACAGGAGTCACAGCAAAGCAGCAAGCAAGAGCGAGTCTTCACAAAGCAGTAACAGCTGAGTAAGGAAAGCAAAGGTCAGATCCTTAGAGCACCACAGTGTGAAGCCAGGCAGAGGACGCCATGCTGCACTGGGCCGGGTGACGGCCCGTCTGACTGGAGAAGAGGGCGCCATGCTGCACTGGGGTGACAGCATCTCGTCTGACTCAGGAAGTAAGTCCTTAGAGCACCACAGTGTGAAGCCAGGCAGAGGACGCCATGCTGCACTGGGGTGACAGCCTCTCTGTCTGACTCAGGAAGTAAGCTCTTTGCAGACTGTCAACAGCCTCATGGTGTGTGATTAATTGCACATCCATCCCCTGACCAAAAATTGTTTAGGGGCAAGAGAGTTGGCTCAGTTGGTAAAGTACTGAGGACCCAAGTTCAATCCCCAGAATCCTTATTGAAAAAGTCAGGTGTTGTAGCGCACTCATGTAATCTAGTACTGGAGAGATGGAGCCCAGTGGATCCCTGGAGCCACTAGTCACTAGTCACCCAGCCTATCCTACTTAGTGAGCTCCAGGGCAGTGAGAGACCTTGTCTCAAAAGATAGATGGACAAAACCTGAGAAACACCACTTGAGGCTGTCCTCTGGCCTCCACACATACCTGCACACACTTGAATGCACACCCATTTCAAATTTGTATAGCACAATCCAAAACTATGTGTTTTCTGCAAATGCTAGAGGAAGTGGTGGGGCTTAATCACATGACTGACAGGCATGTTTTATTTGGCCCATAAATATTATTGGACAAAAAAACAGTAATTGAAATAATAGTTGTCAACATTTAAAAAGCTTGAAAATAGCCAGGCGTGGTGGCGCATGCCTGTAGTCCCAGCACTTGGGAGGCAGAGACAGGCGGATCTCTGAGAGTTCAAGGCCAGTCTACATAGTGAGTTCCAGGACAGCTGGGGCTACAGGGAGACCCTGCTTCAAAAAGACAAAAAAACTTGAAAATATGATGGAACTGAGCTTGCATTCCTACAACAGCCCCTTTAAAGGGGACTGTGCCAATATCTGTCACCCCTGACAGATGGGGGGTTGTGCTGTAGACACAGCGATTGCCAAATCTGGGGGGCTTACAAGACCAGCTTACCCCTTGTATCTACTGTGTGCCATGGTGGTTGACTGTGACTCTGTTCACATCCTCTTCACCAGCATCTAGTCTCTTGGGAGCCTCACTGGTGCTTGAAGCAGAAGGAGGGGGAGTGTGGATAAAGCCACTTACTCCCAGAGAGTATGCACCTAGTTCATTGTCCAAAGCTAGTTCAAGGTCAGAGTGGAGACAGTGGAACTGGGAGGTGGACCCATTCTCAGAGACAGCCAGGGTGCATGTGTGGCACAGCCTGCTGCAACCTTTCACCGGCTGCACATGACCGGCCACCTGGTCTCCACAGATGTTTGATCGTGTACCTCCTCTGCCCTCTGGAACTGGAAAGCTGAACTTTTTCTCAGCTAGTGCATGAAAGTCACTCTAAAGTCGACTGTGGATTAGCGTGTGCAAAGGCTTCAAAAAGAGGCCAGAATTACGTGGGCCTTGAGGGATAGTAGAAGAGCATTGTGGGTGAGTTCAACTGTTCGCCTAGATCCAGTGTCTCTGGAAGTACAACAGGCTTGTATTCTTACACTGCACCTACTGGGGTTATGGTTCCTTTCTCTCTCTGTTTTTTTTTTTTTT
>NW_008351729.1:148130-149969 GCF_000622305.1 Nannospalax galili | reverse complement strand
TATGGGTGCCTGCAAAGAACCTTAAGTGGGTAGGCCAGGATCCGACTGACTAGCATGATGGTCCATGGACAATAGTTCATGAGAAAAAATTCCTCTCTTTATTTGTATCCATCTGAAGGACCCAGTTCCTTGACTTCATTGCAGTCTCTTTGACAACTGGCTAATTGGCTAAAAGGTACATGGTCTCAGAAGTATTTCAACTTGTCCTACGCCATCACTTGCTTTGTTTCTCTTGATAATGCTTATCTTTAAGTGTCTTTACCAGATAATTCGGTGACAGAGGAACCTTGGAACTGCCACGGCCCACCTCCTCATGATTACGGACTCCGCCAGGATCCCCTCCAGTTGCCCATGCTTGGCTAACCGAGTTAGGCAGAGACTAAGACTGTCACGGGCTGGCATTACCCACATGGCTGCCCTTAATCATGACACATTTTTAGCCAAGGATGTGTAAGATGTCCCATGACAAGCACTCCTAAGACAGGACATACACATGGCCCGGTACATGATCCAATGACGGGCAAGGCTTGGTCAGAGGTGACACTTCCTAAGACAGGCAAAATTGCATAAGATTAGAGGAAGGAGATAGCCATCTCTCCTCAGGGAGCCGCCTATGAGGTAGGTAACCTATGAAATAAAGTCAATCTGGCCTTAAAATAAAAATAAAAGGGGGAGATGTGGGGACCTAAAGGCCCACCTTGCAGAGGTCTGAGAAGAAGTTACTGGGGCACAGCCTGACTTGTTTTAAAAGTCTGAAGGATACTTCTGTACTGCTGAGGAGCGCATGATCAGTGTGTGACCATCCTTAAGATACACCCTGAGGGGGGGGGTTCCAGGTGCCTTTATAAGCTTTGTAACACCTGCAATAAATGAGTCCCTGCTTGACTAGGCTCCCCGTTGCGTCCGAGTATCCCTGGGTAATGGGGGCGGCGTGGGCTGGCCAACAGCGTGCTTACTCATCCCCAATCCTTACCTCGCCGGGGGTCGTGGGTTCGAGTCCCCGGCATCTGACACTCAATGTGGCACTTGAAGGAAGGTGAAAAAAGAAAAGCAAGAAGAAAGAAAGAAGAAAAAACAGATTGGGGCCAAGTGAGGATGTTCGGGGTAAGCAAGACCCTAAAACTGGGTAACGCAATTTTTAAGTTTGAAGACCCAGTGCTTAAAGCGCTGAGAGATATGCTTAAAAGCAGGGGATTGGATTTGTCAGATCCCGTAGCTCAAAAGGTTTGGGCAGAGGCTATTCGTTTGGCTCCCTGGCTAATTGGGGCTAATGATTTTACTGGGGATACATGGGAACATGTGGAACATCTAGCTCGACAAAGGGAGGTTCAACTGGGGGTTGATCCACCGCTGGAGTTCTACCCTATTATTTCGGCCTTAAAGGCATGCTTTCCGCCTGAGAGCCCTAAGCCCTCGGCGCCACCTCCTGATGAGCCTTCAGAAACCCCGGCATGGAAATCATGGGAAGGGTTTGAGGAAGAAGGCAGAAATGCAGCAGAAGTGAAACCAAAGGCAGAGAAAGTACCAAGCAGCACCTCTGGCGTGCCCTGGCCAGCTTCAGGGCTTCCGGAAACCCATGAAAACTGTCCCCATTTCCAGGATTCTGGCCCCACTCAGGAGGCTTCTGTGAGGCCATGGGTAGAAGCATATCCTATTAATGTAAACCCAGGAGGCACGCGCCCTGACCCCTGGTATCCATGGGAGGTGAAGGATTTAAAGGAATTAAAAAAGGCAGTGGCTGAGATGGTCCGGGATCAACCTGGGTAGATACTGTCCTCCGAGGCTTGGCTCATCAGCAGTGTACTACAAAGGATCGGCTGGGCCTCGGCAAAGCAGTCA
>NW_008351729.1:146333-147087 GCF_000622305.1 Nannospalax galili | reverse complement strand
ACACGACCATTCTTAGAAAGGAGGAGGTTCCATCACGA
This sequence comes from Nannospalax galili, assembly GCF_000622305.1. NCBI lineage: Eukaryota > Metazoa > Chordata > Mammalia > Rodentia > Spalacidae > Nannospalax > Nannospalax galili. Next base: position 147,049 of record NW_008351729.1, on the reverse strand, counting down.
TGGCACCTAGTTTCTGGGCCCTGAATCCTAGGTGTCAGAGGATACCCCCCATCAGAAGAGACTCAAGAATGGCTCACCTGGCAGGATGCAGATGGAGCTAAAGGGGAGGTGCGGCCCCTGGTGGCGGCAGGGTTATCCACCAACCTCATGCTGGTGGTGGCAGGGTTATCCACCAACCTCATAGGACAAGATATTTGGGGGGGGGATGCACAGGCCTGCATAACCACTGATAAGGCCTTTTATGATGACCTTTTGGATCTTGAAGAGTCTGATAGGCTTCTTGAGTCAGCAACTCAGGGGTTGTCTCACCATATCAATTACAGGGGTCAATTACAGGGGGGACCCAAAGAAAGAGCATCGGGTTCACCCCCAATTCTAGGTGCCACTGCCCCTCAGGTTCTGGCTATCTGGTGGTCCCCTGGGGCACTGGTATGGGTGGAGCAGTGGCCATTACCTGAGACAAAGCTACAGGCTTTAAAGGAAATTGTGCAGCAACAATTATGGTTGGGCCACATCTGGCCTTCTATAAGTCCCTGGAACTCTCCTTTCTTTGTTATTAAGAAAGCCTCTGGCAAATGGAGAATGTTGCAAGACTTGCATAAAGTCAATACTAGAATGACCCTAGTGGGTACACCCTTAAGGGAGCTGCCTTGGATCCCTGCTATTCCCTCAGATTTATTTCTTATAGACGTAGACATTAAAGATTGTTTTTTTCT
>NW_008351729.1:145155-146218 GCF_000622305.1 Nannospalax galili | reverse complement strand
CCTTTTGGGTCCTGCTCACTTGCTGCCACATGCCACTGTGTACATTTATATGGATGATATAATCTTGGGAGCTCCAAGTCCCCAACAATATCTGAGTAGATATTACTCAGAAATATCTGCAGATAGGTGGACTCCATGTATTCACTGATAAAATACAGACTATTACTCCCTTTAAAATTCTGAGAACCATACTCTCTTTGGAAGGAGTAAGTCCTTTAAAACCACGACAGGCTGTCAAGCCCAGGGTAACCCTGACAGAGCTACAAAAATTATTAGGAGAAATTAATTGGCTATGAGCCTGGATGCCTATTCCCACTGAGACTTTAAGACCACTGTTTCAGTTGCTAGTAGGCAAACAGCCTTTAGAACTAATTCATCTGGCTCCTCAACACTTGGACATCTTACATGAGGTCCAGGATGCCCTGGACCGAGCCCAACTTGCCGAGCCCAACTTGCCTGGTACACGCCTAGTAAAGATCTTGAGTTATGGGTACTCTCTGGTGAGACCCTGATGACATCTGTCCTTACACAGGATGGGAAGCCCCTTCAATGGGTGCATGCCTCTCTGGGAGGCATACCATGGGTTTATACACCCATGGATCAATTGGCCGACCTGACTGAGAAAGGGTGTGATTTAGCTCTGAGACATTATGGCATAGACCCTCTTAAAATTGTTATCCCTTATCGGCTTAGGGATTTTGAATGGCTCTGCAGAAATAATAACCAAATGGCCATAGCCTTGGAAGGGTTCCTGGGAAATTTGGACTGTCATTATGGTCCTCATAAATGGGTGACCTCCTTTTGCGCCCTCTGTTGGGATCCCCCCTGGCTCTTTGTCAAGAAGCCATTAGTAAAAGCCTATAATGTTTTCACTGATGGGGGCAGATTTGGAGCTGCAGTGATAGTATACCCAGGGGCAGATGAGAAACCAAAAAGATATGTCCACACTTGTGATGGCTCAGCTCAATTCAAGGAACTCATGGACATTGCTTTAGCATTAACAAAGTTAAATGATCCTATGAATTTGATTTCTGACGGTCTGTATGTAGTCAATCTTCTTCCA
>NW_008351729.1:120980-143962 GCF_000622305.1 Nannospalax galili | reverse complement strand
ACCGAGTTAGGCAGAGACTAAGACCATCAAGAGCTGGCATTACCCATGAGGCTGTCCTTAAACATGATGCATTTTTAGCCAAGGATGGGTAAGCTGTACCATGACAAGCACTCCTAAGACAGGACATGCACATGGCCAGGCACATGGTCCAGTGACTGGCAAGGCTTGGTCAGAGGTGACACAGCCTAAGACAGAAAAAAATGCATAAGATTAGAGGAAGGAGATAGCTACCTCTCCTTAAGGAGTCATCTATGAGATGGTTAACCCACGAAATAACATCAGTCTGGCATTATAAAATAAAAATAAAAGGGGGAGATTTGGGGACCTAAAGGCCCTGCCTTGCAGAGGTCTGAGAGGAAGTTACTGGGCCACGGCCTGACTTGTTTTGAAAGTCTGATGGATACTTCCGCACTGCTGAGGTGTGCGTGATCAGCACGTGATCATCCTTAAGATACACCCTGGGGGGGGGCAGTTCCAGGTGCCTTTATAAGCTTTGGAACAACAAATGAATCCCAGCTTGACTAGGTCCCCATTGCGTCTGAGTGTCCCCGGGTAATGGGGGCCGGCGTGGGCTGGTGAACGCGTGCTTACTCATCCCCAATCCTCACCTCGCCGGGGGTCACGGGTTCGAGTCCCCGGCGCTGATGTAGCCTTTTGTTGTGTAGGTTGTGCACACGGACGGAAGACAGAGGAGGATGTCAGCTGTCACTCTCTGCTTTACTCCCTTGAGATAAGGGCTCTCACTGAACCCAAAGCTCACTGTTTTGGCTAGGCTGACTGGACAGTGAGCTCCCAGGATCCCCCTGCCTCTACCAGCCCCGCCCCATCCCCAGTGCTGGGGTTATAGGCAAGTGGGCTATACCTTGGTTTTTTTTAAACATGGGTTCTGGAGATTTGAACTCAGGTCTTTATGCTTGTGCAGCAAGCTCTTTACCCACAGAGCCATCTCCTTAGTCCCCTCGCTTCTTGTTTCAGGCTCTAACTGCAGATGGCAACGCATCTCAGTAGCCAAGGTAGCAAGCCAGGCTGTGGGACTACCAGCTCTGCTCTTCACAACCCAAGTGCTGACTACCTGTGGTGATCTGTGCACCCAGACTCAGCTGTCAGACATGTACTGCAGCCCTGAGGGGGTCCAGTGAGGCTCCGCCTTGGAGAGCAAGCAAATGCTGGGTGTATTAGGCTGAATACTGACTGCACACCCTTGGTGTGGCCAGCTCTGCTCTTGTGCCCTGGGAGGCACGATGGTCCTCTCTGTTCAGGGAGATCACCCGGAAAGGTGCAGCTGTGGTGCCCAGGGGCCACAGCACTGCCCTCCACCTACATCATCTTCCCATTCCTCAGCAGGATGGGCTGTGACCAGTTTCCATGTATTCTAGGGTTTCCTTTCCCAAGAGGCCTAGGTATCTATCTCATGCAGAGGCTGCTTCTGTTCTCTCCACTCGGAAGGTTGTGGGCACTGAATGTACGCCGTGGAGTGAGATGGATGTAGGGACGGGTGGACTTGGGCCTTTTTCTTGTTGACTCAGTCCTTTGTTCTATCCTGGGACGATAGTGCACTAGGCGACTGGCTTGCCATAGAGGACCTGAAGGGTCACAAGCGGGGCGGCATCGGTGTGTCCTCTTCTTCAACCACAGCAAATGGACACCGGGAATTCAAATGACGGTGGACTTGGGCCTTTTTCTTGTTGACTCAGTCCTTTGTTCTATCCTGGGATGATAGTGCACTAGGCGACTGGCTTGCCATAGAGGACCTGAAGGGTCACAGCGGGGTGGCATCGGTGTGTCCTCTTCTTTCTTCAACCACAGCAAATGGACACCGGGAATTCAAATGATTAAAATAGGTTGGATTTTAGAGGAAAGAGGGAAAGGAGGCAGAGGGCTCATGATGGATCCTCGAACATATGTTTTTTCTGCTGTTGGTCACTGGGGCTATAGAGAATTCCAGAAATGGTATGGTCACATCTTCAGATTTTTAAAGAAAAAAAACTCAAGATCGAAGTTTTCATGTAATCTGTTTTTTTCAAATGTCACCCATCACTTCAAACTATGTAGTTCAAGTATCTCTGCAGGCTGGAAGTAGCCCAAGGAAGTCCTAGATGTGGTTTCTGGATGCTTTGGTGCTTCGCGACCCGGCAAGCACATAGCAACCCGGCTGCCATTTTTGTAGAGCGGGGCCCAGCACACATATTCCACTTCATGGCCTGGTTCTCAGTGGTCGGTGATGAGGGTGAGGTTTACAGCCACAGCCAGGGCAAGGATGCCCACTTCAGTGATGAGGGTGAGGTACTAGGGAGTTTGGTCAGTGAGTGGCTACTAGACTGTGGATACTTTAGAGAGCTAAGTTGAGTCCCCTCACTCAAGGATCACAGTTTCCTCTGAAGGCCTGTTGTGAAAAGCCGAGTCAGTACTTCATCCAGTTCTTTGCATTGCACCACAACTTGAGTCAGCAGAAAAGTGGTAACTTGAAGGGGTTGGGGTGAAATTAAGCAGAAAGATAATGTTTTCTTTTGGAGCTCCCTGGTAGTCCTAGGGAAAAGGTCCCAGCCTTTCTTGTTCTTGGTCTCTCTCCCACAGTACATGCTTCTCCTCAGGGTCCTCAGAATCCACTGAGCATGTTCACCTCAGCTCTGCCATGGAACTCCTCTGGAACTGGTGAGGAGGAGTCTGATTGTCCTCCCTACTGGAAATGCAATCCTAACTCAGGAAGGGCCAAGGGATGTAAGAACAAATATGTCTGCCTGGCTGAACACAGCTCAGCTTCATTTTCTATTTAGAAATGTTAGCATTTAATTCTACTAAATAAGCAACAGTGGGCTGGGAGTGTGGCTCAGTTGGTTGTTTACCTAGCAGGCATGACACCCTGGGTCCCATCCACAGCACTTCATAAACTGAGTGTGGTGGGGCTAGTTCTATAATTCCAGCACTCAGGAGAAGGCAGTAGGAACAGAAGTTCAGGTCCAGCCTTGGCTATATAGCAAGTTCAAGGCCAGCCTGGGTTACATGAAACTCTGCCTCTAAATGAATGAATGAATGAATGAACAAATGAATGTAAAGTTATTTGGCCCATTAACAAAGGTATTTGTCAGGATCCACTGTCTTGTTTTTGTTTTAGGGAACAGGGAACCATGTAAATAATGATCTGCTCTCTTATACACTTATTAAAAGGAATTAAGGGCTTGAAGGATGGCTCAGTGGTTAAGAGAGTGTATTGCTCTTGCAGAGGACCTAAGCTCACCTACATCCAGTGGCTCACAACTATCTCTACTGTAGCTCCAGGGGATCCAACACCTCTGTTCTCCGAGGGCACTCACATTCAGGTGCCCCCCACACACACAATTGAAAACAAATCTTTAAACAAAGGAGCATTAAAAAAAAAAGAGAAACTGCCTCAGATTTCAACCTTGGAAATTTCACTTCCAAACGATTTGGCCACCCATCAATGACAGAGAAGCAATGCCCCGTGATGATGAAATGACACACCCTTTAATAAACCAGCGTCGCCTGACAAGTGAATACTAAGACTCAGGAGGGTCTAGGTTGCTGGTCCAGCAGAAGCTGCCAGCAACTTTTCCTCCTGTGGTTTCCTTCTGGGTTTTCTCACAGCCTCATTGCACAACCCAGTGTGACCTGGTGCACAGAATAATAACAGCAAGCAAACCACTTTTTTCTTTTTAGTTTATTTGTTGTGGAGAGAACCTTCCATCTTTATGGAACCCCAAGGTGATACTAAAAAGAACATGGTGGAATGTTGGGATGTCGAAGCAGAAAAGGCAGCTGTTGCTTGAATGACCAGTGAAGAGGCCCCTTCTGGAAGCATCCTCAGCACATAATGCCATCAGTGGGCAGCACAGTCACAGTACCTTTGAAGTTAACAAAATTAGGAATTTGGTAGAAATATAGAAAGGAAAAATGGTAAATCTCAGGAATTTATCAGTCACAGTTCATTTTTTTTTTTACAGCAATATCAAAGAAATCTTAAATACATTTGAATGAGCTGGCAGGTCAGGCTATATTAGAAAAATGTAACATACCCCATTCAATCCATGTATATACATATAAATTAGATGTTAAATAAAATCCTGCTTTTCTTGATACTTCTGAGTAAATTTATGAACCTGGGTTTGCTCGAAGCTTAGCCCCTCATGTTTCTGCAGTCAGATTTCTAAGTGTGTAAACATAACCCCTTCATCTCTGGTAAGTAACCACTGGATTTCCAGATCAAGCTAATGATCTCTGCCAAGGGCCAAGAGTCAGGAATTCATAGCTCTTAGATGGGAGGCTAAGGCCCTTACACTCTGATCTTAGTTTTACAGGAGTTTTGGGGGCATTTATTTTTAACTTTTGGGAGCCTCAGCTTGCCCTAAGATGATTCCGATAAAAGGAAGGGAGGGTCATTTTTATCTGGACTGTCACCCAAATGCACTCTAGCTTCCTTCTTCACAGAAATAACTTACGTGGACCAAATAGGCTTTCTATACTTGCCCGCTGAATGGCTTTGCATCCCACCTGGCAGCATCTTCAGTGGCCAGGCAGTGACAGCCTTGAATGGTATTAAGCACTTATATAAGCTATGTGGGGACTTTGCTTATCAAAGGTCACACCTAACTCATACAGTGGTCATAAGGACTTAGTTAATGAATGGAATGTGTTCAGAAGAGTGGATGGTGTGTACTTTAAGGGATGATGACAGTTTCTACTACCATACTATGCTAGGCTATGGGCTGGGATAACAGTTAAAAAGACACAGTACCTACTCCTGTGCAGCTCTGACTCATGTAGTAAAAGGGCCCAAACTCTGATGCCTTCCAGGCTAATTAGGCCCTGCAGATGGAAGAAAAGAAGCTGGGTCATGGGACTTTTAGGGCACATACCCAGCTGGAGAGAAAGGAGATTTGGCTTGAGCAGGTCTTTAGGGAATGAGATCTACTATTGCCAAATGGTGCTTGCCAAGATACGTCAAGGCCAGCCTGGTGCTGTAGGCTCAGCTACTGCAGAGGGTGAGGCAGGATGACACTTTGAAAGGTCAAGACCAGCCTGCGCAACTTAGTGACACCCTGTCTCAAAAATGTCAGAAGGTGGTTGCAGATACAGCCCAGTGGTAATGCGTGTGCTTAGCATGCACAAGGCCTTAGGTTCAATCCCCAGTACCCAGAAATAAAAAGTGGAAAAACTGGCTTACAAGTAAAAGCTCTCAATTTATAAGGTCTGACAATAAATGTCAATTAAGAAACTAAACAAATGCTTTAGGGACTAAAAGCAACTGTAGGCTGGATGACCCCCCCAAGAGTGGCGGTTTATAACTCCTTGACTTACTGCTGTAATAGCCCCAACTTTATTTTCAGGGGGCAGCCGAAATAGACACGAGCAAAGATGATCTTGTCTCTAATTCTTGATACGTCAACAAAATGCATGGAGTTTATTATGCATGGTGGGATTTTTCAAGGGAGGACTGAACATTAGGGAGTATCATTTAGTGACCAGAGGCGCGGACAGGATTAGTGGGCAGTCGTGTGGCCAGGATGCCTATGACTAGGGGATAGTTACCCTTTGCCAGAGAACAGACAGACACTGTAGCGCACAGATAGGTGAAGAGTTGAACACAATTTATTTTATGCTTAAATAATCGACTAGGGTCATCCAGTGTCTGCTTTTTTCATACATATGTCATTAGAGCTATGTGTCCATCAATGCTGATTTCATGTGAAGATAATCAACGAATTAAAGAATTTCACCAGAACCCAAATAAAAATGCCCTTTAAAACACAGCAGCCTTATTAGCCTAATATGACACCGCTCCAGTGGTTACAACGATTGGCTACTCAAAGGTGTCTACATCTTATAGCCGGTACACAATACAGTAATAGTTTTTACAGCGTGCCTGTATCCTACTAGCTAAGGATCTGTTTAGTCCATTTTTAAATACCCATGACTGGGGCCTCTTGTGAGCACCATCCCTCTCTACAGCAGTAAGCATTTCCCCCTGGAAGCGACTAACAGCCCCCCACCCCCAAGCAACTACTGTATGCTTTTTTTTTTTTTTTTTTTTTTTTTTTTTTCAGTTTAGGTCATTTCATTGAAAAATTGGCAATAGCAACAAATATTTAGATGAAGGGCTTTGTGTTTACAGATAAAATCGTCTGTTGCAGGATACTGTAGTGTTTGCAAAATTGGAAAAGGTTTAATCAAAATAAGGTGAGGCGCATGCATCAAAATATTAGTATTCTGAAGAAAAAAGTTTTTTTCACAGAACTACAGAATTCCCCATTTAGGGAATTATTTAAATTTGCAGCAGATTTTTTTTTTTTTTTTAAAGATTTGTGTTTTCTTTTTAAAATCAAGCTAGCAGTTTTGCATGTACAAACATTATAATTGCTAATATACAAGAATCAGTGAAGAGTTTCCCGCCCCTCCCCCCAGAACCCGTCCCTCCTCTTCTAGGGCGAAGTCCTGAGAGCCTATTGTGAAGATGCATTTGCCGTATCTGTGTTCTAAGAGGCAGTGCCTTATCAACATTTATTCTATTTTTTTTCTGTTAGAATTTATACAGTGTTATTATTTACAGCAAAACTATTGATGTTTTATTTTTCTTAAAAAAAGAAACAAATAGTGTTTATACCCTGACAGTTTGGGTCCAAGAAAAATAAGGCGAGCTGTTGTGGATTTAGTAATTTTAGTGTTTTCTCCTTGATTTGATCATTCTATGTTCCCGTGTCCCTCCTGGAGGCTGGAATTTCTTCCTTTTGAAAATGACAGCAAATCACTTGAGACGGACTCTGAGAAGCACGGCTCCTTCTCCAGGCAACACCGAGCGGCTCTTGCACAGGTGCTGATCCGGAAACAAAAGTGAGTTTCCATGCTTTGAAAATTGGCTCATGCTAAATTAAGAACGTGAGTGGTTTTCTTGTTCTTTCTCTCCTTTTTGCATAAAAAAATCCCGTCATTGTGTGGAAGCACAAACGAACACCCCCTGCTTGGAAAATGTTCTTGCTGATCCCTGTTCTGTCCACTTGTCAATACTGGCAGTAAAGACACACGGTCCTGTGGAGAGAGAGACACACAGTAAGGCAGCGAGTTTAATCTTCTGGCTGCTTATTCTTCATTCCTTTTTTTTTGAGACAGGATCTCATGTAGCCCAGCTTGGCTTTGAACTTACTGTGTAGGCGAAGGGCTGCAGATCCTGTCTCTATCTCCCAAGTGCTGGGATTACAGGTGTGTACTGCCATACCCAGTGTGTGTGGTACTGGGGTTTGTAACCTGGACTTTCTGTATTCTAGGCAGGTACTGTACCAACTGACCTACTGATAGAGCATCAATAAGCCCCATAAATTAACTGGTCCAGTTTTTATTAACTATAAAAAATGTCTAGTCTATCTGTTGGAGGACCCATTTTTCCAGTCTTACAGGTCAATTACCTGGTGATGGAACCACTCTCAGGAAGGCAGGTTATGCTAAATAGATGGGCGGGACACCTGGTGTGTTAATTAAGTAGCGAATATTTCTGTCTGGAACTAGCTCAGGTCCCCGCAGAACCTCCAGACCAGCCACAGCCATGTAGGTCTCCGGAAGTCTGTCCGCTTTCCCGAACTCTTCAGGAAAGCATAATTTCTCCTTTGCTTCTTCACTTTTTCTCTAAAGCTTCCTTTTCCCAGCCATGTGGCTGCCAGTCAGCCCCATGTCTGACCTCCACACAGGCTCTAAACCTGCCCGGCTCCGTGGCTTTCTTTCCTTCTTCCCACTATTCACCACCTCAGGGCAGCTGCCACAATTACCAGCTCGCCTGCTCTGAGGATTTTTCTTTAAGATTCTAATAAAATTGTAAAAGCTTCCATTTGGGTCCACTCTTAAATTCTTTTATGAATGAGTCTAAGAACCCTCTAGGGGCCCCTCTTTCTCCCTGTTTCACTATAGCCCTAGCCCTATTTTTAAATTTAGAACTTTCCTCTGACTTTACCACTTAACAGACAAGAAAAGGCTCAGAGAGTAGAGGCTCTGTACTTGTTCATGGGGTGGTTAGGCTGCCTGCCAAGGGCCTCAGAGGACCAGGCCCTGGGGTGTCCTGGGAAACTTTTAGAAGCAGTGACTTTAGCTGGGCGACCCTGTGACTTTCACAGAGCCTTTCTGTGTTTGAGGATTTAGAGGCTGAGTTTCAAAGAATCTATCTCTGAGGCTAGGATAATTCAGGATTACTTGGCAACTCAAGATTTATTTGTAGGGGTAGGCGAGATGGCTCCCAGCCACCTGTAACTCCAGCTCCAGGGGATCCAATACCCTCTTTTAGGCCTCTGCAGACATCTGCACATATATGACATACACACACTCATACACATCAATAAATAAAATCTTAAAGTCATTTGTAGCTCTAGGGGCTATTACCAAACTTGGGGTCACACACAGTCTGTACTCTAAGAAGTCATGTTTGACCATTCATCCCCAAGAAGTGAATGAAAACAGTCAGATGAATAGTTTTAAAAAAGCAGAAAGTGTTCTTGAACTTGACTTCTTGTGACAGATTGACTCTCCACATTCCTCATCATGATGCAGCTAACAGTGGAGACTGCTGAGATTTCCACCACTGTCACAGGTTTTCATGGCTGCCAAGGGCCTCGCATACAGACTTGGATAGGACATCTCGGTTGCTTCTGTAAGGCTTGTAAGTCCTGTCCCCTACAATCCAACTATTCTTTGAAAAGGGGGAATAATTTCATTGCTGTGAAATTTCTTTTGTATGTGCAAAGTAAAATTAATGGCTATCTTAAATCACTGCAAAAAAAAAAAGTTTATCCTTCCTGCTTACATCAGCCATGATGGGATAAATTAACCTTATCTGTGCTTTTTGATAGAGGCGGCTGTTGAATGCACTTGACTCCTTCACACAGCTCCGTGCTTTCTAGTTAGCCTTCCAATGCCACAGTAAATGTATAATTTCAGCTGTGCTTTTAGTGGTCTGTGTGGAGTATGAATCTTTCCCCATAGAACAAAGATCTTCCTAGGTGGAATCTTCCTCCCTCAAGGTGAGAAGGGACTAACTGAAAGCCTGACAGCTAACAGACAGCCTTCCAGAGTGAGGGAGGAAGGGAGGATTGTTTGTGTTTCCCTCACAAACAGCAACAGATTCTTCTGTCCCTCCAGGAAAATCTTTAGAATCTGGCAGTGTCCTGGTGACGTTGGGGTTGTTATGGAGACAAGTTTCTTTCTCCTTGGATCGACTGCCCAGGACACCCTGCTATTGCTTGAACACTTTAGAACACACTTCCTCTGTGTCCTGCTGTGGGCTTGGGCTAGCTTTTGTTTTGTTTTAGAATTGCTACTCACCTCTCTGCCCCAGGTCACCAATGCTTCCCAGCCAAGAACACCAAAGTACCCATTCCTCCTGGGGTGATTTCAACACCTGCCCTCCTCCCAGGAAGGAAAGTGACTCACTTGGGTAGATCTCATTACACAGGGTGGGCAAATCCTGGAGATCAGGATTTTCACACCTGGGTTTCTACCATTAAATCCTAATCTTCCAGGCACCAGGCTTCTTAAAGGGCTCTGATAATGTCTACCTAGTGTGTTCTACCCCCTTAGGGAGAAAGAATCCTCAGTAGAAGTTTCAATGCTTATGAAACTATAATAAACTAAAATTAAGGGTTGATTCTCTTTTAGTTTTGTTTTCAGTTTGGGGGATTTTTTTCCCCCGTTTTTTGAGACTGTGTCTCATTGGAGCCCAGACTGGCCTAGAAGTGCTATGTAGCTGAGGCTGGCCATGAACTCTTGATCGTCTTGCCTCTGTAGCCTACGTGTTAGATTACAGGTGTATACTACCACAGCTGGCTTCAAATTTATAAACTAATTCCCAGTTCAGAATGGATGATCTCTCCAACAAATACCAATAAATGAGGCCTTTTTGAGTTTGATCTTTTCTAGTGACTTATGATTTAAAAACATCGGAAGTTACAGACCAGCAGGAAGAAAGAAAACACTGATGTATATTCTGAAAGGGAAAGAAAATATAATGTATTTACTTTACTTTTATTAAATGTTTATTATGTGCCAGGCACTGTGAATTAACTCAACCCTAATAACTGGGAGATATGATGTCTTCTACTGGTTTGTATTAATAATAGAACAGAGACACAGAGTTCAGTAAGTGCCAGGAGTCAAAACCACCTGACTCCAGTTCTGTTTCCACTGAGTATAGGAAAAACACAATATAAAACCATCTGTATGGAACCGAAGAGATGACTCAGTGGTTAAGAGCACTGGCTGCTCTTGCAGAGGACCCAGGTTTGATTCCCAGCACCCACATGACAGCTAACAACCATTCGTAGCTCCAGTTCCAAGGGGCTCAAATGCCCTCTTCTGACCTCTGTGGGCATTGCATGACCCAGGAGCACTTACATACCTTCAAGGCAATACACTCATACACAGAAAATAAAAATAATTTTAAATAAGAAAAAAAGAAATCTATACTCCAAATACATTCTGGGAAAACAGCCAAGAAACAGAGTCCTGAATGTGGAATGAACCAGTTCAGGTTGTGAATAGGGAGTGGAGTTTGACCAGATCCCAACCTGTCACCACAGCCTCAGGATTTTGTGGGGTCTCTTCCTGCTTCATTTCTCAGTGAAAAGGCACAGATGCCTGCTTGGTATATTATGAGAGCCAGCGCTCAGGGATAAAGGACTAAGGCACCATCACCAGAGAGGGCTAGGTGGCCCGGCTGCTGTGACTTCTCCCACGGTGTACGGGGTCTCCCTGGCTGCTTGTTGCTGCCGCCACCCTGCCTCTGCCAGCCAGGCTTGGTGAGATCTTATTCTTGGTTCCCTTCTTTTCTTAATACTTTTATAATAGTACATCCTAATTGAGGGTTTCTCCAGGCTTAGCCGCCACCATTATTAAGCAATTTACATGTGTGAACTCATTTAATTCTAAGCCAAGTCTGAGACATGTTACTGTGATTCTTCTACCCAAGGTTACTGCTGTTCGTTCGGGCTTCGCTTAAGCGCCTCTGTTGCACTGAAGTAGCGAGAGGTAACTTGGCCATTCTCACATAGCCAGTGAACCTGTGAGAGCTGGAGCTCTGGGCACCTGCTGCTTGACATCACTGTTTGGCCTTGAGCACCCCCAGCATCCACAGTCAAGGTCATCTCCCCATCTACCTCAGCCCTGATTTGTTCTCCTGGACTTAGGTTTCACATGCCACTTAATGACTGCTTGGAAGCCAGCGACCCCGGCACCGTCCATCACTCTGCTCCCACACTCCCCACACAACTGTCCATCCCATTCTTGGAGCGGTTTTCAGATCTGCCCTCACATCCCCTCTCTTGCTTCAGCTCCATCTTTGTTCCTGTGACTGAGAGCCTCGCATTCAAACTCTTCCACTCACTCCCTTGAGAACGTCTACTGTTACTAACTACAATCACCTGCAATCGGTATTCTAGCACAGAACCCGCAGTGTACCCCATCATCTCTCATGTAAAGGCCGAACCCCTCAGGCCCTCAGTATCCACATAAAAAATGGGGCACAGCAGCATGCCGTTGCAATTTCAGTGCTGGAGGCAGCAGCCTGGATGAACTGATAAGCTTCAGGTCCAGTGAGACCCTGTCTCAAAAGTTAAGGTGGAGAGGCTGGGGAGATGGTTCGGTGGGCAAGATTACTTACTGTTGGGGCTGGAGAGATGGCTCATCGGTTAAGAGCACTGGCTGCTCTTGCAGAAGACCTGGGTTTGATTCCTAGCACCCACATGGTGGCTAACAACTGCCCATAACTCCAGTTCTAGAGGATCTGATGCCCTCTTCTGGCCTCTGTGAACACTGCATGCATACGGTACACTTAAATGCATGCAGGCAAAACACTCATACACACAAGAAAGAGAGAGCTTTCTGTGTAAGCATGAGGACCCGAGTTTGAATTCTCAGCACCTGGGTAAAAAGTCTGTCATTGTCATGTACTCCCGGCTGCAAACCTGGCACTGTGGGGTACAGAGATGGCAGGGTCACTGGGGCCTGAGGGCCATTAGCTTAGCTTCGGTTCAGTAACAGACTTTGTCTCAGGGTGGTAGGGCAGAACAGCTTATGTTCTTCTCTGGTCTCCGTTGGCATCACACCCACAAGTAGTGCATATATACACCACAATATGGCGGAGGGGGTTGAAGAAGGCACCTGGTGTGGACCTCTGGCATGGACCTCTAGTTCCTATGTACATACACACAAACAAGGCCAAACTCTGAGCATAACCAGCATCTTCCACGTCTCCCAAATCTTACCCTGTGAGAGCAAGTTTAAAAATTCAGTTCCGAGAAGTCTCACAGGTATCTTCTGTTGGTGGTAACTGTTCTGGTAGATGTTATCAGCATTCTGTTTGTTCTACGACATTTAGATTTAGGTTGCTTATGATCACATGTGCCATTCAGAGTAGACTATAAAATTACATCGCACAAGAGTTTCCTCAAATGAGCAGCAGCCATTTAGAATAGGTCCTCTGTCTCCTATACAGTGCACAGCACACCTTGTATAGATAGAAATGTAGATAAGAGTGTGTGTGGCCTCTTATTCATAAACTTTGGGTGGTTAACCTGTACTCAGTGCAGGAAAGTTTCTCTCATCCACTGAGAAATTGCACTGGTTACTATTCTGAGGCAAAACCAAGCAAATCTTCTAAACATATGGATCATCTTAGACTGGAGTGGGGGTTTTAAAACCACCTAGCTGGGGCTAGAGAGGTGGCTCAGTGGTTAAGAGCGCACACTGCTCTTGCAGAGACCCAGGTTCAGTTCCCCGAACCCTGGTGTCAGGTGGGTCACAACTGCCTGTAACTCCAGCTCCAGGGAACCCGATGCCTTTGGCCTCTGAGGACACTACACTCATGTGCACAAACCCATACATATACATACATACAATTAAAAAGGAAACCACCTAGTCTCTGAAAGGCAAAATGAATGAAAGCTATGGTTAGGGATCTTAAGATGTGGGAGTGGAAAGCACAGTCTTAAAATTCTTTAAAAAAAAGATTTTATTGTTATTGTATGTGCATGAGTGTTTTGCCTGCATGTATGTAAGTGCGCCCATGTTGTACAGTGCCCCAAGGGGCCAGAAAAGGGTGTCAAATACCTTGGAAGTGGAGTTACAGATGGTTGTTGGCCACCATATGGGTTCTGGGAATTGAACCTGGGTCCTCTTGAACAACAGCAAGTGTTCTTAACCACTGAGCCATCTCTCCAGCCCCTTAAATTCTTTGAAAATGTTGCCCTCCCTGGAACTCACTCCCACACTCTGTACTTCTGTCTTCTCCCCAGATAATGACATCTGTTCTATAATGATCAATATTCAGCTCCAGTGGCAACACCCACATTTGTAAGTCCAGCTCCAACTTCTCCTTAGAGCCCATTTGCCGGTCATCTTCAAGCTACTCCTCTTAGACTTCTCCTTCCTCACTACCCAATTGTCTGCAAACTTGATTCTTCTTCTCCACTCTACCCAAAGCTAATCTAGCAAGTACCCATCTTCTTTAAACATACAACCAGGTCCCCAGCCCACGCCATTGCTGTGGCTTAGCTTAGATCTAGCAATCATCTCCTAACAGGTCGCTTTAATTTTATTCTCCCCTATTCATTCTCTACACAAGTTCTAAAAAAACATCAGGTTGGGGATTTAGCTCAGTGGTAGAGCGTTTGATTAGCAAGCGCAAGGCCCTGGGTTCGGTCCTCAGCTCTGGAAAAAAACAAAACAAAACAAAACCCATCAGATCAAAGTGTTGCTTACAGGTTGCTGGGTGTGGCGGTGCCTTTAGTTCCAGCACTCAGGACACAGAGGCCAGCAGATCACTATGAGATCAAGGCCAGCTGTTCTATGTAGCAAGTTCCAGGTCTACATAAGACTCTCAAAAAAATTAAAGAAGAAATTCTTTGAAGGCTGCAGCTTCCTCTCAGAATGAAACCTAACCCTTTCCTCCACTTTACTGTAGGCCGGCCTCCCTCAACCCCATCTCCCTAGATGCCAGTACACAGACCTGCCTTCATTTCCTGGGGTGCAGAGGGCCTTTCCTACCCCTTCCCCATTCTGCTCCTAGTTAGTTATCCCGACGTCCCAGAGCCCTCCTCTGGCTCCAAGTCTAAAGATGTTCCCATTTCCTTAGCTGGTGTGTAATCCACTTGCCTGCCTTTCCTCATGTGAGAACTTCAGACAGTAGGGGTCACGGATGGTCTAGCCGCTGCTGCCTATCTAGTTCCACTCTGAGCCAGGCAGAGGGTCAAGGACCCTTCAAAGGTGTGAACGAAGGGAAGGAGCTGCGTGCTAGCCTCGGAAGAGGCTCTGCGGCCTCCTTTGGCTTCTGTGTGGCTGAGACCCTGAGCATTTTCTCACCCGGGACTTGGAGCATAGCCAGTCTATCCTGGCCTCTCTCTGAGGATGTTCCCTTGCTGTGACCTCACTAAGCAGCCTTTAAACGGTACTGGAAATAAACATCTGGAGATTATACATAGTTTAAAATGAAGACTTGTTTTACAAAAGGACAGAAAAACTGCAAGTTTTGTTTTTTTTTTCAGTGCGAAGAAATTTACGAGTTTTCTTCGTGCATGTATTTGATTCAAAATCCGCTTTTCAATCTCTCATTGGCGAGTGCTACTTTTTAATAGAAGAAATGGTTAAGAAATGTGGTGTCCAGACAAGTTGAAATTTCATTCCTTTGCTTCTCAGCCTTCTCAGTAGCACTCCGTTAACCTCCGTCTCCTCATTTCTAAAGTCTCACAGCATTGTTTTGGTAACTCTGGTCGGGTAACATGCAATGCTTTTACCTCACACTGGCATTTAAGAGTCACCTGATAGGTGATGATTATAATGTGTGAGTGATTTTGACAGAAAACTTAATGAACCAGGAAGAGCACCTGGTTGCATTTCAATACTCTTATACTGAAGGAATGGAGCCAGAGAAGGGCTCTGGGACTAACTAGGAACAGAATGGAATTGTGGTTGGAAGCATGCTTACCTAACGGACAAAGCCCTGGGTTTGATCCCCTACACTACATAAACTAGGCCTGTAAGCCTAGCAATTAGGCGGTGGAGACAGGAGAATCAGGAGTTCAAGGTCATGCTCAGGAACATAGGAAGTACAAGGCCAGACTGAAATATGTGAGACCAGGTCTAAAAAAAACAAAATTCTCTCTGGGCTTTAGTATCCAAGATAAGACTATGCCTCAATTCTTTATCTCAGTACTCAGGTGTCAGGACTCCGTGGGCAAGAGAGGGCAGAAAATGAAGAGAAACTAGAAAGTTCGCTCTGTTGTTCTTGCCTTGGGGCTCAGAGGATAGATCTGAGTGACTGTAAGGACATGACTTTCCAAAACTGTTTTCTCATCCCCAATTGGCTTCCCAAGTGTGTCTGTTAAAAAGAATGATATGAAATCCAGAAAAGCAATGTTAAAGGAAAAGAGTGTGACCTGCAGAGCAAAGTCCAGACAAATTTAAACATGGCAAACTTCCTAAATATTTAACTTAAAAAAAAAAAAACAGGATGGGGCTGGAGAGACGGCTCAGTGGTTAAGAACACTGGTTGTTCTTGCAGAAGACCTGGGTTCGAATCCCAGCACCCACATGGCAGCTGACAACTGTCTGTAACTCCAGTTCCAGGGGATCTGACAGCTTCTTCTGTCCTCCTTGGGCATGGCATGACATGGGTGCACTGACCTACATGCAGGCAATACATGCATATACATAAAATAAAAATAATAAAAAATATTTTTACGAAAACCCCCCAAAAACCATAGATCATTGACCTCATTAATGTCTTGGTTTATATAAAATGAATAGTATATTGGATTTTACTCATTTAATTCAGACTCAGCAACAGCTCAGTTTTAACTGGAACTATTGCCTCGGGCTGATGTTCTGCTAGCATGGTGAAAGGCAGGCGGGCTCTGAGTGCTCTGGGGGAAGTATGTCCTGCTGGTGCTCCCGTTAGGACTGTCTGCAGTCACGTCATATCATAGCTAGCCCTCACAGAGAGTGGGGGACTCAAAACTTCACGTCATAGCTAGCCCTCACAGTTATCGAGAGTGGGGGACTCAAAAACCAGTTTTATATTTGTTTCTGCAAATGGTCATTTGCATTTAAATTCCACTCTGATTTACAAGGGCAATGTTTATACACTGAGCTTGAGTCCAAGTTTAATGTGTACACACATACACACACATCTGTATCTAGAAACATACAAAGAACAGGAACAAGTTCATATCACATTTTTCTCAGGAGAAATTCAGTGCAATGGAGAAAATGTGCATTACTTATTAAGGAAATCTCGAAAATTCATGCAAATATAAGTCCCACTGCTGATGTAAATGCACTTCCCACCTAGACTGACCGTCACTGTTAGGAATGGCTTTTCTTTTCCATGTGCCGGATCTCCTTCTTCGCTTTCACCTTACAACCTTCTCCCTGCTTTAAAAGGAAACACATTTTAAGATCGTGAGGTGGAGGAGCTTTGAAGCAGTCCCCACTCATCCTTGGAGGCTGGATTAGGAGAAGAACTCTTGAAAGTACTCAATCTCTTCATATCCCAGAGGCAGATTATGTGCTTGGCTTAACCACACAGCACAGCATTACCACGGCAAGCCAGAGTCCATCCAAAATAACCATAGTACATAACCACAGCACCACCTTACTTCACAGCACCGCAGCGGGTTAATGATTTTAAAGAACAGCTGGCCCATTTCCTGCTGTCAGGTAGAGGAAATTGCCATCATACTCATAAGGCACCCAAAGTCTAAATTTTAAAAACTAGTAGTAATCAAAATTTAGTATTTTGCAAGCCTGTAGAACTTTAATTGATCTACTATAGTGAGACAGGAGTTTCTCAAACAAGCATTAAACAGGAGCTAAATGCACGGGGATGCTGAAACTGCCCTTGGTTATAGTCTGTGGCGTTCCCACACTGTCCTTTCAATCCTGGTCCAAGATGCTATCAGTTTTCCACAAATTAGTGCCTTCTTTTTGGTGTTGGGGGCACAGTTCTCTGAGAGCAAGGCTGCTTTACATGGTTTTACTCCATTTGAAAACAAGACACAAGGGTTCTTACTTTCCCATTTGGTCCTCAGACGTTCTCAGTTCACTTTCTTTTTCAGTAAACCCAATATAATTAATTTTCTATTTGTAATAGGAAGTAGGAAAGAATACTAGTGAGATGTTGTCTTTGAGAGAAAAGGGTACACTGGGTGAATCACTCAGAGCTACAAGCTTGGTTTGGTTCTGCACACTGGACGCAGGGCAGCCCCAAGCGGGATGCAAGTTGGGTGACAATGGACTTGACATTTTCCTACAAAGTGTGCTGAGCAGGGAACCCCAGAGACCAGACATGAGGACCATAAACCAAACTCCCTGCCAGCCTAGCCTGTCCTTCCTCAGTGCCCCAGACAGATACCCAGCTCCTCCTCCCTACAACTGGAACATTCTGTTCCTTGTAAGTGAACTGATCTCTGAGCATTCTGAAGACAGTTCGTATACAGCATTAAGGCACGGTGGGAAGGAAGTTGACATTTTGGACCCTGATGCGGCATCTGTATCGGAAACAACCACGGCAATGCACCAAGCTTCCAGGCTGCAGCAGCTGGTCTGTTAGCAGGGGAGCACACAGGTTCTACAGTCTATTTTGCCTTGGTAATCCTCTACATTACCACTCCATCCTGCTTTCTCTCTTGTGGGACAATCCGTCTTATTACTTTCCGAGTGATCTGTAGGAGGTAAAGTGACAGGTGGAGGCCACTGTGGAGAGGAGGCTCAGTAGCTCACAACAGAGTTTGTCATGCAGGGCATTTAACTCCAAGAGAAGCATGAAATCTCAGTGGTGGATTACTTTTCTGGTGATGAGGTTGCCTTCTTCATCAGTAAACTGCTCTTCCGTGACAGATTCACCAGGAATGTGTTTTGCTTCCTCTCCCTAAAGGATTTGGCACAGAGGTCAGTGACATGGGGGGCAGAGAGAGAGAGAGAGAGAGAGAGAGAGAGAGAGAGAGAGAGGGGAGAGGAAGCCATGACACCCTACACAGCACACATACATGCTCTGGGGCTGTAGATGAAAAAATTCCAAACTCTACATGGCGGGCAGAAGAAACCAGTGTTATGAGTGGTTGACAGTCAACAGTCTTCAATATTACACCTCAAGCATGAATCCAGGCATGGGTGGTAGTTGGCAACAAATTCCAAGAACTTAAAAATACGTATTTTCGAACTCAGTTACCCACAGGAAAACCAAGAGGCTTCATTTGTTGAGAAAAATGTTAGTCAGGGATTAGTGTTGTGAGCACATGCCTTAGAGCAATGCTCCAGAGTCAGTTACACCACGTTCACTGAGACTGCGGAGTGAGTGCTGTCTAATCTGAGTAAAACAGCACTTTGCTGGGAGATGATACTTAACAATCCACTCACTAACGGTAATACACCTTCGTAAAAAAGAATATGAAAAAAATTCAAGGTAGGAAGCGTCTACATGGGGCTAAGGCTGTGATCCTGAGAATGACTGTGTTGGTAGGTTCTTAAAGAACTCTCCCACAGTCTGATAGGGTAACAGACCACCAACAGTACCATAGGCCAGAGGGGTGGAAAGATCACCTTACATTCCTATGATGTCGATTCTTTTGGTTAGTAACTGTTCTCTAATTTAGGGTAGGAACTGTCAAAGGTCTTGTGTTGAGTTCGTCCTTAATCTTGCGTACGAGAAGCTTCAGTGAATACAAAGACAAGGAAAGCGTAGTCTTGTGTCTGAACACCCTGAAGTTTGCAACAAGTGTTTTATAGGCGAGCTATTTATATTTTCTATGGTGAGTTTCATATATGTGGAGAAAATAACATTTTAAGGATGAAGGTGTAAAGACGGGAAAACTACCAATGAAAGGTCATGAAATATCTCACTAGTCTAAGCTTGAATGGATGAGTACATCTGAGTTCACTCAAGCACCAGCTGTTGGAGTGGAACAATGGAAAGAATCTTAGGAGACTCGAGCAAACGAGCTCTGCTCAACCGGTTCTGAGAAAGTCCTTCTGCAGAAAAGACACTAAACTGTCTGAACAGTCCCCAAAAGGAACGAGTTATGTTTAGAGGCGTGGTGAATGTGTACAAGTGTATTGATCCAGATTGACACCCTCAGAAAAATCAAAGCCCGACTTGGAAACGATAAGCCATGTTGATTCTTGAGAACTGTTCTGGTGTGCAAGCATTTTCATTGTCGCACTTTTTACCCACAATGAAAGGTGCAGATGGTCCTCTTGATCTTAAACAGCCACTTATATAACTGCTCCAATAAGACCCAAATAAGCAGTCTCATTATGTGGAGTCAAGATCAGACAGGAGAGCAAGTACAGGAGACAGGACCTTAAAATCCATGTCTCTTTAAGTTTGTCAAGTATCTTAGAGAACAAATGTTCCAACGAAGAGACCTCTGGGACCCCGTTATAATGGGGGGGGGGGAGAATACGGTCTCATTAGCTTCGAAGACTCTTTGTACTTCTAAACAAAATGCCCTCTACCTAGTTTTGTTGACAACAGACTTCTCGGCAACTCCCCTCCCACTTCAGATATTATGGGTCACATAGGTTTGCATCTTTGTCTCTACAGTCATTTCAATAAACACACAACAGAACTTCCCTTTTCACTCCTGCTACGACCATCACACTTTTTATTTCCAGTTTCTAGACGTCTCTGAATAAAATGGAAGTATGACAACACACGATGTGCCGGTGTGCTCTGATGTGGATGATAAAACTTACAGAAACACAATGAAATTCATCTATTTTGCAAAGAGCAAGTTATGGATGAATCTGTGTAGTATGTAACCCACTGCTATATGCTAAGAGACCCATCATGTAATGACGTGTATGTACATGTACTATATATGATGTATCTGTGTAAAAAGACAGTGTGAAGTTTGCAAAGGGTAGTTACCATTGGGAAACAGAATTGAAAGAATGTTAAATAATTTTGAATTCTTTGATTCTGGGGAAGCATACACATGGACTCTTTAAAATCCAGAAAAATGTTGAAAATTGAAATAATAGATTTGCATTATATATAGGAAAATTATGTCAGTCATACCAAACTTCATGCTAGTTTGGCTGAGAGCTGCTTTAAAATTTTACCTTTGAGCTGGGCATGGTGGTGTACACCTTTAGTCCCAGCACTTGGGAGGCAGAGGCTGGTGGATCTCTGTGAGTTCAAGGCCAGCCTGGTCTACATATCAAGTTCTATGTCAGCTGGAGCTACAGGGAGACCCTGTCTGAAAAAGAAAAAAAAAAAAATCAAATCACTAGATTTTATAAGGAGATAAGCTTAGAGGAATCAATGACAAGCCCTTCTAAGCATTTGCGACCACTGTTATTCTATCAAATCATATACAAAGAATGAACACACGGATAAAACCTAACAGCTTATTACGAATAGGAGAGTGCACAACCCAATTCTTTCCACAGGGATATGAAAATAGTAACTAAAAAGAATTAAAATGTTATTTAAAAATGAATTCCATAGGTGAAAGTAGAGAGAAAAGTCACACGCTCACGCTCTGAACCAATTCACTGTACAAGCAGAAAGCTTAGAGGCTCATATTGTGGCAGGGAATCTTTCATGTGTGGATTCCTAAAGGAGATGCTTCCCAGCCAGAGCTAGCCCTCGGAGGGACTGAGCAGCTCCCTAACAGGTTCTAGTGTGGAGAATAGGGCCCAAGGGCTTCCTGTGGCCCCCAGTGTGGTGTGGTCTCCAGCTCCTAAGCCTCAGGTCAGATCCTCAGCACTGAGCCCCTCCAAAGGCTCCAGCAAGGGCAGGGTGAGGTACTTTACTGTCTTCTTTGCCACGGGGGTGGTCTGAATGGTCAAATGCCTGGCTTGGTCCAGCAAGACACTCCTTTATTATCCTATGGAAAAGCCCTTCACTCCAGAGTGCAGTGAAACAGCCCCCCTGTTCTCTGTATTCAACTATTCTCAGGTCAGGAAAGATGAGCAGTAGGCAGCAGGAAGCATGCAGGTGAACTCCGCATGCATAAGGTCGGTTCTTCCAGAGAGGGGTGATGAATGTTTATTCCCGGTGTTTGCAATTGCATCCTAAGAGGGCGGAGGCTTTCATTTCCAGTGAAAAGTGCTTCCTAGGTTTAATTTATTGTGCATGTTAGTATGGTTAAAACCTATTTCTGAAGCTTTGGCTTGACTTGTATTATCACACACACACACACACACACACACACACACACACACACACCCTCACCCTCACCCTCACCCTCACCCTCACCCTCACCCTCACCCTCACCCTCCCTATGCCAGGTGTGACCTGAAATTCTCAGTCCCTGATTGGCAATGAAGAACGGGCTTTCATTTCCAAGTCAAGGCAGTAGGACTTCGGGGTGAGAAGAAAGCCCTTGAATTGAGCACTGCATGTGCTACGAACCACACCCCCTCATCAGGACAGGATCCTTGTTAGAGCATTCAGCACTCCTCCAAGAGGAGCAGGATACAGATGCCAAAGGTCCCCAGATAAAACCACAGCTGTCACCTGTCCAACAGGCTTGTGCAGAACCCTCACTAACACATAACACGACTTTCTTTGGAGTGGTTCTTTTCACGAGCTTTCAAGTGTGCAAAGAAACACAGCCATCTCGTTATCAAGCATGCTGAGCTTTCTGAACTACGTTAAAGGTTTCTAGTGCTCCAGCAGCGTCCCGTCCCGTCACGTTCACCTCCGGTACCTTTATGATCACACGCCGGCGAATGACACGGGTGGTGACCCTCGGCTCCTCCTCTGAGCTTGAAGCACTCTCACTGTTTCTCAAGTCCTGATAAATGCATTTTTAGTATAATTTTATCACATTTAAAACAAAAGACATTCTGAGAAGGGGAATCAAGAAATGATTATACTGGCTATTTTTCCCTCAGGAATATTAGAACAGGTGTCTGTGAGAACCCTAAAATTTAAGTGGAACAAAATGTTTGAATAGGATTCAGGTTTCTGTGTGTGTGTGTGTGTGTGTGTGTGTGTGTGTATGCACAGGTAGGGATCAAGGTAATAATAATCTAATAATAGGGCCTTTTTGGCTTCAAAAATGAAATGTTATACTAGTTTTATGAAGAATTCATATTCTTTTTTATAAAGATTTATTTTTCCCAGAACTTGGGAGGCTGCTGGATTTCTGTGAGTTTGAGGCCAGCCTGGTTTACAGAGTGAGTTCTATATCAGTTAAGGCTACATAATGAGGCCCTGTCTCAAAAGGAAAAAAAATCAGATTTATTTTATGTGTGTATACAAGTGCCTCTGTGGATAGATGCACATGTGTGTGTAGATGCCCTTGGAGGCCAAAAGGTGTCAGAGCCCTTGAAGCTGGCATTATAGGCATTGTGAACTGCCCAACGCAGATGCTGGTATCTGACTTCTGCTCCTTATAACTGAACAGCAAGTGTTCTGAACCACCGAGCAATCTCTCAAGTCCTGGTATTTCTTTTTAAACTAGTTATAAATCTGTATTCAGGGCAGGAGAGATGGCTCAGCGGTTAAGAGCACTGACTGCTCTTGCAGAGGACCTGGGTTTGATTCCCAGTATCCACATGGCGGCTACGAACCGTCCTTAACTCCAGTTATAGGGGAATCCGAAGCCCTCTTCTGACCTCCGCAGCATTGCAGCATTGCACGACATGACACAGGTGCACTCACATACATGCAGACAATACATACACATAAAATGAAAATAATAATTTTTTTTTTGGTCTTTTTAAGATGGGGTTTGGGTTTGATTCCCAGTATCCACATGGCGGCTACGAACCGTCCTTAACTCCAGTTATAGGGGAATCCGAAGCCCTCTTCTGACCTCCGCAGCATTGCAGCATTGCACGACATGACACAGGTGCACTCACATACATGCAGACAATACATACACATAAAATGAAAATAATAATTTTTTTTTTGGTCTTTTTAAGATGGGGTTTCCCTGTAGCCCCAGCTATCCTGGAACTCACTATGTAGATCAGTGGCCTTGAAA
>NW_008351729.1:83541-120802 GCF_000622305.1 Nannospalax galili | reverse complement strand
TCTGCCTCTGGAGTGCTGGGATTAAAGGCATGTGCCACCACACCCAGCTATAAAATATAAATAATAAAATATTTTAAAATCTGTATTCATCTGACTTGAGTCTAGTCTTGTACTTTGGTCTGCATTTCATTTATCTACAGAAAGAGGCCAATGTGCAATTTTTATGGAATTTTGGTTAAATTTGATATTTTTATGAAAAGCTGTTTTGAAATTTTACATCAGCACATATATTTGCTTCAAGTTATTATCAACACAGCTGTACTCAGAGTTTAATCCAGCAAACGAGGAAATAATGTCAGACATGTGGAACCTTGTGATCTCTTGTAAAGACCTTGTATGGCATTACAATATGAGAGAATGAACACTGCCAAGCCTTTAGAAAAAAAGAGGGTTGTTGGGGATATAGTTCAATGGTAGAACACGTACCTAACATGGTCAAGACAGTAAATTCAATCTCGTGGGGTGGGGGGGTATAAACATGATTGTAGTAATTGCACAATTAATGTAGAAAGCAGGAAAAACTATCCTGGGATCTAGTTTATAATTCGGAAGGGAAAACATCTTCAGCTTCTACTTAATTATTCAGTAAATGCTCTTCATGGTGACATTTCTAAATGTCAATGGCAGAATTACGCAAATGGCCGCTAATCTCCTCTAATCTAATCATCCGGGAGCTAGGAGCTGTTAGTTAGTAGTATTAGAAAAAAGGAATGGTTGTATTTGTCTTTTTGGTTGTGAGCTCCAGCCCTAGAATGGTTATATTTGTTAAAATACTTTAAAAAATGGGGTTACAGGCATTAGATACAATAGTTTATGAACCATTAGTTGAATTGGTCATACATTAGGACATATTTTTCACCAAAAATCAACATGGCAAGTAGTTAAAATCTTTTTAAAAAATATTTTATTTGCTGGGCACGCACCTTTAATCCCAGCACTCTGGAGGCAGAGGCAGGTGGATCTCTGTGAGTTCAAGGCCAGCCTGGTCTACATAGCGAGGTCCAGGCCAGCTGGGGATACAGGGAGACCCTGTCTCAAAAAAGACCAAAAAAAATTTTATTAATAATTTTTATTTTATGTGTATGAGTGTATTGCCTGCATGTGTATAAGTGCACCTGTGTTGTGCAGTGTCCGAGGAGATCAGAAGAGGATATTGGATCCCCTGGAACTGGAGTTACGGATGGACGTTAGCTGCCATGTGAGTGCTGGGAATTGAACCTGGGTCCTCTGTCAGAGAAGCCAGTGCTCTTAACTGCTGAGCCTTCTCTCCAGTCCAAGTAGTTAAAATGTTAAGAATAGTATTAACCTTGACTTTATGTGATGTTCCATTGAATAAAACAGTTTGAAAAGCAGCAGCAGCTGTCTCTGCAAGACACAGAAAGCAAAACTACATCCCCTACTATATGTTTAAAAGTTCACAAAAGGACAGCAAATATGGGGGGCTTAAAAATGATTTAAATAACATATTTTGAAAGGAGAGCCTCCAGAGTGGAGTACAAAAAGTAAGAGGAATTCATATTCATGAAGGGATGGAATTACTCATGAGGATTCTAGGGTTAGAGGAGGCAGAAAGGAATCCTAACCGGGGGAAAGCCAGGAAGAGGCACAAGGACTCGTGTTAATGCAAACACTAATGAGTCTACATATCAGGCAGCCAGATGACCCCAGCAAGAAGCCCTGGGCTGCCCACGTAAAGGAAGTGGCCAGCCCACTGATTTTTTTCAGTTTCTGTTTTCTGGCTGGAGCCGCTGCCAGCCTTAGGAGAAGGGAGGAAAAGCAGGGGAGAAACTCAGGGTTCCTTCAGAGAATTCTGTAGGAACCGGGGCGGGCCAAGCTTCAGGAGAACACACTACAGTTTCCCAGCATTTCTGCACACGGTTTGCGTCACGACAGGAGGAAAGAGCAGGATTTACCTTGTAACAGCAGGCAGTCATCCTCGTAAGAGCTGTACCCGGACTTTTGACCTGATTTTTCAGGGGACAAAAAGGGGTCTGTTTTCTGAGACAGACATCAGATGGCCTAGTTGGTTGCTACTGTACTGGGCACGGCCACAGAAGATAGGACCTTCACACCCTGGGATTTCCTGTGAGGTCAGACTCATGTCTCCCACATGGATTTTATGGTCAGGTAGTCTATGCATTGAAATAGGACTCACTGTAATGAAATCTTGAAAGCGCTAATAAGTCATTTTCTGTTACGAACAAACCCAGCTGAATGTTTGCTCAAGCTTAAGGTCATCACTTCCAATCTCTTCATGTTTCCATCAGCGAGGCTCCCCAGCGACCCACAGACATGCACTCCTCTAAACACAGCAGTATGTAACTGTGAACACGCTGTATGGTAACTGCTTTCAGAACTTCTACGATGATTTCTAATAGGCTATTTGGAGGGTGCATCTTCCTAGGTAAAAATATCACAGCACTGGGGCTGGAGAGATGGCTCAGCGGTTAAGAGCACTAACTGTTCTTGCAGAAGACCCAAGTTCGAATCCCAGCACCCACGTGGCAGCTAACAACTGTCCGTAACTCCAGTTCCAGGGGATCCGACAGCCTCTTCTGTCCTCTGTGGGCATTGCACGACACAGGTGCACTTACCTGCATGCAGGCATAACACTCATACACATAAAATAAAAAATAAAATATTAAAAAAAATCACAGTGCTGTTGCTTCCCCTGTATCTTGGGAATTTGTCTTAAAAGGGAACATACTGAGAGCTACACAGCTTCTTAAAAGGAAACAATCCACCCAAACTCATCCTGCTTAAATATACTACGAGGCAAGTCAGAGTCAGAAACCAACAGTGAAAGTGACACTTGCCAAGAGTGAAGTTAAAAACCTGAGAAATACTCACAAGTGCTTAAAAGACAACCAGAAAAAGAATCATTTCAATGGTGATCACTGTTTGCATGCACGATACCCCAAAACAATCTCTAGATCATTTAATAACTGCCTTCAAGTTTCATATCAAAACAAGTATTAAAAGGAGAAACAATCCACACTCCTCAATCACAGGTGTATTAACATCTCATTTCCTTTAACTTTCCCTTTAAGAATCAGGAAAATGACCCAAAGATAGTGTGCACAGGGCAGGAAGAACATGTATTGAGTGACTGGGATTCAGTTCTGGCTGTCTGGGAGTTTTTGTAAATTAACTTCATTGTTTTATAAAACACTGCTTCTTCTTCTCCAAGAGCTATGCATGTCTCAGGGAAGGTGGTAAGAGTTCACATCAAAAGGCAGGGGGTTCCCATCCTGTGTCTACTGCTAATCACAGGTACAGATAACAGCAGCAAAAACACTATCGGGAATATAACTCAGTTTCATTTTCTCGCACCCAGGAGAGAGAATTCCAGTTTAAAATACTTTAATTACTAAAAATGGTAAACCACAAAGAATAGGAGACCGTGTCAGTAGTACAAGAATATGCCAGTCTAAAGAGGAATCCGGTGATTCTACCCCAGTAAAGCTCTAAATGTTAATGATCAACTGATATATAATACTTATAACTATAAATTTCTGCCTGCCACCAACTCACCTTGATTAAGCTTGGTAGGTCTATCTTTTCAATTTCTAAAACTTTTTGAGACAGTAGACCTTATAGACTCGTATGCATAAATTAGTCAGATACTATAGACTCTTTAAATTATGTCAAAGACCCAGAAAGGGTAGAAATTACCTCCTCCTCCCCTAAGAAGACTGGGTTTGGAGTCAGAGAACCTAAATCCTAGGCAGAATCAGCTCTGGTCCTGAAGCTAGTCACCTAGTCCTCCTATTTTCCTTCCATCCTTCCTTCCTCCCTTCCTCCTTTCCTCCCCTCCTTACACAGGGTCTCACCGTACAGACCAGGCTGGCCTCAGACTCAAAGACATCCACCAGCCTCTGTCTCCCGGGCACTGGGATTAAAGGTGTGCACCACCACACCTGGCCTCTGGATTTCTTTTTTTTGGGAATGGCTAATGGGTTTATTTTTTTCCCCACTTGGCGAATGAAGGTAGAAGCAGTGGTCTGCGTTTTCCCTGGTGCTCTTTACCAGCCGCGCCCTTCAGTCTGTTTAGAAAGAGTGTGGGATCTCAAGTCTGAGCTGCGCAGCGCAGGGGACTTGGTATTTGCAGCTGGGGAGCTGTGAGCTGCGCACGACCTACCTTTGCGTCGGAGCCGCTGGATCCCTCTTCTTCATGGAGGCTGAGCTTGGGCTTGCCCTCGGCAGAAGTCCTGCTCGTCTTTTTTATGCTCACAGGCACACAGGGTTTGGGCTCTTCTAGCACAAGCTTGCTGGTTTCTTCTGGAGGTTTCTGATGGGCTGCGAGGTGTGGCGCCTCCTCGGCGCGGCCCGACGGGTGCGTGTTTGGTTTCATGTTCTCCTTGGCGCTCGGTTTCCCGCGGTCATTCTGGGACTCTGGGCAGCAGGGCTTGGTCATCGCTCCTGGACTCACTTCTACGTGGCTTCCGTTTGCTTCGAATTTCCCCAGCTCTCCTCGGAGGTACGAGGTAACAGAGTCCCCTCCCTGGTCAGGGCTGCAAAGGACAGAATATGCAAACTTATGGGCAGGCATGGCAACTTGTGGCTGAAGATGGCTTTGGAGGTTCCAACTTCAAACCCAGGCTGCTAACTACTTCTGAAGGTATAAAACAGGTGTGAAAAATAGTGAGCGGACTGAAAATGTGCGGCCCCTCATGGGGGAGGGAGCGAGGCACCTGCTATGTTTGCTGCCACCTTTAAGTGCTTTTCTATAGCTACAGTTCACAGCTTGTAAATGAGGGTGGACCTACTTCGAGCTCCGACCCCACCCATCTACAAGGGACGGATAGTGCAAAGTTTCCTTTTTATATCAGGAACGAAAAACAGAAACCTCCAAAACACCTCCTGACAAAAATCAACTAAGAACTGCTAACCTCAAACTGTGTCCTCAGCAATCCCAAGTTTTCACTTTGTGTATTTACATTTAGGAACAAGCTTTCCCAGCCGGAACACCATTACTGACCCTCCTTCCTCCACTCCTGACCAGTACTACTGCTGCATGGTGGGGACTGCTGTCCTTAACTATGGAAAACCTTTCTTTTCAATACTCTCTTGATATATTGACTTAAATTTTATTATTTTAATTTTTTTATGCGTATGAGTGTACTGTCTGCATATATGTGAGTGCACCCA
This sequence comes from Nannospalax galili, assembly GCF_000622305.1. Classification (NCBI taxonomy): domain Eukaryota; kingdom Metazoa; phylum Chordata; class Mammalia; order Rodentia; family Spalacidae; genus Nannospalax; species Nannospalax galili. Next base: position 115,651 of record NW_008351729.1, on the reverse strand, counting down.
TATCCTGCAATGCCTGCGGAGGTCAGAGGAGTGTGTCAGATCCCCTGGAACTGGAGTTATGGACAGTTGTTAGCTGCCACGTGGGTGCTGGGTTTCGAACCTGTGTCCTCTGTAAGATCAATCAGTGCTCTTACCTGTGAGCCATCTCTCCAGCCCCAGAGAGACTTTTATTTTTTATTGGTTTTAGTACACACTACTCATTTTGTTTTGTAGTTTGCAGATAGTTTTTAGTGTTTTTGCTTACTGCCTGTAAAAGGCAGCAATTAGTGTATTATTTTATGTGTATAATATGTAAGTATGCCAGGCGTGGTGGTGCACACCTTGAATCCCAGCACTTGGGAGGCAGAGACAGGCAGATCTCTGTGAGATTAAGGCCAGTCTGGTCTACACAGTAAATTCCAGGCCAGCTGGGCCTACAGGAGGCCCTGTCTCAAAAAACAAACAAAAAAGGAAATATATAAATGTATGTGTGTATTCTGTATGTGCAAAGACAATCTTAGCTTCTATGAAGATTGTGTAACAGAGGGTGTATACCCTGCGACTTCTGCTTAACTTAATTTTCCTACTCCACACTGCTTCTCTGTTTCCCTTTCTACCAGATACTCACACCAGGAGCAGTCACTGTAGGTGTCAGGGATAGCAAGACTCAGTCTATTTATGTTATAGCTTAAGGACAGAGCCTACATTAAACAAGAGATTTCAGCCAGTTTAATAGTCATGAGCAAGTTCGCTACATGGGGGTCTCCTTCCTGAGATGCAACAAGCGATGTAGCTGCATCTGATCATGGACATCAACATTAGTGCTTTTGGCTAGTAGTAGGCAGAGTATACACGCAATTCATTGATGACTTCATTTTTCTTTTTTTAAAAAAATATTTTATTTAGTATTTTTATTTTGTGTGTATGAGTGTACTGCCTGCATGTGTTTAAGCGCAATGCCCTCAGAGGTCAGAAGAGGCCGTTAGATTCCTTTGGAACTGGAGTTCCAAATGGTTTTTAGCCACCATGTGGATGCTGAGAACCGAACCCAGGTCCGCTGCCAGAGCGGCCAGTGCCCTTAACCACGGAGCCATCCATTCCAGCCCTGATGACCTAATTTTTCAAAAGAAGTTTCATAATCTCTCCCAAGTCTCCTTGGAAATTTTTACTGCACAACAGTTTTATCAGCAAGATGAAAATATTCTATATGGTTAGGAAATAATATTCAATCTAAGTTCATTGCCAGTCACCATTGAAGTAGAATATATTTTAGTCTGATGTGTGAGGGAATGAAAATAAAATGCATGTTACTCAGAGATTACTGTTTACCCCACACATTTGTTAGGTATAACATTTCTTTTTTGATCTATAAGCCTGTTTGAAGGGGGGAGGATTATAAAGATGAGTAAAGTGAACTTCTTAGACATTCACCCAAAGTCACAAAGTGTCTACAGTGGTGCGATGGGACCCAACGTCTGGGGGCTCTAGACTTACTCTCTGGAGCAGGGCCAAATTCATGCCTATAGAATTCCTGTAGTTATAAATTGATGTCTGTTTTCATTGTAGAGGATTGTACTAAGACAAAGGAGGAATAGAAAATGTTGTTCTTAGTGACAGGAAGATAGATGCCGCTTTCCTGTTCCTTCTCTGACTCCTACATGAAGACAGTCTTAAATGTACACAGAAGAGAGATCTACACCTGCTCCGTTCTTTTCGTGTGCTGGGGATTAAACCCAGGCCTTGCGCATTTGGCTCCACATACAAACTAGTGCTAAACCACACCGCCAGACTTCCATGAAAATTTTCACATGGTTCTTGCTAAATGGTGTGGTTATACTGATTTTTCTTGAATCTTTATTTTAAAATCTTGTGTAATAAGTACATTTATGTTTGTAGTTGTGAAACAGAGGAATGGTATTTGTACAAGATCTGGGCTTTCATTTTTGAAATGACTTTAAATGACTAATTAATTTTTGGAAAGTCTAATATAAGACCCTAGCCAGTTGAATTTCAAAGACAACATCTACATCTTTGGCAAACACGTAGAGAATTTTATCTCAATTTAAAATCGCTTTTCCTCTCTGGATCCGTGTACTGAATCAATCTTTAAGGCAGGTATATCCCCGCCCCCAAGACCTGGTCATTTAGAAAAGGAATTGCTGCAAAAGGAGGCCTGTCCTTCTCCTGAGACCCAGCCGTACCTGTCATCTGGGCGGTCTAGTAATCCACCAGTTACTCTTCGAGCTTGAGCCAGGGACTCTAGGTTTCCACTTGATGTCTCATTCTGCCAACCTGTAAGTGAAGACATTCGCAGTTCTGCTTGCTGAACATCTTAAGAATAGCCCACACCTTTTCTCCTGCCATCATCTCCTCAGACTACTCCTTCAGGTGGAATGTCCTCAGAGATTTGAGCTTTTCTTCCAGGACCTCCTCATCAGGACCAGATTTTCTTTCTCCTGCAGCTCAAAGCTTACACCTACTTTTCTAGTCTGGTGTTTCCATGGCTCTGCTGGTTTACAATCTTTTGGGAACCCAGGCAAACTTCCGAGGTACTGTGGATACTCACTCAGGCACACATCCTCCAACTGGCTCGCATCTATATCCAGTGTGTCGGGCATTTCTGATAAAGGCACTGAGTCTTCAAGTTTGCTGTCTTCTAGGGACGTGTCTTCTGCAGTTACCACGGGAGGTCCATCTGCTGAATGCTCTACGTTTCCCTGGGAAGGCACTAGCCCATCACTCAGTCTACTGGGGGTTCTAAAGGGAGACTCTATGCTAGAGATATCACTAAAATGGTCATCTTGCTGGAAAGGGGTGGGTGGTGTGTAGTGCAACCCCGTGGGGGTTTCCAGCTCCACTTGAAGGGAAGAGTAACCTATGGAAGACAGTACATTTGGACGGAATGAGCCAGAACACATCAAAGACAAACACGTGGAATGACGCAAATCATATCAGGTATGAAAATGCATGAAGGATTACAGAATAATGCTCACAGTGTAACGGTTTAGTTCAGTTACACGAAGAGTCTAGTGCAAACATAAAATAGAACATGAAGTAAAATATCGGTATGTCTATCGATTTCAGTGATTTTAATACAGTAATATGACTATGCAAATGAATTTAACGCACTATAAAGTTAGCTGTCATTGCACACAGAAGATCTGCATCTTAATGGCCAAGTGGTCTTGATTGTTTTAGCATACAAAATACTGTGGTAGACCAAATACAGCAATTCCATAATTAATGACCTCTTGCTTATTTTAAAAGCTTTACATATGAGCAACACAATCCAATTCTAATTCTTAATTGCTTTACAGGAAATTTATGGGGAAAAAGAAATGGATTTACTGTCTGGAAAGACGTGATTAAGATTAGGTTTTAGAGTGGTGGCACTGGGTCAAACTTTTTGAAAGGGTGTTAGGAGCAGGATTTAAAAAAACAGAAGAGGGGGCTGGAGAGATGGCTCAGTGGTTAAGAACACTGTTCTTGCAGAAGACCCGGGTTCAAATCCCAGCACCCACATGGCAGCTAACAACTGTCTGTAACTCCAGTTCTAGGGGATCCGATGGCCTCTTCTGTCCTCTGCAGGCATTGCACGACACCGGTGCGCTCACCTACATGCAGGCAATACACACATACACATAAAATAATAATGATGATGAATAAAATATTAAAAAAAAATAGACACTCCACACATTTCAGGGACTGTAATGCGACAGAGAGGGAAGAGCTGTGGTGTATATGGAGGTCTTGGTGAAGCTGGTGATGGGTCTGCTTAGAACCATGAACCAAATACAGAGAAAGAAATGGTACGCAGTAGAGACAGGAAGAGGACCGTGAGGGAAGCACACTCTGAGGATGCAGGACTGCCGTGCATCTGACCCAGAAAGGAGGAGCCAACCCCTACCTAAAACAGTCTGCACAGACTATGCAGTAATTTTCTGCCTTAGCAGTGAGAAAAGTCAGTAGCGGTCTGGTCATGGTGAGGAAAGGCAGTTTCCCAAAAGTTCAGCAACGAGGAGAGACAGGGGAAAGAAAAGCAACCGTGCTCATTTCCTCAATTTATTGGTCCACAAAACCAAAGACTAGTCCGTCCCCCGCCCCCCCCCCCCCCCCGGCCACCAGTTCAGGGTAAATATCAGCTTAGCTGTTGTTGCAAATTCAAAGTGCTATAGGTCAGTGGACATTTTTCAGTTATGGCTACCTATAAATGAAGCTCTTGTTAAACGTTTGGCTAGGGTAAGGTAAGGCTCATGGTCTGCACTTAAGTAAAATGTATTTCATGCTTAAGTTTCCCTCAGAAAACTTAATAGTTAGCAACAAAAAAGGCACATGAACTTATTTGAATGACTTAATTTTAAAATGTTGAAACCAAACAAACCTTCCAAGAACACGAGGCTGGTATTGCTTGTGGTAGTGTTTATTTTCTTTCTTCTTACTTTCCCACAAGTATGAGAAAAATCTATAAACTGTCAATAATTCATTATCTGCCACTATATTTACCTAGTATAAAAGGAGTCTGGTTACCAACATAAACCACTTTTTCCAAGGTCCCATGGTATCGGTGTTATGTGGCTAACAGATAGTTTGCCTTTAGCCAATAGAAGCTTTCTAGGAATTTGTAAGTTTCTGACTTTTGTTATTCAAACTTTGCCAGTTAAAAGTAGAAAAAGAAAATCACCCTATTTTTTGAATACAAAAAAGTATTTACTACAGAAAAGTATCTCTGGCTCCTCTTGACTCCACATCATTATTTTCTACTCAATAATCACCATGGGACTGGATTCCCACTTGTGAATGTTAGACAGGACTGACATGAAAAGCACGGTAAGTTGTTTTGTTATGCTTTTCTTGATACTTTGATGAAGTATCATTGAAGATGGATCAATGTATCAATGAAGATACATTGTGAAGGTGACAATGTTAAATAAAAAGTTAAGCTAATGTACAAGATTATCAGGGATGCTGATGCTCACTGAAGTAGGAAAAACTGCCTTTTATGTACAACAGATCCAATAGGGTTTTTCCCCCATAGAATAAATGGCAGATTTTAAAGTTAATATGATTCTGAATAATGAAAACACTTTAAATAATACATTTAGACTACCCCATTGCTTGCCTGAATACTTGGTCCCTGAACAGTAATTCACCAGTTCACCTTGACAATTTGTACATATACGGCCACACTTGACTCAGTACTCTTACTTGGTAAAACTAAGCTCATAATTTTATTCATGCATAAGTGAAATCAAAGATCATTAGTTTTTAGGTTAAAAGAATTTTAACTGTACTTTCTAGGTATTAAATTTTCTTGCATTGGGGCACCAAGTATTAGAAACAGCGACTTTCAGACATGTTTTCGCATCTCATTCTCTGCATTGGGTCTAGCAGAGACATTTACCCAAGTTCGCTCTGACACTGAGTGCTTGTTTGCAGACCCTGGCAGAGAAAATTACGCTGTGAAAATGAGAAGTTAAGTCAGAGCAAACAGCACTTGGTGTTGAGTGACCACCTGTCTGACCACACTTTCAAATTTTATCAAACGACTAAATAAATATGAACACTGAATTCAATTACCATCAACTGGGTCATGGAAAACACTGTTTTCATCTGCAAAACTTCTGGTGCCTGAAATATTCCCGTAATCAAATATTGGTCCTTCTAGCAGAGTCACTATGTCTATTCGATTAATTTTTGTCAAAACCGAAGTTAAGGCATCAGCTGAAAAAGAAAAAAGAAAAAGGTTGAGAATCCAGTGACATTGCGTCCTTAAGTCAGCACCAAAACCCAACACAGACATGGTTTCTGCAGCCCTGGTGGTACTCAGCCCGTCTTATTCCAGCTCGGCCGGAGCCATCTCCCAAAACGCTGGCCGCTCCAGGGGAGAATCTGCTTAAAGCTGTGTGGAGGCAGCACCTTCCTTCCACCGTAACAGAACAGGCAGCCGTAGAACACCTGCACTCCTTTAGGTTACAAGGGGTCTGATGCAGGTTCAAGTTCCTTCTTTCAAAGAAGTCCATGTTCCTATTCCATGCTGGACATCTGAATGAATTACCAAGGTCAGGCTGACCCAGGCAAACCGGCAATTACTTATTTCCACATGTGGTGGGTAAGTGCTTGCCAAAGTGCAGTCCAACCTGACTACTTCACCACTTACTGCCTACCCAAATCCAACAACAGCAGAGAAGTTTCTACTGCCCCAGACAGAGCTGTAAGCAACTGGCGGCTGCGGCTCAGAGAACTCCCTCCGCCCTCCTCTCTGTTTGTTTCAGAGAACTCGATCCCGACCTCCGCCCTCCTCTCTGTGTTTGTTTCTCTCAGGCTCTACCTCTGGCCCCAGCAGTAACTTCAAAGCATTTCTAATGACTATCCCATGGTATAAGAGCTAGGATTATTATTTTTTTTTCCAGTTTTGATAGACAGGGGAAGAATGACAGACAAAATTCAAAATATTTCCTACCACTTGCTTTCCAAAAACCTTCCTAAATGCAGAACTTTAGAATATTGGCACTAATTTAAACAAGAGTCATTTCAGAACTCTGGTAACTGCTCTGTTTTTCTAAAGTTACAGAACATTTATAATGCTGAGTGAACCAGACAATAGGACTATCTGCAATATTGGCCCTGAGTGCTTCTGAAAGGTAAAGTAACATAATTTGAAGCATACTTGTAGCATTTTTTCCGTCTCTGGTAACCCACTTTTTTAATAACATGAAGCTTTGAGAAATTAAAGAATTTGGATTTTCCACACGTATTTGATTGATTTCATCCACTGAAAAGCTCAGTTCCCTTGCCAGCTCTGTAAAAAGAAAGAGAGTTACTAAGATTGCACATTTTATTTTTACTACATATATTTCACAAGTCATGTTCAACTCCTAACAAAAAAAAGCCTAGTGTAGCCTTGGGCATTATGCATGGACTTGATTTTACAGGAAACTAGTGATTATGGTCAGGCTGTGACTAGACTCTCCTCAGATAATTATTTATAATCAGATTTCCTTTTAGAGATCATTTAAAAAGATTCTCAGTATTCACAGAGAGAATGTTGCCTGTTTCTTTGCATTCAACAGAGTTCTCTGTAGTTGTGCGAACTGCGCACAAGGCGGGGAAGGGGATACAATTCCCCAGCACGCACAGTAACAGTGGGAGGGTTCTCAGAGCAGCCTTCCTGAAGCACATCCTGCAGTCACACTCTGAAAGCCTTCACAGTTCATGATCTCTACTCAGGAGGTTAAATGATGACTCTGGGACAAATCATGTATGTGATATGCAGCCATTTGTTTTTGTGTGACCGTTACGTTCATTCTCTTTACAGACTCAGCACTGTAAATGGAGAGGTCAAATTTAGAAAAAGTCAAATGAACTCAGTATGAGTTGGGAGAAGGGGATTTCTTTTCACCATTTATCTCTCCAAAAAATACTTAAGTATGGATTACCTTAAATAAGTATTATAAAGTAAGAAATAGGAAGCAATGCTCCCACGGAAAGGATTTGGTCAAGACTCTAGAGCTGTAAAAAATATTTCCAAAAACTTGGTAAAATGAATTCAGAAATTCAAAAATTCCTTATCCTTTGGTCAAGGGAATCATGCTTAGAAGTGTATCTGGGCAGTATGTAGAAATGATTCACACAAGTGGCTAGTCACTGCTGACTTAAACGTCTGAAACATAGAAACAGTCCATTTGTTGAACAAAAGGAGGAAGCTAATTAATGTTGGATTGGGTTTTCAAACTCTTGTGATCATGGTGAACAGTTAAAAATATATTGTGTAAGATAGTGCTTCTGTAAATCGAACCAGCTCTTTTTGGTGCAAAATTTAGCTTTAATACACGTACACACACTTTCTTTTTGTAGCCCATTTAACAACAACAATAAAAGCCTGAACTGACTTCATGACTCATGACCACTGCGACCCACATTTAGGAAAAAAGCACCATCGTGTGTACAAATTTGTTATGTTATTTATCCATTAAAGCCAAGATCAGGGAGTATTTCATTTTGTAGAAAACTATACAATTTGTAACTATTAGTTCCAAACAAAGCTGAAGATTATTTTTAAAGTGAAAGCACTGTAAGACGTTAATGATGGTTTCAAGGGAGATTTAAATTTTGTTTTCTTAAATATTATAATTTTTGTAATAGTCTTCACTGAACATAGAGTGGTTCTAATTAAAGAAGTTAATTATAGCTTTAATTTCTTTGTCAGCTTACATTTTAAGGGATAATAGCCCTTAAAAATGTAAAAATCCTCAAGACCAAACATTATTTATTGTTTGGAAGACTCCAGGAAGAACAACCCCATAATGACCCTGAGAATTTTAGAGCTGTAGGGCTTCATTTTTTTACCCCGTTTTTTCTTTTCTAGTCCTGGGGCTGAAGCCACGGCTTGGAGTATGCCAGGTCACTGAGTTCTGTCCCCAGCTTGTCTGGGTCCTCTTATGACATGTCTCTAAAAATCTACTCTGGGAAACAAAGGATCATGTGAGCCAAAGGAAAAGCCTATTCATACATAGCAATGCTGCAAAAATCAGGAGTGTCCCGTGTTAAAAAACAAAACTGTTAATCTGATAACCTTGTAGAAATATTTACACACACGAGTCACTATTACTGCTCCTCTCCATCTACAGACACTGGACGTTTCAGAGCTCCCCAAGGCGCCTGGCCTTTAGCAGCATATCTACAGCAGGGCCTGGGAACCAGGAGAGGAGGTAAATTGGTGGGGCTGGGAAGAGGGTCTGAGGCATTCAAAAGATAAAATAAGATTTTGTCTCTCACAGCCTAGTTTTACTTTTTCCTTTAAACAACGGCTCATGGTAAGGAGAGAATGGATTGCTATGGGTGTCATAAGGTGACTTTACGTGTGACAATTAACACTTTTAGTAGCTTGGTTCTGATCTACAATAAAGAGACCCTCACATGTTTATTCTAGTATGAATTCTATTATTCTAGTCTTTTCAGAGGAGTGTTCAAAGTTTTTTCGTTATGCATTTAAAAAACACGCTTAGCCTAGGAAACTTTATATTTCTCCGATTCACGTGAGCCGAGATTTCAGTGGCCCCGTTAGGATCAACTCTGTGAAGCTCCATTTCCCCGTTGACACCTCTGGCTTTGTGATGTGAAGTGAAGCCATGTACCTCCTTTCTGTCACCTGATTATACCTGGTTTCACAGAACTCAACTACCTTTGTGAACTGAATCTGTTTTATTTACTTACATACTTTAAAAAACCTGAAAATTGAGACTTTCTCTCATACCTTTGTTTTCTTGCTCACAGAGATCTCACAAAGTCTTTCCTCTGCTGTCAAATATAAGGTTTTCCATTTAAACAAATCTTAAAAGTGTCAGTTCAGTAAATATATAGGTGTTAGAAAGCTACCATAAAAATTGTGAAGCTAAGTTATGCATGACTAAAATTGGTTAAGGGAACTTTGCCTAAGGGGGGGGGGTCTGAATGGCGGAGGCCACCTGCTCTGTGGAGTCGTAGGTCTCATCTGGACTCCCCTCCAAGTTAAATTCTGATGTAAGGGTTCCTACTATCTTACAGAAATGGCACTGTGGAGAGACCTCAAATTTAAGTTAAAATAGATCTAGATTTCTATTCTTTAGTGTGTGCACTCAGCAGTTACCTCTGAGCCGGCAGAATTAAGGGTCGACAGCCTCTTCTGACCTCCGCGGGCATTGCACGACACGGGTGCACTTACCTACACGCAGGCAATACACTCATACACATAAAATAAAAATAATAATAAAATTTTTTTTAAATGTCTGGCTTGCTGCTTATATGCATTTTTTGCGCACAATGACTTTACACGTACTGGGACGCGACACTGGGAACAGGACTTGCTTCATTGGGGAGCATGGGCACTTACCTGTCCAGCTAAGTCCCAAGTGGTCGGCTACTATTGCCATCCTGATATCTGTCCGCTCACAAGGACTCTGTGGACCTACGATTTACAATTTCTCAATTAAAATAATCGTCAAGAAAGACACGACACTGGAAAATTGCTTTTAGCAGTACTCAGATTTTACAGAGACTAACGCTGCACACGGAGATGTGTCCTAGTCACCTACACGGACACTTCTTTTCACACGGCTCACTTGTCTGTCATCTACATCAGGCCAAATGTCAGATTACATGGATGTTCATAATGTAATGAGATTGAACATGCTGGTGAGCTTGCTACTTCACAACGGTCACAGAATCGTGTCGTGATGGAATCTGAACATCTGCACTTCTGCTCTGACAGAATCGTATCCGTGAGCACATTAAAGAAACAAAAGGAAACCGTTCCCATCTCCGAACAACACCAGTACCGTTAGCATGCGTCCCTAGCTGTCTACAGCACAGCTGGATTGGGAAGGAAGAAGGAAGGGGCAGCACACACAGATGAGGATGACCGAACGAGAGGCTACGGTGAGTCACGCCACAGGCAATCACGACAGGTCATGCACTAGGGTCTACGAGCTGGAAAGTGTTTACGAACTATGCTGTTTCTCCAAGTTGTGAGCAAAGGGCGCTCGAGAAACCTGACTGCCTTCATCCTCACCAGTCCGCCTACTGTTCCTCCTCTCACTGCCGGCCTTTCCACTCTTTGATTTTAAAGTTGCTGCCTCTGTTTTCTTATCTCTAGCAGACTTCGTGGTCACTGAAGGCTGGCCACCCCGGGAAGTCTCGGACAACGACGTGTTTCTTGACGGACTTTCTTCCTCATCGGACAACTCCGGCTGCATCTTCCCGTCGTCTTCAGTGAGACGGTCCACAAGCTTTAGGGTCTCACCACTAATTCCCTTAAAATATTCAATGGGGTGTTTACATACCTCCTTAAGCTGACTCTCTCTAACTTTAGCTGTGCTGCTCCTGCGGCTGGTGGCGGTGGAGGTGACACAGGTGGCTCTTACCTTTACTGGCAACTTGGATGGAGGCTGTTTGGCCTTGCCTTTCTCGGGGTGCCCTCGCTTTTGCGTGGCACAGGCTTTTCTGACTGAAACTAGGTTTTCCCTGTGTGTGTTCTTGACTGGAATTCGGGACCTGGCCTCTACACATGGAACAGGAGGGAGGGCTTTGGTTCTCTCAGACTGACTAACCTGCCTCAGTCTACCCGCTATACTCTCTGGCTTATGGTTTGGCGGGAAGGTATCTCTTGGTGAAGTGGCCTTTACGGGAAGCTTGGATTTCCGCCTAACCCCTACGGATTCCTCCGTCTTGGGCTGCTCGCCAAGAGCTTTCTGTTTATCTCTGGTGCAGTGTCCTTGCAGTAACCCTGTCTTTTTTCCTGAGGAGGCTTTCTCTGTGGCACAAGTGGGTGCCGCATGGTCTGTCAGAACTACATGACTGGTAATGTTATCTGTCTGCAAAGTGGAAGGATCCAAATTATTGTTGTTATTAAAATTATCTTTTTGAAAATCGTGTTTGTCTTGAGGCCTAAGGCCCACCTGGCTATTGGCTGTGCTTGACATCACTGTCGCGACTTCATTGTCTAAGCCCTGACACCTGGTCACCACAGCCTCTACCTTATCTGTCACTTCTCCAGGGCCTTCTTTCTTCATGGTCATGGTGGATGCGGAAATTCCCATTTTTATAGGCGTGCGCAACTTGGGGTCAACTTTTGAGGTGTTAGCGGCTGCCGCTGGCTTCTCCAAAGAGCCACTGCGGGCTGTACCTTCCTGACACTGTCCGCTGGTCGGGATGCTGGGGCTGGGTTCGGCTGTAGGTGCCTCTACATCTCTCTCTAGATCGGTGTCTACAGTGGTGTCCCCTGACTGTGGCTGTGGGGTGGCAGTGACCGTACTGTTAGCCCCTTCCCCCTGGTCCCCTGACTTCCCTCCAGAGGTATGCTCACCAATCTGGAAAAATTGGAGCCTCTCTTCCACAAAATCCCTCTTGCTCATGTCAATCGCACCACTGCGGGTCATCTCAAACATTTTCCCTTCGTGAAACGGGAAGGGGTTAGGCTCACTAGTTGGGGTACTTTCGTCGGTTGGTGTTCTGGCTGGCGTTGTGTCAGGGGTGGTGGCTGGAGAGCGGTCGTCCACTGCCAGACCAAACTGCTTAGCGTCATCTTCCCGAGATTTAGCATCAAAAACTTCATCGTCCCCTCGGCTGTTAGACCAAGGGTCAAAATCCAGACCTTTGGTCGCTACTGTTTTGAAAGGGGTGGCGAATTCTTCATCTACTTTGTAGCTGAAGTAGGTGTCCGGGAACACGGATCTGTCCGGGTGTCTGCCTTCCAGGGTGAAAAACTGGGCCCCTGACTTGGGGTCCACCTTCTCTAGGGCTCTCTCAGATGAAGAACTTTTAGAGGATGGCTTATCTTCATCCAGGCCCACCTTTCCCTCCTCCTCGATCACTTCTAGTTTTGTCTGGCTGAAAGGACGATCTGCCGGCTTCACGATGCCCTCGGTCCACACGTCCTTCTTCGTGTCCACGGTTTGACTCGGGAGCTTGGAGTCGCTCTCGGTCAGGCCGTCATCTTCATCTTGCAGGTCATAGCCGTCCAGAGAGTCGATCTCAGTGGCGTCTGTGTCATGAGAAAACTCGGCCGTGGTGGCAATGGAGCACTCGGTGATGGACTGGTCATTGTTCCCGTTCTGGGCCGTTTCGTTCTGAGGTGAGTCAAGGCCAAGGCCACATTCGCTCTCCTTCCCGCTACCGTCTGCTTCTTTCTGGTGTGGAGGCTTCGTGGCAGCAGTGTTGGATTTGGCTACATCCTTCTGTCCTTCGTCGACTTCCTTTAATTTGAAAGTGTACTTTTTAACCGGGACCGGGTGGTACATAGATTCCTCATCACTGGAGTCACTGGCCTCTGCACCGGGAGGGACGGGTGATGGAGGCTGGACTCGGATGACAGGCTCGGCCAGCTGGTACTTGTCAGACTCATCCTGGAGGCTGACCTCAATCATGTCAACCTCCCTCTCGGGGAGGTACTGATGCTTCTTATCTGATTCCAGTTGGTCGGCATCCAGGGGGGGAGGAGGGGGGAACTCTATATAGGCAACTCGGTTACTTTTGGGTCTTTGGACAGAGTCTCTGCTCACATCATTATCCGTTCCCCGGTCAGCGGCTTGCTCCAAGGTCACCTGCTTTACGGAGGTTGAGATGGCTTGCTCCTCCTCCTCCGATTCCTCAGAAACCTCTGGAATCGGGCTGGGTTTGCCTGGTATGTAAGCTATGAGAGAGTCTGGTGTCTTAGACGTAAACTCGTAGCTTACTTCCTCAGAACTGGGAGTTTCTGGGGTCAAAGGGCTCTTCCCAGAGCTATCTAGAAAGGACACTTGTTCTAGGGTATCGTCCTCCGGACTGCCCTGGGGAGAAGGGGGCTGCTTCTGCTGTCTGGCTGTATAGATGGTCCCCCTGGTTTCTTGCACTGTCTTACATTCCTGACTTACGGTTTTTTTCACACTTCCTTGCTTTACTTCCTTCTCATACTGTTTTCCCATGTGTACAAAGCTGACATAAACAGGTAAGGTTTTGATCTCTTTCCCTCCCTCCATCTGGGCTATGGGTGCGAGCTTCTCCAACCCACTGTGGTCGAATACATCACTAGAGGGAGAGTCCTTTCCTGGACTAAACTCTAAAGAATCGGGAGATTTGGTGGGGGAGGTCTCCGTTTCATCGAGAGCTGGGCATAAGCCTACATAACTCTGATGTCTGGAAACTCTGCTGATTTCTGAATAGGTAACCTTTTCATCATCTATGGAATTAAAATGCTGGGTCTCAACTGTCTCTTTACTTATACTTGACTGGGACACTTTTTGTGATAGTTCATGTTTTGGAAATGTCGACCGCTCACAAAACCCATCAGGAATATTAGAAGACAGCATCCTCCTCTCGTCAGCGACCCTGACGGGGATGTGAGACGTCTCTGAGCTCTCCATTCTCCTGGGAGGCTGGTCCAGAGTGCTGCCCGGACGCTCCCCATCTTTAACAACGTACTCCCTGTATAAGACTTTCTTGGAGGGAGATTTTACAGTCATTTCTTTAATCTCTGAGAGAGAGCCATTGGTTAGCAATTTGTGCTCTCTCTCAGTCACACACATAAATTCATTCTTTGGGTCAACACTCCTGTCAGGGTGACCAACGTGATTCTCTCTTACATCGTGAACAAGTACGTGTGAAAGTTTCTCTTTCTGAGACTTATGGTTAGTGGCCCCAGAACTTTCCCATGTTCTAAAGACCTTTTTGTCCCATAGTCCCTTGGACACTAAATCTGATGTTATGGGACAGGCTGAGTCTTTAGCCTGTTGCTCATGAAAATAGTCAGGTATGGCCTTACTTGACACTTCAGTTCTGGGTCTTTTTGCCTCGTCAGAGCCAGACTCACTTACAGCCACCTCATGGCTTTGAGCATGCTCATCTTTAGCTTTTAACGCCACCACATCGTTTCGCTCCGACACACCTTCCTCTGGGAGGTCTACAGCCTTCAGCTGTTTCTCTCTAGTGACACTTTGATGTATGGGCAGCTTGTTTTCCTGTGTTTTTTTAACTGGGATTCTGGATGGGCCGTCCGCCTTTTTCTCTTCTTGAGATGGACCCTTACTCTTGGCATGTGTGCCTTGTTCAAATTTTAATCTAATGGAACTGAGTTTAGATTGTTGGAGCTGAAATCCAGACTGGGGCCCCTCTGGTCCCTTGCTCTGAGCACTGACAGTTCCTTTGGCTTCCTCTGTGGGCTGGCCATCCTCACTCTGTTGGGAAGGGACCCTGGTCTCCGGGCTGCCGGGCCGACTACGTGCCTTCCTGTCCTCGGCCTGAGGGACGCCTTGTCCATCTGGGCCACGCTGCCTGGACTTAACCCATTCGTCATTTGATGCCAACAGTTCGGTTAACACCTTCTCAGGACTGCTACTGGCGGAGCTCGGGGAAGAGTACTCTTTGCCGTTTTTGGGGCGTGGCTTTTTCTCTGGGGACTGCAACTCATCGTTCAGCTTCTCCGTTTTGTCACGAAAAAACTGGGACACTTCAGTCAGTTTTTCTTCGGCCTCCTTCACAGTCCTGTCCACCCTATCTTCATATATCAACTTCTCTCTACCTCTGTCTAGTCTGTCCTCAGTCAAGTGCATCCACATGGCATGTTTGGGACTGCTAACACTGCCCGAATAGTGCGACACTGTGACTTTGTCAAAACGCTCATCCTTAGACATTTTACCTATACCATTTTCAGATACATCTTTATAGATTTTGGAGAGAATTTCTTTGTGGGGGGCAGTGGCTACTTTTTCTCTGGACCACTTATCAGACCCCTGTAACTCTGAGCTAGGGGGTCCTGCATGGTCTGTCACCGATTCCTCAGTATCAGAGTGAGACACATCTAGCTTTTCTGACAGAAGCATTTTCTCAGCAAACCTGTAAGACTCCCCTCTTAGCTCTGACAAGTCATCGTCATGGTAATCTATGGAGTGCTGACTCAGAAGTTTCAGCGTTTTATAAGAGTCATCAGACAGGAGTTGTGCGGAACTGGGCCGGCTATCTTCTTCTTGGGACACTGGAGTGTTTACTCTGGAAGACTCCAGGTAAGAAGGCAAGGACTCCTCCTCTTCTTCTTGCTGACCCTGCTCCTCTGGGCAACGCAAAGCGTCGTGTTTCTCTGGCAGAAAATCTTTTAGGTTAACATCTCCCCGGGATACGTCTCTCTGATACACATACATTTCCTTCTCGGGATGCTTTTTGGTCTCTCTAATAATGACTTCAGTGGGTTCAGCTTGGTTACCTTTTTCTATGTGGACTTCTATTATACGCTGCAGTTTGGGTTTCGTTTGGTTGTCCTTCTCTGCGTGCTGGGCTGAGGTCTCAGCCGCAGGCTTGGCAACGTCAGGAGGCATGGCCGACTTGTGTTCAAACAGCCCCGCCAGCTCTTTGGAAGGGTCTCGTCCAGACTGGAAGGCCTTCATGATGTCGTGGACCGACATGGTCTCTTCAATCCTTTCGGAGGCACCCTCGCTGCCTGGTGGGGAATGATACACCATCCTGGTGGTCGTAGTGATGTGAGTTTCTTCTTTTACACGCATGCCTTTGCTCAAGATCCGACTGTGGTCCTCCTCCTCAGTACTGGCTTTCATTTGAAATGCTTTCACTTTTTCCTTAATGCTAGAGGTGGTGGGCTTCGGCTCCAACTCCATAAATGTAGGTGAAGGCTTGGGGGACACGGGCTCCTCCGGCTGGGACTGAGGCACGTCCCCAGTGGAGGGCTCGTAGCTTCTGATCACGTGAACCACTTCAGTTCTCGTTTCTGTGATAACGGGAGGGATGGGGGCTTCGTGAAAAAGCGGCTTGGGACCAGTGCTCTCAGCACTTTGTGGGGCCGAAGGCGTTTTCTCGCTTCTGGTTTCAAAGCCACTATCAGACAAGGGACTTTTATCTTGGTCATGTTGAGAAAAGTCATCGGGAGACTCTAAAATAGTATCTGTTCCAGAAAAAGAGTCAGCCATCTTGCACAATTCCTTCTCTGAGGTCGAGGGCCTCATGGAGGCTGGCGGCATTTTGAGCTTGTGATCCTGCAAGGCCATGGCTGGCTTTAAAACCCTCTTCTGTCTCTCCTCTCCATCCTTCTTCGCATCCTCGAACTTGTACTTTAAGTTGGTCAACGAACTGCTCCCAATGTCGTTGGTCAGGTAGTCGATGACTTTGGACAGGTTGTACTCCTTCTCGGAGGCAGCCTTGACCTTGCCCTGCGATCTCTCGGGCAGGGCCGGGGTATGGCTGGCAGCGGCCTGCCTGGCTTCTCTTATTTCTTCAGAACTGAACTCTATCCAGTCGTCCTCTGGAGACTGTCCTTTGTCACTCTTTGGGGATTTGGGTGGGCCTCTGTTACCGACACACACATCCTTTTGGAGGATCTCACTGACTTTTACCAAGTCTTCCTTCACTTTCTCAACAATTTTGAAAGGTTCTTCATCATCGATTCTCCCTTCTTTGGGGAGGTCAGGTTGGAATGGCTTTTCCTCGGGCACCTCCGTCTGCAGGATGGCGGTCATGCGCATAAGGTCCTCCTTCATTTCAGCCACATCCTTTAAGATCTCCTGACTGGAAGATAAAGAAGATGGTGCAGACAGCTTGAGGGCTGAGGGTGCGAGGAACAAAGATGACTTAACTGGAGAGGAAGTTCGATTGAAGTGGGGCTGAGGACGGGTCTCCATAGTCAATGTTTTCATGGGCGACAGCAAAGCTGCTGCGGACTTCGTGAGTGAATTAGAGTCTGGAAGCTTCTTCAGGGCTGGTTCTGGCAAAACATTGACTACAGAGTATACTGGCACTGTGATTATGGATGAGGTTACAGATGAGGTAGTTGCAGAGATTGAAGACCCAAGGGAGGTGTAGGCTGCACGTGCAGAAGTTCTTAGAGCCTGAAAGGCTGAGGGCGTTGCAGATGCATACGACCTGAGAGGGGAAAAGGGCACGGCTGTCGTGGCAGAAAATGTTTTCTCTGCCGTGTCAGTGGCCACACTCACCACCGAGCTCACAGCGTTGGTGGCTGTGGAAATTTTGTCCTGTAACGTGGTAGCGGCTTTGCACCCGTTAATGAAAGTTGAAGACAAAGGGTACTTGGAAGGGGAAATGGGCCCATTGACTAGCGCTACCTCTGAGTGTCCGGGCATCTGTTTCAAGGGGGACGAGAGAGCCGATGCCATCGTAACGTTAGCTGACAAGATGACATCGGCTGTGGACTTTGCTGGAGACACCACTGACTTTAAAGGTGAAGAGATCAGCGTTGCTGTTGATGTGATAATTGACTTAAATGGCAAACTTGAGGAATACATATTAATGTTTGATTTGGGGGAAGCAGGGGGTGTCATAGTAATGGATGACCTCTCCAAAAGAGACCCTGCTGTGGTCACTGGAGAAGTTCGAGAGGAAAATGTTGAGTTGGGTGCCAGCCCTTTTAAGGGAGTGGCCTCTGTGACTGGGGGACCTCTCCCCAGGGGACCAGAGGCAACTTGGATATTGTATGGAGATGGTGACACCACTGTTTTTATCGGTGAAGAAATTGTCCGAAAAGATCTAATCGGAGAAGCCACGTCACTAATGGATTTAACTGAAGAGGGGGTCGAAGCGCCTAAGGTGGATTTGATTGGAGAAGGAGTCGAAACAGACCAGATCGATTTTAATGGAGAAGCTGATGGTGTATTAGAGGAAGAGCTGGATAGGGAGGTGAAGCCAGACTTGGCCGGCCCAGGCACTGTCATCGGAGCTGTTGTCCAGGGCTGGTATGGTCTCGTAGAAAAGAGTGGTTTGTACGAGTAAGAGATGGGAAGGGATCTTGTTGCTCCTGAACTCCGTTCAACTGTTTCTTAAATTTTAAAATGAAATCAAACACAAAAATCAACAAAAATGGTTGAGAAACAGAGAGACCAGAGAAAAAAATTGGTCAGTAAACTTGGAAATATTACAAAAGCAAGTACAATGTTCGCATGATTTAGGATGGAGGCGGCAAAGAGAGGAACAATTAAGCAAAAAAAGAAACATCTGCAGACCCGAAGGTAAAGAAAAACAAGGAAGCAAATCAAAGAACAAACACACAGAGCAAATATGAAATGAAACGGGCAGAGCAGGTCGCAACCAAAGAGGTCAACAATGGAGAAGAGGAAACAGAAGGAGAGGGTGACGGAGAAAATAACCACGATGGAAAACTGGTCCCTTACTTCCTATTGACTTTCTTGTGTGCTGGGTTCGAAATACCAGAAGCCGTTCTGTTTGCCTGTACCCGTCTGTTTGTTTTGTGCAACCACAGAATGCATTTTAATAACCTCTACTGCTCCCTCTCCTAGACCTTTTCCACAGCAGACTGCACCTAGTCAGAACCATTTCGATATGTGAATGCGTACATTAAATATTTGAAACTTTTTTTTCCAGAAAAACCACTCAAGCCTATATCATGCAGAGGTCAAAATAACTAGTAAGAGACAGGCAACTGGTGTGCAGACCGTGAAGCCACTGGATTTTAAATCTGTTTCTTCCATGCACAATTCAGTTATGTTTCACACCCATGAAAAGCCAATAAGAGCAAGAAATCGTCTGAGTCAGAATTTTAAACCAAAAACTGAAAAGAAAGAAAAGGAATGTTTGCGCTTCTCTGTTTTTGTCCATGCAGGATATTTCTTGTGATGGGGTGGGGGGATACAGTATGAAATGATTTTCAAAATGCATGTGTACACACATACACACACACACAAAGGGGAAAAAATAACAGAAAATATGGTTCATGGTTACCGTAAGCAAGCAAAGCAACTCAAAACATGATCATGCACAATTTTTCACGGCAAACGAGCCAGTGAGGCAATGAACACAGTTTGTACGCAGAATGATGCACAGTATGCATAACTGTTAAAAATACTTTTTCAAGAACATTTGGAAAGAAGAGCACACTTTTTCCATGAGTTGTGAAGTAATGGTACCTTTTGAGATTTTAGGAAACTACTTAACACATTATAAAATACATATGCAACAGAGAAACCCATATCTAGAGCTGTCTTCGTTATAGGAAGAAAAACAGAGCTTATTTCACATATTTGTCATAATCTATTCTACTTTTAATTCTCAAAAGGTATCATGGGAGAATCCAAAAGGCACAAACATATTTTGAAGACCCCATATGTTAAATAATCTTAGTGGGACATGGTACAAATACAGATGTTTATCAATTGCAAAGGTACCAATTCTGGGACACGCATGGCTTCCCCCAAACGCTGCACAAGTTATGAGGGAGACCTACCACCAGGAAAGATGGGTCTAATAATACAACAGTCTTCTCACCGTGGGGCAAGAAGTCCACATTGGCGGTGAGCATATGCTGGGGACAGCACACACACACACACACACACACACACACACACACACCCAGTCCTCTCTACCTCTACAACTCTAACAAACAAACCAAGCTGGCACAGAGGTCTGGAGTGCCTGCTAAGGTCAAGTGCTCCAGGCCAGTGATGGGTACAGTCTTGCTCCAAGAAACCAGCGGCTCAGAGTCACAGTGAGATGCAAGGAGGACAGAGAACCTGCTTCATCTTTTACGCTCCTCCTCACGCTGTGCCCGGACCACTGCTACAATCCAGTCCTTGGACTAGCAGCTACTCCCACAAGGGTGAAGACGTTCATTCCTAGTGTACATTTAAAGTCAAATATTCAGAACATGTCCTTTGCTCAACTTACTGTTATCCTACAGATAAAAAAGGGGAACACCTGAGGCATCCTCGCAAGGTTATGACCCCTTCTGGCCTTCATTCTCAACACCCTACTGCTTAACATGCGGGAAAGGCCACATGGCATTTGCATGGCTTGGGGATTCCTTGATTCCGTGATTTGGGCTCAGCCCATGTTTTACGAGTTCTTTCCTGTCACTACCAGAAACTGGCAAAAGATCTCTCCTTTCCTGCTGAAGCCCAGCTCCACTAGGAAAAGAAATCTTTTTCTTTTTTTAAAAAAAAGATTTAATTTTTAATTATGTGTATGTGTATAGGTATGTGCACGCGTGTGCAGGTGCCTAGAGGCCAGAAGAGGGTGTCGGATCGCTTGGAGATGGAGTTACAGGCGATTGTGAACCACCTGATGTGGAGGCTGAGCGTCAATCTCTGGACCTCTGCAGAGCAGTGTGCACTCTCAACTGCTGAGCCATCTCACCAGCCCCCAAAGGAAGTCTTCTGAAGGTTGCCTGTGGTTTCACACTTTTCAAGGGACCTCCAAGTTAGCACTTGATTACACATCTGAGACTTTGGTGAGAGGCGTTTTGTGACACCCTTTGAAATAAGGGCCATTCTGGATGTTGGTGATTAACTATACCAAAATCTTTTTGCACCCTGGGCAGTGGGGAAGGGGCAGAGTAAGGGAAAGTGGTATTCACTTAGAGCCCTAACACCTTTCAGAGGCTGTGACAATCCCTTGGTTTTCTTTTGATCCTTTTCTCTTCCTCTGTTGGCCACCCCTATATGCCCTGTCATAAAACAGACAAAAATACCTCCTCCTACTAAAAGTCAAGAAAGGCAAGCCGAACACATCCATCTGATAATGCCAACCAAAAGACCAACGCTTTTGTGTGTGGAGAAAATTCACTTGGCACACACCAGGGCTCACATTTCAGGTACTCGAAACAACTAAGCCCTTAGGGACAGAGCCAGGGAAATCTGCCCGTCCTGTAGTGTCTCTGACCTAAATAGTAGTTGCTCCAATAAGCCTGTCTAAAGCCTACAGATGCTTCCTGAGGAGTCCCAAGCTATCCAGCATGGGTCTCAGGGGCAAAATAACATTCCAAAGTTACGCCCAATTAACTATCAAAAAACCATTTAGCTGTGTACCCACTTTGCTCTTCTACAACACAAACACAACAGGTATTAGTTTCAGACCCATGTTTTCTAGAAGGATTTAGACATGTCTGCTAGAGAGCTCTCAGGTCTGAGGGAGTGTTGGAGAGCGGTAAGTTTGCAGGTTATGTTTCTCTTGTAATCCACATTTTGAATCTGAACACGAAAGTTTTCCTAACAGAGCTGGATCAGGCAGACTGGCCTAAGTAGTGGGCAAATTCTTGTTAGGCATTTTATGTGCTAGTCTACAGAAAGTTCTGGAAAGAAGGGGAAACTAAGCTCATGATGCTTACTAGAACATCTCCAAGCCTCTGTGAACTCAAGTATCAATCAGTGGGAAAGAGCTAGGAACGGATGACACAGTCTTTCTGGATAAGCCCCCTTCAGAGTACACCTCTGCTGTACTAATCAAACACAGCCCTGCTTTCTGGATCCTCAGTTCCCTTTTGGGCTGGGATCATCTCCAGGGTTATGGTGACCATGGGATGTGAACAGTATAGCTACGAGGAAAGAAAAGAGCAGAGGCAGAGAGAGAAGGACTGAGTCTGCCCAGATAAACCTACGCCTGCCTTGCAAGCCACTTACCACTAAACCAAAACTGACTCAGATAAACGGGCTTCCCAGTCCAGCCCCAGTCAGGCCTCAGAGCTGAGGTTCAATAGAGGACAAGGGAGGGAGGTGGGGGTAGGGGACGGAAGGAATAAGCAAGCGTGTGCTACCTCCTGAAGGGGAGAAGATACAAGTCTTACAAAGTGATAAGGGAAAGAGTTGGGTGCAGTGTACAACAGCCTAACTCTCAAAAAAAGCCGAGCTGACAGGGCAACCTAGCCTCCACGCCACTCTGAATATTCAGGAGGAAACACCTTCTCTTCTGAGCACAAATTTAAAGCAATATAGGTATTTACCTCTTAGCATGCTAATACTCATCAAAATAAAATCAAAGCTTTAAAAAAAAAATAATAGCTTATAAATAAATAAATAAAAATGAGCGACTAGCTTCAAGCAGAAAACCATTTGCAGCTACAACTTGGGATGTTTGTACCTTGTGTCTTCAATTATGTGTTCAGTATTAAATTTCATAATGGGGTTTCTCTATAGGCAATTGTTTTTGTTATTTGTTTTCCAAATGACAGCAAAATTTGGTGCATATAGAAAAAATGTCTCTTCTTACAAAAACTGACATAGATTAGTAAACATGTTAGGAAACTCACTTGTGCCAGGCTCAGTCAGGTAGCTGTAGCGCTTACGTAAGGCTAAAGATGCAAAGCTCTGTCTTCGATCCGCCTTCTCAGCCTGAAAAAGAAAAAGAGATGGTTTCCGCCTTCCCCGTGGCAGCATCACCGCTCTGAAACATTTCGTAGGATGGTGTGCTGACATCTTGTCCATCCTGATCTTTCCTACGTACTCTCCTCTTAAAAATGTTAATTCCCTCCTGAGAGTCTATGGACCCCACCCCAAAGCCTCAATACATGGCATGATTTAGCAAAGAGCACCAACACAGCAGACTACAGGGGACTACGAATAGAGACAGCACTACGGGGACCCGGGAGGCTGAGCCGTAACTTTTCCCCATCAGTTAATATCGAAAGCACATGGATCACACGGTATGCTCGCTCTGTGACTACACAGCACTGGAAGTCTTACGAAGCTACCACTGTGGTTACTGTTCACAGGCACATGAGATAGATGGGGGGATTAAAAACAGGTGACTGGCCTTATGAGCAGTCATGTAACTAAGGCTGTGGGTTTTTAAAAATCCAGTGATCACACAGCTTAGAGAAAGTCTTAGAGAACTGAACAACTGCACTCTTTAAAAACGCTCAAATTTCTTCAGCTGGACCACCAAGTGTCTATCAAATTTTTATAATCCTATTTATATATTACATAAAACATGTTGGCTTGAACACTAGAACTCTGTATGAATCAAGGTCTTAGAAGTTATGATACAGCAGGTACTGGACTGTAGTAGACAGCAAAATATACATGTGAGAATATAAATTTATGCATGCCGATCTCACATTTAAAATGTTTAAATGACCAGTTTCTCTTTTAAAATCAGTAGCTAGATTAGAGTTGGGCAGGTTATACTAAAGTACACCTATGCATCTGCAGAGGAAGCGTGAACCATTTTTTTAAGAAACTCTCTTTACCTCACATAGGCTAAGATGTACAGAAATCTAATGTCTATGTTTCTCGCTTCAGCCCTATGCACGTTCTTTCATACACATCCAGTCTCTAATCTACCTTGGGAGAGAATGAAAGCAAAGGTGTTCATATTACCTCGTCATCTTGATCTGACTCTGTCTCCTTTGGGTCCCAAGATGCGTTGCAGAGACAAGGAATGTTATAATGGACATCAGGGAAAAGAGTGTCAGGATATGGAAAGGACTCGGTAGGAGGCGTACAACGCAAGCTGGTTTAGAAGGCAAAGCAAGTCAAAAGAAGCCAACGAAACGGTACAGGCAGATGCACACCCACGGCAAGTCAACGTGTGGTGAGTGTCGGAAAGCCTCGGGAGCTATGAACTACCAGCAATAGCAATCACCAGAGGACGCCGTCGTACGGACTTAAGGACAGGACACCACGCAACAAGCCTTCATCTACACACAGAGAGCTTTCACAGTGTCACAACGCATTCCTTAGTTACATACCTGGGGCCTACTTCTCAAGACCAGGGAAAGAAAGGGAAAACAAACCAGTCTTAAAAGATACCTTTTTGTGTGCCGGCAGAGTGATATTTAAGTTGCAAACGGCTGCTTGAGGCAGTCCTTTCGTTGTCTTCGGTTCTTTCAGAAAAGACAGACGACCACAGGGCTCCTGGCTGCTGTCTCTAACCTGGGAGAATTGGGGTAGTGTGTGGTTACAGAACAACAGATTCCAATCTGTGTAAGGCTGAATTATGGTGGTTTTATGAAGTGTTTATACAGGTGGGAAGGAGGGGATAAAGTTCCCAGAGAACCAGGATGAGCCTGGTAAGATGCAGAGGCTCAGCTCCCAGCTTTAACAGCAAATGGCTATCTCCTTGGCTGGTCTAACAAGTGTTTCTACCAAATGCATTTTCTTTCTCTCGCTAATTTCATTTTCTCAAAACTTCACTTTCTGAAACAGTAAATAAGGCCAGTTAACAGTCACTGCTTGGTCTTCTTGCTGAACTCCCTCAGAAATGGAAATCAAAGGTAGCTAGATGTGGTCCATTTACTATAGGTTGTTTCATTTTACAAACATTTAATATTTATTTTTAAAATACATAGGTTATTTTCACCTATTATAAAGTTTAACTAGCTTGAAGAAGTCAAGGACAAAATCTGACCTTGTTTGTATGAGTTCAGGTTTGGTGGGATAATTCAAACTAAATAATTTTATTTTTCTCTAAGAACTTTTCCCCTTTTTCTAAATCCATAGAGTCTGTGTTAAAGATGATTTACCTTGATGGAAAATGGCAGTCTATTTTCTTTGAAAGCATAAAAGTTAAAAACAAGTTGCTGTCCTCCTTTGGTAAGTGGGGCGAGGTTTCCATAACAATCAACATAAATAGGCTTTCCTTCGAGGACCTTATAGAGTAAAAGAAATCCGTTATTTAATGTTAAGTTGACTCAGAAGAATTTTGAGATTTTTTTCTGTCAAATAACATTCAAAGACTGATATATTTATATGTCACATTTATCTCATTATGAGAATGTCACTTTTATGGTGTTGACATAAAAACAATTCTGTGTGCTTACAATTCAACAGCTGTGATTAGAAACCATTATTATAGGCTTGCGTAAAACAGAATTATGCTACTCCTGAGACGTTTTAAGCATGTTTGAGAAGGTGCCTGACATTACTTCCTCATGCAGGTTGAGAATTTTTTTCAACTGAAGGGTACTCACATGATCACTGGGTGTGAAAAAGAAAAATCACAGTAATGCACGTGGACAGTGATCATGAAGAAAAAATTGGACTGCCCTAGGGAAATGGAGAGCAACTGGGGTTCATCAGTAGCACATTGTAACCAACAGAGATGAACCCAGAGATACTTAGATAATCTGAGAAGGAGCCCATGTGAACGTTTTAAAATAAATTGTGGCCTGTACGATGTACTTGACATTTGTGTGTGCAGTGTGCCCCATGGTGGCCCCCAGTACAATCCAGCGTCGGGGTGTCAGAGAAGCTCGTTCTTGGGGCCCAGGTACCTCAATATCTTTGCTTCTGGCAACTTCCTCGAAATTCTCCTGCTGCTCGAGGGTCTTGTCCACCCTGTCGTCTGTCATGCAGAAGCACCGCAGGGACGACTCCACCGGATCATTCGTTTTGGCAAAAACAACGAACTTGGCCATGTACGGAACACATATCAACTCTCTGTACAGTTGTGAGGCTAACCCTACTGTTTCTAAAACCTGGTGACAGTCTGCAAGCCAGAATCTGAAGGAAACGAAACACCATGTGGCTAAATGAGGCGATTTGAAAGCTATACCTAATAAACAGCAACAACACACAAAAGAGAAATAAAGCCAAAAATTCCCAGTGAGGAAAACCAGGGGCTGGGGATGTAACTTCTCAGGAGGGCAAGTGTTCGGCATGTTTATGGGTCTGACTTTGATCCCCAGCATCAAAAACTCAATCATAAAACAAAATGAAAATAAAAACCAGTCTGCTAGAACTCAAATTGAACTTTCTCATTAAGCAGCGACAATGAAGACACTTTACTAAACATAAACACTCATCTTTATTTCCATACCTGGCTGAGACGTTGGTGGTGAAAGAGACGCAGTCCTTTATGAAGGTCAGCGGAGTGGTTCCTGTGATGTCTTCCCACTGTGCAGGCGAGGTGCCCCCTGGAAACAGCAGCAATGGGGCAACTTTGCCAGGGGGCACACCCACTCCCTACCACCCCTGCTTTTCCTGCAGAGCCGCCAAGTGGCCAGGCCCAGCACTTTTCAGATCTGCTGTGTCTTCGAGGAGACATCCCCTCTACTTTCCTGGATGTTCACCTGCTTAGGTGAGCTCTGTGACTTTTGCAAACGAAGTAGTTTGTGTCCGGGTCACAGTGACTGGTTTAAACTTGGGGGAAATTTTTAGGTATATCATCAGTGCCATTTGAAACTGTAATGAGTGGCTAGCTTCAGGTAAGTTTGTGTGTGTTCACGTGGGTACATGGATGCTTATGTGTATCTGTAGGCCAGAGGTCAAGGTCTGCTGTCTTCCTTGATTATTTTTTGAGACAGGGTCTCTCAGTGAACCTGGAGCTCACTGACTGAGCTAGGCCGGCCGGCCAATGAGCTTCAGAGATCTGCCTGTCTCTGTCCCCCGCCTGCAGTGCCGGAGCTACAGAGACACAGATGCTACGGATCCAAACTCAGGCCTTCTTGCTTCCAAAAGAGGCACTTTACCAACTGAGCTGTCTCTCTGGCTTCTCAGATAACTTTTTAAAACAGAGGAGGGAAAGATTTGAGAATGATCAGGAAAGTTAAGAAGCAGCTCCTTCTGATCCTGGCTCAAATATTACTCTTCTAGAGAAGAATTGGACCTTAAAACATTAAACTGTGCTTTAATCACCTTGATCCTGCAGTACAGAATCTGATTAGGATAATTAAGGGATGAATTAAGGTTTGGATTGCAAATTAGAAAGAAAAATTTGTGTGTGTGTGTGTGTGTATACAGTGTACATGCATGTGCATCATAGAGTATGTGTGGAGGTAAGAGGACAACTTGAGTCTGTTCTCTCCTACCATGTGGGTTCCAAGGGTTAAACTTAGGTCGTCAGCCTTGGTGACAAGCACCTTTATCTGCTGAGCCATCTTTCCAGCCTGAGGTCTGGATTCTAGGTGCTTAAAACAAAACATATTCTCCTTCCTGTATATTTTGCTTCCTGGGTGGCAGTCAAGTCCTGGAGGAGCAATAGTTTCCCCAAAGCCTTGTCATCCAAAGGGTACAGCTAGATTTACCACCTCTGTCTGGGTTGCCAAGAAATGACCTATGTGCTCGAATTGATTGAATAACATCTCCACAGTCCTAAAAGGGTTCTGTGACTAACCCTAACCCTAATAGCAGGAGACAGCCCTGTTTTTTTTATGGAAATTATTCCAGGGATAAGAGATGGGGGGATGGATAAGAATAAATGGCTTATTCCTTATGTTCTTTTCTGGCCACAGGTCTTCGAGCTTCTGTGTCTGTTCAGGCAAATGTGAGGAGGTGGGATGGGGGCACGAAGGGATGGAGGTGGGGGAATGGGGGTGGGGGCTGATGCACACCTGTGATGCTGCAGAGCAGGCGCAGGTTGGGCGTGGTGTCCCCCTTGTACCCATTGGCTACGCCTTCTCCTGAGGGCGGGGGCACCGGAATGGTCATGGTGATGGGTTTATGGAATTTCCTCCTCCTTGGTTCCACAGTGACAATTGGGCTAAATGTTGCTTTGTTTCCAAGGATCTTTTTCACAATTTCATCTGGAACAGGCTGGGCCTACAAACAGGAAAAGGACCTTAAATACAAGTGAACTTTAAAAAAATTCTTTTAATCAGAAGCAAAAGCTGGAAAAAAAAAAATCTGACAACAAAAATCCATGTGTTTCTTCTTCCTGTCTCACTGTTTCAGGAAGGTGGAAAAACAAGATGAACAGGGGCAGGAGCTGGCTGGGCTGTTTCCTGGGGGTGGAGCCTGGGACACAGATTATACCGGCTTGCTCCAGGGACATGGAGCCAAACCTCAGAGCAGAGACACTGTTTAGTATATTCCCAAGTCAAGAAAAGCAAATATTATCTCAGTTTGTGTTGGCCCTATGCAGAACATTCCACACAACCTCACACAATCAGCTTGAACCCGGATAAAAACGGAGGCTTTCAGAGGTAAGGAACAAGTGGGCATTTAAAACGGAGAGGATACAAATTCTAGCCCAGTGAGTCTAACTTACATCATTTGGTGTCTTTGCTACTGGGGAAAGTGATTCTCTGATTGCAGGGAACATCCCTGGTATTATACGGAGGCATGCAACTCCAAGTGTACCAACAGCCTTCCCAAGGCGAGCAGAGCAGGGTTACAAAAAACCCCAACTCCCTTGGACATGAGAGGGAAGCCTCCGAAAGAAAAGTTAACTTTCAGTTAAATTAATTAGTATTTTAACAACAATTTTATCATCTTTTTCAGTTTTCTTTATTCAATAAGGACAATAAAAAGAATTTGTTAAGTACTAAACTACCCGAAGTAAATATAAAAAATACCATTCTTGCCAAGATTTCCAGTCAGCTTTCCAAACCCAAACAAGTTCTAACTGGTTTGGATGAAGCCCAGCATTTAGGATGTACTGAACCCAAACTCAAACACTAACACTTGCAGGTTTCACTATAACTGGATTCATATGATGTATTGTTACAAACCGAGTTCCAGTATACAGCTCCACATAGGAGACCAAGAACCTCTCGTTAGAAAAACTTTTTCAAAAGAAGCCAACTGGGACTGTGTGTGTGGGTGAGTGCTCACATACATGCAGAAGGCAGAGGGGATATCTGGTGTCTGTGCCAATTGCTCTCCACCTATTTTCTGAGACAAGGTCTTTCACAGAAGGAACACGGCACTCATCAATTTGGCCAGTGAGCTCCAGGGATCCTCCTGTCTCTGCCTGCCACCAGTGCTGGGTTAACAAGTGCAGGCAGGCACACCTAGCTTTTTACCCGGGTGCTGGGGGATCGAACTCAAGTCTCCGCTTTACCAACCAAGCCATCTCCCCAGCCCCAGCTGAGAGCTTTAAAGCGAAAATTGCTAAAATATATAACCCTATCTAACCAGTTAGTAAGCTAACTTTACACCTAATATTTTCAATTTGAGATACTTTAATGATTCCCCAAATGGCCCGATTATCAGTGTCATTAAGGGTTGCAGAAATGCTTCTGGAGTGAGATACCATGAGAGCTCTACATGTGTAGAGAACAGAACACGGAGTGTTGCGATGCTTTCCAGTCAGTACCTGGAGACCCACTCGGATCCTTTTGGTTAAGGCACCCTCTGGGAAAGACGCCTGGACCAGGGGCACAGTCGTGCTGCTGAGAATCCCACCTTCAGGACCAATCTGGTTGCTTTCCTGCTTAATCCGAGAAACCACTGCAAAATACTGGGGGAAGTCCTTTGTGATGATCCTGCAGATACGCTTTGCCCCTAGCTCTTCTGGGCTGTCAAGTTCTGAAAGAGAGATTGAAGTCATGAAGGAGGGGTGGGCATGCATTTCCACAAAGCAAATAAGTGGTCATTATGGCAGGTAAGTGACTTTGTTTGTTTGTTTGTTTTTTGAGGAAAGGTTTCATGCAATCCAGGCTGGCCTCGAACCCAAGATGTAGTCAAAGATGATCTTGAACTTCTGAACCTCCTGCCTCCACCTCCCAAGTGCTGGGATAACAGGTATGTGCTGGGGATGGACCTGAGGCTTCATGGATGCTAAAGCAAGCACTCTACCAACTGAGTCACATGCCCAGTCCCAGGATAATTTTTAGGTAATTTTTACTTATTTAAACTAATACTAAAAACATGGAAATTGGGGGCTGGAGAGACAGCTCAGCAGTTAAGAGCACTGGCTGCCTGTGCAGAGGACTGGGTTCGGTTCCTAGCACCCACATGGCAGCTAACAATCATCCATTAACTCAAGGTGCTCCGATGCCCTCTTCTGACCTCTGCTGGCAATGCACAACACAGGTGCATTCACACATATGCAGGCAATACACTCATACACATAAAATTAAATATATATATATTTAAGACATAGAAATTAAAAATACAAAGTACTGTGAGGCATTTGAACATGGGTCTCATTTGAATATGCTGCATGGAACAGGTGATGACAGAGGAGACAGGATGGAGGGAGGGAACCTGACAGCCAGGAGGGAGGGAGGTGTGGAGCCCCAGCATGAGCCTCCTAGGGAGACCATGGCTTCTGCACACCAATGTATTATTATAAGAAACTGTGGAAGGAACCTTCAAGGGTGTTAGTACTGATTACTTCACAGGGATGAGAGATTTCCTGGGGGGTGTAGCTGAAGGTGAGCTGAGCCTGTGGGGGGTGGTAAGACTACATCCAGTCTTAGACCTCTTGAGTTATTAGCAAAATAAAAGAACAAACCCCAAACTTCCAGGGGGGGAGGGCAGAGGACTGCTTTTATTTTCAGTGTTTACTGCTCCTAAGAGGAGCTCTTCCTGCCCCTCAAGCGGTCAACATTCATTCAACTGCCCTTTAACCATCACATTTTTGCTGAGATTTTGGCTCATTCCAAACAAACTGTTGGGGAAAGAGGAATTTACTGTTTGTTTGAATATACTGCTTGCCTGAATTTACTGCTTGAACTTACTTGTTTAAATTTACTGCTTGTAACCAATTAACTCAACTGGAGACACAGGCATCCGGAGATAGAGGCAAAGTGCTACAGTCCCCAGAGCCTGACCTGTTCTGTGTCATGTCATGTCTGCTTACACAAGATAACAAGAAAGAGTCGTACCAGGCACATACCAACCATCTCTCCCCAATTGAGACACCTGAAGGGAGTTGTAACATTTTTCTTGTTTTAAAGTTATTGGTTTGGGAAATGCTTGCTTTGAAACTATTGGCTGTATAAACATGGGCTTTTGTGTAACGGTTGTGGAAGTCTATATAATCTTTACTTAAAATTGTCTCAGGAAAATTGTCTCAGGGTCGATTGTTCTAACCAGACCTGCGTGTTTTGGGAAAGGACAGTCGACCCCAGCTAGCTGGTTTAATAAAACTCTGTTTGATTCTTGCATCTCCATATTCATGAAATTGTTCTCCAGAAGAGACCCACTGAGTCACAGACCCTAACATTTTAGGGGCTCATCCAGGATTCGTGGGGGGCTTCTGGGGATCAAAAGATGAACGGGGGCAGAGTTTCTTTTTCTCCGGACAGGGCAGTGTAAATCGAGGGTGGCTCCCTCGTGTCTGTAAAATCCAGAATAAAGCGGGAATCGCCATCCCGTGTCTGGTATCGGGTTCGAGTCCCAAGTAGGGAAGTCCGGGTTCGAGTCCCGGCACCTAGGGTCCGAGTGTCTCGGCCCTGGGGAGGAAGCCCGATCGGCAGAAACCTGGCACCAGAGGAAGAGGAGGTCGAGCTCGTTACCTTGAGGCAGTCCGAGTGGACACCTTTTGGGAGAATCACGAGGAGTCTCGGGGATCCCGAAAGTGAGAGTGGTGAGTGCAGCGCGCATCTGAGGAAAGAAGGACCGGGTCCGAGTGAATGCAGTGAGATGTGGTGCGCGTGCTTGATAATTGTGCTAATTATCTTAATAAGGGGGGGGTCTGGTTTTGTATTTTTCTCTACGCTCTCTATTTTAAACCTTCCTTTCCTCCTTTTTCCTTCCTTTTATTCTCAGTCTAAGTAGACAAGACCCTTTATCTGTATCTCCCCCCCCTCTCCATCCCTCTCTCCAGCCACTGGAAAAAAAAACCCACGGCCGGGCTGCGCAGGCTCTGGGGCAGCTGCGCCATGGCCGCCGCCCGGGGCATGAAAATCTCCAGGTGGCACTGCCAGATGAAGTTCGAGTGGCCCATGCTCACGTCCACCAAGCCCTGCGACCAGTTGCGCCCAATGGTCACCAAGCGCCTCTTCATGAGGTACTCAAACTTGTGGCCCTCCAGCCGTGCCATGGCCCAGCCGCCCGGTGGGGACCCGCCACCCCCGGCCCTGCCGCCCACGGGAGGGGCACCCGCGCCCTACAGCACCACTGCCGCCACCACCACCGCCACCACCGCCCGCCCGCTCGGCTCCTAGGGCCGCTGCTGCAACGCTAAGCTGCACTGCCTGCGCCCAGGGCTCTGGAGGGGGCTGTGGAGTAGCCGCCCCCCCGGCCCCCGATCCCCACACCCCCGCCCC
>NW_008351729.1:80163-81407 GCF_000622305.1 Nannospalax galili | reverse complement strand
GGGGGGAAGACAGGGCAGCTCACCTGGACCAGACTGCCACAAGGCTTTAAGAACTCTCCCACCTTGTTCAATGAGGCACTAAGCCAAGATCTGGAGCCCTTCCGCAAAAGTCACCCCCATGTGACTCTGCTGCAGTATGTGGATGACCTGCTGCTGGCTACAGCAACTCAGGAAGAGTGCATGGAAGCTACGAGGAACCTGTTGGCTGAACTGGGCAGCCTGGGATATCGGGCCCAGCACCAAAGAAGGTGCACATCTGCCAGAGGTCAGTGGTTTACTTGGGGTACAAGATAGTGGAAGGAGCCAGATGGCTGACACAAGCCATAAAACAGACTATCCTGACTATCCCTGTGCCCTCCTCTCCCCGGGGAGTAAGGGAATTCCTTGGCTCAGCTGGATTTTGCAGACTCTGGATCCCAGGGTATGCAGAGATAGCCTGTCCACTGTATGAAGCTACCATAGAAGGGCCGGACTGGAAGTGGAGTCAGAAACAGCAAGAAGCATTTGACAGACTAAAAGAAGCTCTTCTCCAGGCCCCCACCCTGTCTCTGCCAGACCCAGAAAAGCCCTTCATTCTGTTCATAGATGAAAAGAAGGGAGTGGCCAAAGGAGTCCTGGCCCAGCAATTAGGCCCGTGGAAGAGACCGGTGGCTTACTTGTCCAAGCGGCTGGACCCAGTGGCCTCAGGATGGCCATCCTGCCTGCGCATCTTGGCAGCCATCGCCAAGCTGACAAGCTGACCTTTGGACAAGACTTAAGAGTGACAGCACCACATACTGTGGAGGAAATTCTCAGGCACCCTCCAGGGAAATGGATGACAAATGCAGGGCTCCTGCTGGACTTGCCTCAAATCACCTTCTCGGCCCCAGTGACCCTGAATCCTGCCACTCTCCTGCCAAACCCGGACCTGTCAACCCCCATCCATGACTGTAGAGACATTCTCTCTGAAATCACCTAGGTACGGGCAGATCTGAGAGACACGCAGCTGCAAGATAGTGAATCAGATTGGTACACAGATGGAAGCAGCTTCGTGCGCAATGGGGTTAGATGAGCTGGAGCAGCAGTAGTGACACACAAGGGGGAAGTCATTTGGAGTGCATCCCTGCCCCCTGGGACCTCAGCCCAGAAGGCGGAACTTATTGCTCTTGCAGAGGCACTGGAAAGGGCAGAAGGCAGGCGAGCTAACATTTATACTGACAGCAGGTATGCGTTTGGCATTGTGCATGTTCATGGTGCCATCTACC
>NW_008351729.1:78399-79301 GCF_000622305.1 Nannospalax galili | reverse complement strand
CAGATCTGTATGTTGACTTAGAACTTGTACTGGGGCAATTTTATTACCTCCCCCAGAAAAGCCACCAGGAACAATATCATGAAAAAACGGGCTTTGATTGACTCATCATCCACAGTCAACCGCCACGCTTTGAGGGCAAATGGGTTCTTTGCTTGCCCAGGTTTCCGGACAGGTTGGTGGAGGCGCAATTGTGGGGGTGCTGATAGACTCTACTGCGCTGAATGGAATTGTGTGGAAGTTAATGATGGGCAGTGGAGATGGGAGGTTTCCCCTGACCTGATTGATATGAGGTTTACTTCTCCATACAACCAATGGACAGTATCTCCACTGGCCAACCAGGTTAAAATCACTTTTACCTCTAAGGGAAAAAATGATAAAAGGTGGATAGATGGGCTGACATGGGGCCTGATGCCCTACCAGACACCATGGAGGGGGGTCCTGTTTCAGATCTACCTCCAGGTCGAGGCAGTAGTTAGGTCACCGGTAGGACCTAACCCGGTGTTAAATACCCTTTGTCTGAGGCCCCAACCTCCCCCGCCTGGGTTTCCTAAGCCCACCTTCAAGCCATCAGGCACCACAACAACATCAGCAGCCCCAGCCACGGAAAGGCCGGGGACGGCTGCAGAATCACAGACTTCCAGCAGCCCTATGTGGGAGATGGTGCTAGCTGTAGTAGAGACCCTTAATCATACCACTCCCTCCCTCACTGACCCATGTTGGCTGTGTTACCCAGGATCCCCACCCTTTTATGAGGCTATCGGGATAAATAGTTTCTATACTCTCAACAACTCTCATCCCACCTATTGGCACGGGAGACCATGGGGACTTATTCTTCCCCAGGTCTCGGACTCTGGCACGTGTAGGCACAGTCCCAACATCCCAAAGCCAGTTATGCTCCTCAT
>NW_008351729.1:65541-77649 GCF_000622305.1 Nannospalax galili | reverse complement strand
AATTTACTGTTTGTTTGAATATACTGCTTGCCTGAATTTACTGCTTGAACTTGTTTAAATTTACTGCTTTTAACCAATTAATTCACTGGAGACACAGGCATCCGGAGATAGAGGCAAAGTGCTACAGTCCCCGGAGCCTGACCTGTTCTGTGTCATGTCATGTCTGCTTACACAAGACAACAAGAAAGAGTCGTACCAGGCACATATCTGTGTCATGACCGTAGGCATGTCTGCTTACACAAGATAACAAGGAAGGGCTGTGCCAGGCACAACCACCCATCCCTCCCCGATTGGGACACCTGAAGGGAGCTGTAGCATTTTTCTTGAAGTTACTGGTTTGTGAAATGCCTGCTTTGAAACTATTGGTTGTATAAACGTGGGCTTTTGTGTAACAGTTGTGGGATCCTATATAATCTTTACCTGAAATTGCCTCGGTTGATCGCTCTAATCAGACCTGTGTGTCTTGGAAGGATGGTCAGCCCCAGCTAGCTGGTTTAATAAAACTCTGCTTGATTTTTGCATCTCTGTACTTGTGCATTTGTTCTCCAGAAGAGACCCACGGAGTCATGGACCCTAACACAAACAAAAAATTACAGAATGGGAAAATAGGTGGCCACATGATTTTAAAGGTTGATCTCAGGGTATGAAGTAGCGAGATCAAATCAGTTGTCAGCGGGGAGAGAAATGGTTCATCCTGGATTGAAAACGGAATTAGAATTTTGCTCTTGTTCATTTTCTTACATCACCTTTCCCTCTCAGAACTGAAACACCAGTGAAGGGAAACGAAACCATCGTGAAGAATTATAAAAATGTTAGAACAGCAAAACGGAATTCAGGGAAAAGATTCTGGAGTTTTCAACTGAGAGGAAACAAGCTTTCCATCTTGAACAAATATATCTGCCCACCATCATTTAGCTGATGCAAGGGAGGGAATTCCCAGAGTTCATAGGCCTCTGGCATCTGGAAAGTTCAGTAGTCTGTGTCAACTGCCCTGCCACACGTCAGCCACGCACACATCTTTTTCTTCTGCCACCAAGCTGTCATCAGGTCATCCGACAAAGCGGTTCAGGTCTCTTTATTGTCCAATTTATGAAAACTGCCATGAAGTTTCATTCAGATAGGTCAGATTGTCCTGAACTCTGCTTACATGAGCTGTGTGTCAGTGTAAGAATTGTCTAAGGTCAGCCTAGACCCACTGAGGAGGCAAGGTATCTTTTAGGGGACTGGTAGTACTGTGCGTTTCCTGAGTGAGTGAGTGAGTGAGTGAGTGAGTGTGTGTGTGTGTGTGTGTGTGTGTGAGGGTTTAAGGTCAAAACAGTTAGTTGTGTCATTCCCTGAAAACTACTGGACTGAGAAAACTGTCTCTTTGTGCAGTGGAGGGGCAATGTGGCCACACTCGCAACATCTTTGCTGGGAAGTAAAGCCAGCTGAGTTGAATGAAAGCACGTACATTTCTGATACAGCAAGTGGTCAAGGGAAAAGACAACTTGTTTTTTCTATGTTTGTTTGTGGTTTTGAGACAAGGTCTCAAGTAGTCCAAGCTGGTCTTGAACTTGCTTTGCAGCCAAGCATGGCCTTGAACTCCTGTCTTCCAGCTTCTGCCTCTAAGTGCAACAATACAAGTGTGAACCACCACACAGACAGGGAGAGGTCCCCAGGAGGAGGTGCTCATCCCCCCCCCCCAGCAACTGGCTTCTTTCAGAATTTTCAAGGCCCTGGGGGGCCTGGCATTGTGCTCTATTATAAAACAAATCTTCTGGCAACTTGCATGGTAATTGACCTTCAACTACAGATTAACAGGCATTTTACAGATAAGCCTCCACTTAGAGAACCATCTACTGTGGTCATTTCAGGAACTGCAGCAGAGAAATGGAAACACTTGGGCCCCCAGGCATCATTTTTCAATAGGCTCACCAGCTTATCGGTCTTCTTAATGTGCATATTTCTAAGCCACAGCAGGAATATGCACCCTTATCACTAGGTTATATCCTGTTTATTTGTGTGCCTAATGGGATATGTAACTTTTTTTCTGAGATGCCAGGTTAGTCAGGACAAACCAGTAAATATTACTGGTGTTGCCGTTTAGAAAAAGAACCAAATTCTCTTTGCGGGCTGCAGTTAAAGGCTAGGCTGCTAAATCCCAGTGCCTCGCAAGAAAATAAAGGATGGAGATAGGATAAAAGCCAGGTCATGACCTCACCCTCACCGTGAAGGTCTTGCCACACATTCTTCCTCCTTAGCAACAGGATAGAAGGAAACTGATGTTATGGGGAGGTTATACAGCATTTAAAAGAATGAGGTCAGAGAGTCTATCTACAGTTTTAATAGATGAATCTCCAAGCACATTTCTTGAAAAAATATGATACTGTAACAGTTAACTAATATGCTAATTCATGTAATTTGTGTAAAAAGTAGGGGAAGACCAGGTGGAAAGATGGCTCAGGGGTTAAGAGGCCTGCCTGCTCTAGCAGAGGAACCAGGTTTGGTTTTTGGCACTCACATCTGTGGCTAACAACAATCTGCAACTCTAGTTCCAGGGGATCCAATGCCTTCTTCTGGCCTCAACAGGCATTGCATGTGTGTATACACATACATGCAGGCAAAACATATACATATAGATTATTAAAAAAGACTTTTAAATGGTTCATTGCTTAGATCAGAAAATCAAGAATACATAACCAAGACACTTTGCTCTCATCCCTTGCAAGAGGCCAAATTCCAGTCATCCATACCACAAGCATGACACCCATATCTTAGTCACGGAGGATTCCCTAGCATCTGGATCGGCAGGCCCAGTGAGCAACAGCAATGCTACACGTTAACGGTACGGACTCCTGGCTCCACAGCAGAAATTCTGACTTGGCTGTTGTATACCAGGCCTGGAAATCTACCTCTCACCCTCGGTTTGAGAGACCTTAGCTTCGTCATATTTGACAGGCAAAGTCCAGGTGGACTCTTATCCTGTACCTGGCCCTAAAATTTTAGAATACAGGTTACTACAAATGTAAGAAAATCCATGAAAAGAAACAATTCCAAGATGGTTCAACGTGAGAATTACCCACAAAATCATCCATTCCTTTTAACAGGTTTTGCTTTCTAAGGCTGTCTGTGACCTGGTCGGGTGTCAGTGGGAGCAATACATAGGACCCTACATTTCCACAAAAGGCGATTTCTGTACTAGGGTCTAATTTCTGCTCAGCTAAATGCTCTGTTCAGCTCACTTACCATCTGTGCAGATTAAAAAACACTGTTTTAGAGGCCAGGCATGGTGGTGCATGCCTTTAGTCCCAGCACTTGGGAGGCAGAGGTAGGAAAATCTGTGAGTTCCAGGCCAGTCTTGGCTACATAGTGAGACCCTGACTCAAAAAACACAAAAGCACAACCAAGCAACAAAACCCCAAAACCCACTGCTGTCAGGTAAGTAACTCTACTACATCGCCACTCCTATGCCATCTAGAGAGGAAGAAGGTCAATATAATCTTTTCTTCCAAACCGGACCATGGATAACTCGAAGCTAAAGGCCGGACACCACATGTGTCTCGTGCATCCTATCTGGGGTGTACAGTGTTCCAAGAGCATAGACCTGCCCTGCTGGGAACTCTGGCCCCGTGGGCACCCTGCATTGAAGGTGGCTAAGGCCGATGCCTAGTCATCCAGAGCTGCTCCTCTGCCCTCCCAGGACTAACAGTCCTGCTCCGTGTGATCTAATGCATGATGTGTAAGGTCAGCCCTTCAGCCACTAATGTTCATAACATCTATTGCTGGTGAGTTTTTATATACAGACCCATATACAACTGAGCACTGGTAATTAACATCATCTGCTGTGGTTTCAGGGGCTATCCTGGGGCACATTTCTTTTGTTTTAGTCTGAGATAGTAGCCCTTAGTACATTTAAAATGCCAGTTTATGGAAATAAACTAAAATGCTAGCATTTCGTTATAATTGGTTTCCAGTATTTTGAGTTAAAATTTTATTTATGGGGGATGAGGAGATGGCTCAAGTGTGAAAGCACTTAACTGTTCTTGCAAAAGACCCGAGTTTGGTTCCCAGAACCCACATGTGGCTCACAACCACCTGTAACTCCAGTTCCAGGGGATCCAATGCCCTCTTCTGACTTCTATGGACTCCTGCACCCATGTGGTGCACACACATGTATACACATACAATAAGTGCACCGCAAATACAATCTTGATTTGGGGAACTTAATTTTTTCCCTTTGGAAAATTCTCAAAACTGTTATTACTAGATCCATCCAGCAGATAGCGCTGCACACAACGTAAAACCTCCTTTCCTCCTGTCAGGGCTCAAAGTCTTCTGCAGTGACCAAGCACTTTTAGGATTACCGGCTTGATAAAGGGACATTAAACTACATTGAAACAGAGTGTCAATTTTATTTATTAGATATTATGAGTCATTATCTAATGATTTATCTATATCAACATTATCTTAGAAACAGATTTGGAAAATGTATTATCTGATAAAAAAACATTATCAATTTCCTTCTCATACTTCCGTTTATAATGACACATTACTGTCATCATTAAACTAAAATATGTTATCTTAAAAACCTTATTTGTGGGGCTGGAGAGATGGCTCAGTGGTTAAGAGCACTGACTGCTCTTGCAGAGGACCCGGGTTCGATTCCTAGCACCCAAATGGTGGCTACAAACCGTCCTTAACTCCAGTTCCAGGGGAAATCGAAGCCCTCTTCTGACCTCCGCGGCATTGCATGACACGGGTGCGCTCACATACATGCAGGCAATACAATACACTCATACACATAAAATGAAAATAGTAAAAAAACAAAAAACAAAAAACCCTTATTTGTTCACCAGGCAGGGTGGTGCACACCTGTAATTCCAGCACTGGGGAAGGAGAGGCAGGAGGCAGAGGCAGGTGGAGCTCTGTGAGTTCCCAGACTCATCTACATAGCGAGTTCTAGGCCAGCTGGGGCTACAAGGGAGACCCTGTCTCAAAAAGACAAAACAAACAAACAAACAAACAAACAAAAAAAAAAAACCAACAACAAATCCCTCATTTGCTCCCATTAGCAATGGGAAATAAGAACCTACTTTTCTAGTGTTATAAAATTTCTTGGAGGGAACTTCAGTAACATTTGGCCCCAATACAGCGACTGAGAGTTTTAAATGATGACATGACTCGTAATCTCAAAGTCTTCTGTGTCCTATTTAGGTAGCAATGCCTTTCATTCAAAACCTAAAATATACCTTGAATCCCAGCACTCAGGAGGCAGAGGCGAGGTGGATCTCTCAAAACAAACAAATCTCCAAACCAATGGGGATGGAGAGAGGGCTTAGCAGTTAAGAGCACTGGCTGCTCTTGCAGAGGGCGTGGGTTTGATTCCCAGCACCCACATGGTAGCTATCAACTGGCCTTAACTTCAGTTCCAGGGGAACCCAATACCGTCTTCTGACCCCTGCAGGCACTGCACAACACAGATGCACTTATACAAATGCAGGCAACACATTCATACACATAAAAATAATAAAATACTTAAAAAAAACTCAAACCAAGCCAAACCAAAACACCTAAGCCTTATGCTGTAATACAAAGTCTACACACTGTGTGGAACAGCACTGTTCAGTAGCAACATAAGCCACTGGGTGTTTTTAAATGTTTTTACGGCCACATGTAGCATAAAAATAAACTGGTGCTATGCATTGAATGATGTCTTATTTAGCTCATTTCAATCTGCAACTATGGTTCCAATTATTTACACACACACACACACACACACACACACACACACACACACACACATACACACAACTAGATGAGGGTGGTATTGTTCCTGTAAGTGGTCGTGTAAGCTTGTACCATTTTCACTTTGTAGCAGCCCCACTTTAACTGCACTACAGTCATATGCAGCTGCTGTAGGGGACAGTGGCGAGACGCGGCGTTTCTAAATGCTGTGATTGGAGAAAGGATCCTTCTAACAATTGCCTGCGACTTTGACGCACTGCAAACTGCAAAGCAACTCTTGCGATCTAACTTTGGAGGCACAATTTTGAAAATGTTTAATTCAACATTGTGAGTTTAAAAGTCAGGCTTTCACTGAACTGACAATGTGGATTCGGTTTGGGGCTGTTTGGTGATGGGGTGATTTCTGTTTTCTCGTCTGCAGCCTCTTCTTTTCCTCTGCAAAGACAGACCAAAGGCACAACCACCAGAGAGAAGAGCTGCTTCTGCCACTGGAAACCTGGTGACACACTGAACACTGTGTCGTTCCAGCCCCTAACCGCAGCAGAGCTCCCCTAACGGTCCTGCTTCAGTCCCATAACCCCTGAAGCTGGTCGAAGAACGACAGAAGCCGGCTGTGAAGGTGGCTGGGCAGATGGCAGCACTTGCTGTGCAAGCATGAGCCCCTAATTTGGATACCCAGTACTCACCTAAAAAGCTCAGCACACCTATAACCCCAGTACATGGGTTGGGGAATGAGGCAGGAGGAATTCTGGGCCTTTCTGGTCAATCAGACTGAAAAGTGGGAAGCACCAACCCTTGTGCCAAGGGAATAAAGCAGAGCATGATAGCGATGGCCTCCCCTGGCCGCCCCCCGCCACATGCATTCCTGCACACACACATTTCTCACTCAGATCACCCACAGTCCACTCCCTGGTCCCCACAGGCTCATGGACATCTCATATTGCTCTCCACTTCATTTTACTGAGGCACGGTCTCTTGCTGAACCTGGAGTTTGCCAATTCCGGCTATTCTGGCTGGCCAGCTTGCCCCGCGGATTCTGGCTTTGTCTCCTGAGTGCTGGGATTACAGGCAGCTGCCATCCCTGACTGGCTTCTGGGCTCCAAACTCTAGTCCTCACTCCTGCATGGCAAGTGCTTTATAAACTAAGCTCTCCTCCCTCCTCTGGAACTGTCTCGCTTAGTAAAAACCGTAGATTGAAATATTGGCTGAGATATTATTACACAGACTGGTATTAAGATTTTTCAGACCAGAGTATATAGTAAGACTATTTTTTAGCATATAGACTGAAAAAATACAAGGAATTCACTTGTGAAGAAGGGAGCTTAAAAGGAGACATTTAGGGCCTGGAGAGATGGCCCAGCGGTCAAGAGCACTGGCTATTCTTGCAGAAGACATGGGTTCAAATCCTAGCACTCGTATGGCAGCTAACAACTGTCTGTAATCCAGTTCCAGGGGATCCAACACCCTCTTCTGTCGGCATTGCACAACACGGTTGCACTTATGTACATGCAGGCAATACATTCATACACATAAAAATAATATATAAAATATTTAAAAGAGATATTTGAATAAGGCAGGCATTATTGGGGTCACTTTCCATTAGACAACATGTGACATCTAACCTTAGTTAATGAACTAATGAAAATCAGGTTGAATACAATAATGGTAAAATGACTCAATTTTTTTCTTAAGGGAATCCTGAGTGATTCTTATAGGCAGCTCAACAGGTCAGCGAGCCTCCTCCTTCCTCACTTACTACTTAAAGCAACCTTGGGGAGGGAGGTACCATGTAAATCTGGTAAGTTTTAGGAACTCCCTGAGACCTGTGAGCTGTTTGCTTCCTGAGTCTTAAGGAGCCTCCCTTTAGAACTCCCTGAGTCTTTTTCTTTTTCTTTTCTTTTATTACTTTTTTTATGTGTATGCATGTATTGCCTGCGTGTAGATAAGTGCCCGCGGAGGACAGAAGAGGCTGTCAGATCCCCTGGGACTGGAGTTACTGACAGGTGTTAGCTGCCATGTGGGTGCTGGGATTTGAACTTGGGTCTTCTGCAAGAACAAACAGTGTTCTTAACCACTGAGCCATCTCTCCAGCCCCATTGTGCATTACTTTTATTGTAACAATTACTCATGATCAAGAAAGGGGATGGGCACACAGTGGAGCTGTTTTTGCATCTATGGTTTTTGACATGGTTTTTGGATGTGCGGTCCTGGAGGCAGTCCACTTTCACCAGAGGAATCACTGGGTTGAGTGTGGGTTTCTGGTACCTAACCATACAGCACTGCCTCCTCAGGAGGGCGCTGATGATTCTTTCTGGTCACAGATTTCCTGCCAGCTGCTGCCTTCCCTCCCCAGGAGAACCTGGACCAGTGAAACCTTCAAGGAAAAGGGCAGGTTGGCCCTTTCAAACAATATGTTGATTTATACTTCTAAGTGGCTTTGGAGCTAGAGATATTCCTAAGACAATGAAGTGTCTTTGGGGATCAGAGAAGAGCTGTAGGAAGTGGGGCTTGAGCTTGGTATGAAATCAGATTAACCTATGACTGAGCCTCAATTATAGATATGTTGTGGTTTCTCCTTTATCATTTTGCTAATAATTATATTTAATACATGAACAATTTGTTTTTGCTGCAATGGCTTCTAGGATTTGATTCCTTTTTTTAAAAAAAAATAGATACTCTAAATTTCACTTATTTTAATTTTATACTTTCTGTGTATACATGTATTGCCTGCAAGTGTATAATTGTATTCCTGTTATGCAATGCTTGACGAGGTCAGGAGAAGGCATTGAATCCCCTGGAACTGGAGTTCTGGATGGTTGTTAGCTACCAAGTGGGTGCTGGGAATCAAACCAGGATCCTCTGCAAGAGCTGTCAGTGCTCTTAACTGCTGAGCCATCTTTCCAACCCAGGGCTTGATTTGTTAAATGTGCAAGTATTTACATTTCCTTTAAACTGTGTTGGATGGTCTTTAAAAATGTAGTAAAGAAACTCTACCTGCCTATCAGTATATGTACATCCCTTAGCTAATGCATATTCATTAAACGTGTAACTCTTACAATGACTGTTCTGCTTAATCTTGACCAAATCTCATCTAGACCAAATCTAGGGGTTTGTAGAATTTTCCACTGTAGTCTAAGTTTCTTTCTCACAGGACACAAATTTTAAAAACAAGTGGGACCCAGCTGTAACTCTCCGAAAACAGGTAAAACTAGATTAGTTACTTGACTTCTCTGAATTTAGCCTGTGGGCTGTTTTCTTTCAAAATAAAGCATTTATCAGTATCAATAGTTTCTTTCTACTTTGGTACATAGGCTTTTTTTCTTCCTTCCTTTCTTTCTTTCTTTTTTTGAGAGACAGTGTCTTCCTATAGTCCCAGCTGGCCTGGAACTCGCTATGTAGACCAGGCTGGCCTTGATGTCACAAAGACCCACCTGCCTCTGCCTTACAAGTGCTGGGATTAAAAGTCTGCATCACCACACCTGGTATACGTGGGCATTTTTGAAAATGCATGGTTGATGGTAACTGAACCCTATACCAAATTTTTGGCATTTTTTTCTACAGATGAAAATAACGGTGATAGTGACTGATGTTTATCAGGATCTTACTATGGGATAAGGACAGCATCTCACAAGTACTTCACATAGCTAGTTATGTTTCCGAACAGTAACTCGGTAACGTAGGGAAGGCATTTGGCACTCACAGGGATCTAGGGACTTGCTCAGGTCATCCTTTAACACCAAGTCTGTCTCACTCCATTGCTCAGACCTTGAACCCACCTGAGGCCCTGCCAGATGCATTCCAAAGTCAGTAAATTAAATGAGAAAAGAGCCAATCTTATGGAATGGAGTGCAACTCTTACTTAAAACAACTGCTGAATCTGTAGTGATTAGGAATTAAGTACAAAGTAAAGATTAGCTGGTATTTCTCTCTAAAGCACCTGATTTCATGAGCTAGGTCTCCATTTTTTTTTAATATGTTTCAAAGACATCTGCATCAAACATGTACTCTTTTAAAAATATTTTATTTATTATTTTTTAAATTATATGTGTCTGGGTGTATTCCCTGCATGTGTGTCATTCAGTGCCTATGGAGGTCAGAAGAGGGTGCTGGATGCCCTGGAACTGGAGTTATAGATGGTTGTTAGCCACCATGTGGGTGCTGGGAATCAAACCCAGGTCCTCCACAAGAACAGCCAGTGCTCTTAACCACAGAGTCAT
Organism: Nannospalax galili; assembly: GCF_000622305.1. NCBI lineage: Eukaryota > Metazoa > Chordata > Mammalia > Rodentia > Spalacidae > Nannospalax > Nannospalax galili. Next base: position 67,708 of record NW_008351729.1, on the reverse strand, counting down.
CTCTCCAGCCCCAAACATGTACTCTTAAGTCAAGTCTATTCCCAGTATCTACTAAGAAACTCTGCTATGGTTCTAAGGTCATATGACCTCAGGAAGGTATGTAAGCCAGGCATGTAGTACACACACATATAATCCTAGCACTTAAGTGGTGGAGGCCAGAGGATCAGGAGTTCAAGGTCATCCTCTACTACACAGTGCACTCAAAGCCAGCCTGAGCTGCCTGCCAACACTATCTGAAAGCCTCTAGGTCATTCCAAGGGGAAGGTGTGTATGAGGAGGTCTGATCAGCTGCACACCAGCCTTACTGGTTCAAAGAATAAGACATGGAAACAACACAGGTTCCAACAATTTTTGAAACTTATTTTTTTTTAAACTTACTATAAGCCAAAAGACAGTCAAAGTTCTTGAAGGGTACTGAAGGAGGCTAGTGGGAAACCGAGCAGAAGTGCCTGGAAATGCAATTCTAAAAATAAACATAAATGCTCATTCTGTGAAGAAATGCAGTAGATACCCACTGGGTTTTGTTCTTGTTCTTTAACCTTCGTCTTACTCTTTGGACTTTAAAAAACCTTCTTTGGTTTTAGAAAGTTTAATAAACTTGGTTCAAAACTTAAAGAATCTTCCAGGATATTTGCCCATCTGACCTGTGTGTATTGGGGTGGGGGGATGTCATTAATGAGTCAATGCGAGGTCAGGCCACGGGTATAGAAAAGAACAGTCAATGCTGAAGAGCTCAGATCCCCCTGAGAATGCCAATGTGGGAAGTGCAAGCAGTGCCCCACGAGGCCTGGTCAGTCCTCTGCCTTCTACAGACATCCTCGGCATCAAGGGGCCCCACCGGCCGTACCTTCCTCCATGCCATTCAGTAACTCTGTCAAGTCTTCGTTTCTGCTGTCAAACTGATGCTCCTTCCAGGTCTCTCCATTTTCACTTCGAAGAACAATGAGTTCTCTCTCCTTTCCTCTCATGGACCCAAAGTGAGGGATTTCCACTATGACGGGGCTGGAAAAAAAAAGCCCACGTAATTTTGGTATCAAGTTAAATCTATCTACAGTACCATACTAAAAAAAAGTTTCATTAGCAATATTTACTTGAACATCGGAGGTGCCACTAAGGTTGGGAATGGTTTCAAAGCTGCAGAATCAGTTGCTAATTGAACAATATATCACAAGCCTGTTGACATGCCATCATTCACTCAAAGAGTTCTTGAAGGCCTACTGCAAATTAGGCATCAAATCGAATGGGAGGGGGGATTAAAGACATATAAATGGAAAATTTAAGTGAAGGAATTCAAAGTAACTAAAATAGGCCATAAGAAAGCTGGTCCATGTTTTTTTTTTAGATGAAAAAATGCAACAGGTTCATTATATTATACAAGATGCTGATGACTTAAAAGGACACAGTCATTTCCTTAAAAAAGACATTTGCCCTAATTTGGAAGATTACTTCTCTATTTTTTCCCTTAGCACTAAGATAATGTCTGCCACAGAATCTACTCCAACAGTTTCCACAATGTTGACAGTGTGCAGTTAAAAGTTTCTCTGACTGTTCAGTTTGTGGAGAGGTGGAAGGTGGCTTCATTTCCTGGCCTGACAATAACCCGTATAGGGATCCTGAGACATTCTGGGCAAGCTCGTATTGACTTGAACGTGTACGACTCGTACAAAGACGTTAACTTTTGACAGTGTCCTTTCTCCGACGAATGGAAAAGGGTGGCTGCAAATTGAAGGTGGCCAATCGAGCCATGGGCAATCATTGCGTGAGTTCTACAGTGGGATGAGCACTAGAGAAAAATGAATGGAAGTAAGAAGTAAGCAGACCACAATCACACACAGTTTATGAAGTTGGATTGTGCAGCTTTAATGTACAACACTTAAGTAGACAGTATCATTATTCACCCACAGAGCTTGTAGGGACCCTCACATCTCAGCCTAGGCATTTACATCCACATAGTTCCATCAGATATCAGCTTAAGTAGGCAGAGCATGACACGGCACTGTTGTAAAGATCAAAATCACATAGAAACATACAATTACTTCATCACTTATGAAGATATTCATTTTAAATGTGGATGATAAATATGATGATTTTGGTTTTAGCAAAATAATCATAAATAACTCAAATTAGAATTTAAAAATATTTTACTATGCCTTGATTCTTTAGTCGG
>NW_008351729.1:51542-65346 GCF_000622305.1 Nannospalax galili | reverse complement strand
TAAATTTCAGTTTTTGAGAACAAGATACAATCTTTGCAGGTTATTGTGTCCGATACTGTCTGTGTAAATACTGGGGGAGTGTGGTTTTGTGTACACCGAGCACTGCTGCACAGAAGGTATGAACAAGGTCTCTGACCAAGGGGAAAGCCAAGCAGAACTTTTCATGACAGGTTTTTCATGCAGACTGCCAAGGCAAACACAACAGTCAGACGAGCAAACAACAAAACGGGACACATTTCAACTTAAACAAGACAAAAGAATACAGTTCAGCAACTTAGAACATCCTGTCTGCTACCAATTAAGTTTCTTAAAATAGCTTGTATTCCTAACACTTTGAAATCATTTTACTTATTAGTAATTATTTTTCTTCTCAAACCCATAAAGATTACAAAGTACCATAAGTACTTTTCCAAAAGTCTACACACGCACGCATCCTAACACTTTGAAATCATTTTACTTATTAGTAATTATTTTTCTTCTCAAAACCCATAAAGATTACAAAGTACCATAAGTACTTTTCCAAAAGTCTACACGCGCGCACACACACACACACACACACACGTACACACTGTTGATAGCAAACGTTGATTCAAAGCCTGCAAATACCTTCTCTTATTCTGGTTAAAATGAGACCGTCTGTCTCAATAAATATCATATAGAGAAGAAACAGTTCAACTTAAAGAAAGGTTCACAAAAGCACAAAGTCATGGAAGCGGAATGCTTGCAGTGGGCTCTGCATGCCTGGAAAGCACAAGGTCAGCAGCGGTGCGACATTAAGTCAAGCCACTATGGTGTTTTCTTTCAGTGACACACATTGACTGAAAGCATAAGTAAAAACCAAAACTAAAAAAAAAAAAAGAAAAAAAAAGAAAGAAACTTAAGAATAAGACCATGGATGTGACATGGGAAAAAAAAAAATGTAGACATTCTGAATCTTGTCTGTAAAGGTCCTACCCAATAAATTTTGTCCCTTGAGGCCCAAGCTGCAGGACTCGGCTAACCAAGCTCTCACCCTCATTTACAGGGGGAGGATTGGTGGGAAGGTGCAGTTTACTGAATAACATCCATGCAGCAGAAAGAGAAAGAACGGGAGATTGTGAACACACTGTCCGTCACGACAGGGCCTGCCTGATGTGCCCAAGTGCCACCTCACAGGACATAGCAAATTCACTTTTCCTTCTTATAAAATACCATACCCCAGTAGATTGTATCTCTAAAAATTATCTCTAGAAAGACATGTCCCCAAAAGTAACCATTTATTTGGTGAGATGATACAATTCCAGCATCTGTAATGTTTCCTAAGAAAGGTGCCTTGACTTCCAGGGGAGCGCACGGGGGTCCACGCGCTTGGGGGGCAGACAACATGCTTCCTGGTTAGTAAGCGCCTTGACCAGCAAAGTGAGTTAAGGAACTGTCAGTGTATTACACAGCTTGGTGACCTTTGACACTGCATCCAAGGGTCCCCAGTGAGGTCCACTAAGCCGGTTTCACGGTTAACTCCTTGAGTTAATGAGGACAAAGGAAAACCAAACATATGGTAAGAGGGCCAAAAGTAAGCAAAACTTACCCTAAGAATTGTGCCCCTGCAGGACCCATTTCTACTAGCCTACTGGCTAATCCCTCTCCTTCCACCATAGGGGGTGGGTTGGCCAGTTTATGTCTCTTTACCAAGCGGCAGGTGATGCGGGTGGGGGCCGTACACTTGCGTGGGGGGATGATGATTCGCATCCCATGGTGGCGGCTTCCTCTCATGGAACCCCCTCTGGCATCCACCATGAAGCTAACCAGAAACCTGTGGCAGGGGGAAGATCAGAAGCAATCAAACAGAGAAGTAGGCCTTGCCCAGAGTTTGAAGTTAAAGGACTAGAAAAGGCAATACCACCATCTCTTTAAAAGATCAATTGGAAAGTTAATACTGTGGAGTCACACCGGACATGCATTGAACTTGTAGGGTGGGCAAAAACTGAAAGACAACTTACTTTTGGTGGAACACAGCTCCCTCCTAGAAGGCAACCATGTTACCAGATATGCGCTGAGAAGCATTAGTGACTAAGTTGGAATTAAAATTAGCTATGAAAGGATGAAGGAACACAGATGCATTTACCCCTTCCCTCAAGTCTCCGGGTCTTGGTGGATGGGTTACGGCATGGTCAAGGGTTACTTTAACTCTTAACTGGTTCTTCCCTAAGCTCTCTATGGGACCTCATTCCTGTACACATAAGATGGAACTCCACAGTATAGTTTAAAACATACAACTCATGAAACAAAGGGATATTTAATCACACACACTAATTCTCACTAAGATGAAACTATATAAAAATAAAAGCAGATGACTAGATTTGCTAAGATGATTTTGATGGAAAGGGATTAAATCTTTTCAGTATAAACATGAGCTAAAAATATATTAAAATGACCTGTCTGAATACTTCATGCAGCAACAGAAGCAGAACTCAAGTCTTATTTTTTAAAGTGTCTATGTGTCTCTCATCAGCCTGTATGTCAAAGCATAAGGAAAATGTTTATCTGCATGGAGATCGGGCTGGGGGAGAAACGGATGGCGGCCTGTCTGGAAGCGCACTGGGCTCCAAGTCCTCGAATGAAGGAACATGGCTTCTCAGTCAGTGACAGACACTCTGATAAACACTAACCAAGGAGCATACGGGGACACAAACACGGCCTTGTGTATTAATTTTCACAACTGGAAATCTACCAAACGGCATCAAAGAGTGATCATTAGAAAGCGCCTTGATTTTCTACAGCATCATCTTATGATAAATATCCTATCCATCAAATTTTTTTTACTATATAATCATCTAAGCAGTGTGTTAACATGCTGCCAACAGGTCCGAAGCCCAGTGTGTCTGTGGACTTCTCGCAGTAAAACTGACCCGTCATCCCTCAGAGAGCCAAAAGCATGGGGGTCATTTTTCAGCTGAGTGGATTCCCAGAACCAGTGCTCATCAGTATGGTGGATTCACCTTTTGATCAGTTTTTGGATGCAACCATTTCACTCTATGAGTTTGTCATTTGTGCATACTCTAGCTACCTTGAGAGACTTTTGCCCCTAGGATAGTCAAGTTAAGAGGGGAAAATACTGTCTCAAAAAAGAAGACAGCAAAAAACACTCCTCCCTTTTTGAGTAAAACAAAAAGATATTTGTTTTCACAGACGGGTGTCCACATGAATTATTCCAATGCTAAATGACCCGCAGCTCACTTGAAACTGTTTCTGTGGTACTTATATTTTCTAACATTCATATCTACATATATTATGATTATATATAATCAACTGATTTCAGTCAATAACAAAGGAACTAGAACAACATTATAAAGCCTGTAACTCTGGTGTTTATTACCAACATCGTTGGTGTTTATTAGTGACCATCTGATCTTCCTCTGCAATTAGTAGTGAAAACTAATTGTCACCGGGTACAATAGTAGCAGAATGGATTAAGAACGATTCAAGACAAACTCTGGGTTTGAAAACTGGGTTGTACTAGTACAAACACACACTGGAGTGTTTCCGTGGATGGGGAATGTTACGGTGGCAACAGCTGAGCCTCAACGATACGGTCAGTGCTTCAGGTCAGGGCTGGTGTATTTACAGGGCCGAACACAGTTCCAGCACACAGCAAACACACAGCCAATGCCAGCTGAGTCAACCGATGAGTCAAACTTTGCTTCGTGTGCTCAGGAATGGAAAAGCTGAGACTTGGTACTAACACTAATGAACTGATGGGCAGATGGAGATACGGGATGGTTATAGCTGACTGACCCAAAGGCAGCGTTCGAAAATTATTAGAGCCAATACAGAAATGTACCAGCTTCAGAGACGATCGGAATCAAATGGACAAAGTATTAAGTCTAAGATGATTTTAATCACAAACAGGAAGAACTTCTCTCTCTGGACTCTGCATGGCACGCACTGCGTGGTGGGTGTTTATTGACGATCGTCTATTGTTCTAAATTTTCCCATTTTGTAGGACTAACAGACTCGAGAAAGGTGAGAATGGAGTTAAGCAGGGCATGGATTCTGCTGTTCAGTAACATCGTGAACTATAGTGATTTGTTTTCCAAATTCATTCCTTACATAATCTGTGCAAACATAAAAGAGCATGCAACACAATTTGCAGAAACAAAGAGAAACACATGAAAGTGATGCTTCCAAGAAGATTATCTTACTATTGCTCAAACTACATCATGAGTTCCACAGATGATCCTATAACAGCTACATCTCGTTGTAGGACTGAATTCATTCCTTACATAATCTGTGCAAACATAAAAGAGCATGCAACACAATGTGCAGAAACAAAGAGAAACACATGAAAGTGATGCTTCCAAGAAGATTATCTATTACTCAAACTACATCGTGAGTTCCACAGATGATCCTATAACAGCTACATCTCGTTATAGGACTGGAGGAGTCTAGTTTTGTAAACGGCAGAAGGACAGGTGTGGACACACGATGGTTACTGACACGATCAATGAAGAGAATGTCACGTAAATTAAATACACATAAAGGGTGGTTTCACATAAAAGACACGGTTATCACCTTGAGTCATACTGAGGAAGTGGAGAGGAACAGCTGCAAAATAATTTAGAAAGCAAATGGGAGAAATTAATGTAAGGTCATTAGAAGCAAGCAACAGAAAATGTCAATGACAAGCCAGGAAAAAAACCAGAAAACGATGCCATAGCACTTATGGGACAGCCTGGACAAACATTTGCCTTCAGAGCTACGGAACGTGGTCCCCAGACTTGGTATCATAAGTATGATATTTTCAAGAGATCACAGTCTATCTTTTTCCACACGACTGTCATGACTTTTGCTGTGTCAACATGCCTAATAGTCTTCAGGAGACATTGATGGGAAAGGGGAGATAATTTCCATATTCAAATCCTTCATCCTTTCCAATGGCTGCACATTTCTGATCGGACCGTCTTGTCCTAACTTCTCAGTTGCTCCCTGGAAGGCTTCCTTCCCATGTGGAAAGGGTTGACTCCATGTGACTACTCGCTAAGCTCGATGCCAAAAACTTAGTGGCCTGTCTGTCTTCTGAATGGCCCCAGTGTCTTCAGACTTTCCTTCTCAAATCTGGCCTTTTTAGCTTGTACATTTTGGTCCCGCACAGCACAAAGCAGACACGTATTTTAAATAATCACAAATTCATGTTAATATAATTCAGTCTCTATCTGAGTTACAGAAATGCAAAGACTGACTCAAATAGAACTATTCAATCTATAACTCATAAGCCATTTTTCATGTAAATTATCACCATTCAAATGACATCACATTGATGTCCTTCTCGGAATTGTGGGATTCCAAGGCAAAATTCTATATTATACCTTGTAGCACCTTTGAGTCTCAGAATTACCTATGAAAGGAGGCAGTGACTTGTCTCAGTGCCATGTGACGGTCTGACTACATGTCCATGGGACAACACTTAGCACAATGCCACAGACATGGAGAGAAACATGTTTGCTATTGCAATCCAGGTAGATGGAGCGGAAAACAACCACTTACTAATGCTGCAGGTCCTTTGCAAGCGTCACCTGCCACTATCTTCTTTAATTCCCAGTCTTCCCTTGTTCTTAATCATAGCCAGTTTATAGCCTGGATGTTGATTTCAAAGGCAAACATATCCTGAGATATGTATTATTATTATTATTTAAGGTGTGGACATGATATGTGTAGTGTATATGTATGTGTAGTATATATGTGTGTGTAGTGTATAGGTGTGTATAGTGTATATGTGTGTATGTGTGTGTAGTGTGTATATGTGAGTATGTAGTATATATGTGTATGTTTGTGTGTGTGTAGTGTATATGTGTATGTCTGTGTAGTGTATACGTGTATAGTGTATAGTGTTTATGTGTGTGTAGTATATATGTGTGGGTAGTATATGTGTGTGTATAGAGTATATGTGTTTATGTGTGTGTAGTGTATGCATGTGTGGGTTTGTGTGTGTCAATATGGGTGTCCCTGTGCCATATGTGGAGGTGAGAGGACAACCTTGGACATTGGTCTTCACCTTCTACCTGGTCTTAGGAGGGTCTGTTGCTGTTCAGTGTACACATGCCAGGCTTCCAGGGAATCCTGTGTCCCAGCCTCAAGAGCTTTATCCACTGAGCCATCACTCTAGCCTAGTATTTATTATTTTGACAATTATGTTTTTGTTTATATGGATATCAATTATCTCAAATGTGAATCACCTACTAAAGAGTCCAGTACCTAAAAGTGCACTGATTTATCAGATCAGTTATCACGAGTCACCTTTTAGCCTCTTGCCTTGAATTCCACTGGCCAGTGCATCAAGGATAAGGTTCTCTTTACTGTGGTTTTTATCAGCACTTCGGGGATAAATAGTATGGCCACAAAACTTAAAAATTTTATTTCTATTTTATGTGTATAAATGTTTTGCTTGCATGTGTAAGTGTACCACATGCATGCAGTGTCTGTGGAGGACAGGCTGTTGAATCCCCTGGAACTGGAGTTACAGATGGTTGTTAGCTGCCATGTGGGTACTGGGAACTGAACCCAGGTCCTCTGGAAGAGCAGCCAGTGCTTTTAACCACCGATCTCTCTTTCCAGCCCTTGGATGGTCACCTTTTAAAAGTGGATTTATCTTCTTTTAAGATTCATTTCTTTTTTCTCATCATTTAATACAACTTAATTGCAATTTTATTTCAGTAATGTAGAAGGTACCAGCTCCAACTGGAAGCTTTTAAGTTTTAGTTTCTTTTAAAAAAAATGTAATCATACAGAACAAATCATCTGTTAACTGGGCTGGCAATGAGAGGGAGAGGCGAACAGCAGAGTGTGTTCACGGAGAAACTAAACATCGGCTTGGAACTGCACTATGAACTGGAAGCACAGAGTCAGTCAGTGAAGTAGATCAACAGAAATAACACAGTTTTTGTGTGTGTGTGCCCACGTAGTCATGTATGTCCAAATGCACATGTATGTGTATAGTTGAGTATGCTCCTGACTATTTGTGCATTTGAGAGCCAGAGGTCAATGATGGGTGTTGTTCTCAGGACGTGTCTCTTTGCATTCTAAGGCAGAGTCTCTCTGGAGCTCACCCACTAGGCTGGGCTAGCTGGCCAGCAGGCCCTGGGAATTAGCACGCCTCTGCCTCCCCTGGGACCATGTTGTGTGCCACCACATTTAGCTTTCTTTACGTGGGTTCTGGATCAAGCTCAGGTCTGCAGGCTTATGTGGTGAGCACCTTACTGACTGAGCTATTTCTCCAATCCCACATTTAATTTTTTTTTTTAATTTTCTTTTGAGACAAGGTCTTGCTATATAGCCCTGACTGGCCTGGAACTCACTATGTGGGCCTGGAACTCACTATGTGGAGCAGGATGGCCTCAAACTCACAGAGATCCACCTGCCTCTGCCCTCTGACTGCTAGGTTCAAAGGGTGTGCATTACCACACCCAGCTCATATTTAGTATTTTTAAAAGGAAGAAAAATCCAGATACAAATATAAAAATAAAAGTTTCATTTGAGAAATAAAATTAAGAAAAAATGATTGTTAAAATATTTTTAATTGAAAAGGAAATTTAAAAATTTACAGAAGATCTGAATAGCCAGGAAATACTGCTGTGCCAATAATTAATATTTTTCTGACACTTGCTTTCAGCAATAAAAACATAGACTTGCCCCCAAAATACTTATTGAATGATTTAGAAATGCACATCACAGGTTCTTACTAACAAGAATATATTTTACAGTGAATACACTCACAGGTATGAAGACTTTCAACATGCATGAGTAACTCTAAATAATAAATGCACCATGTGTCCAACAGGGTAAAGAAAAATGGTACACAGGTCACTTACCCAGAGTGAACAGGGCTCGAGACAAGATTCACGTTGTCTAAGGTATCTGCTGCCCAACTGTAATGTCTGAGGGAATCTGAGTCAAACTCCCTCGTGAACGTTAGATGCTGCAAAATAAGATGGTATACAGTATCAGCACCCCACCCAAGACACCGTTGTCCTCTAAACATACAAACTACATCTGTGATTTTCTACAAGTCTGGACTGACTAATGCTCAAAATCATGAATTTTTAAATTCTGCTCTCAAAGTCTACATTAAAGCCTGAGTAAAAAATTAAGTGCACCGTTGAAGTGTCTCATGTTGACATTTTTAGAAAGCACCGGAGCATCTCTACACCAGTCCAAATCAATACTACAACAACTGTAAAATCTTTCCTCTGTTTTTGAAATAAGAATTCAATCCCGATGTCTCTGGTAACAAGTGAGACACTGTGGCTAGAGCAACAGTCCAGTTCTCCCACCAAGAAAACCTGACAAAAAGAGTATTTGGAAAGCAGCGGAGGGTGCTGAGTGCTGACAGAGCTGCACTCTTGAGATGGGAAGATCTTGAAGCCACAAGTTGACCTTCCATCATTTCTCACCTGGGAACACTGTCCTCAAGCTAGCTTGAAATGTAGACAGAGGGGCTGGAGAGATGGCTCAGCGGCTAAGAGCACTGCTCTTGCAGAAGACCTGGGTTTGATTCCCAGCACCCACATGATGGCCAGCAACCATCCGTAATTCCAGTACCAGGGGATCTGATGCCCTCTTCTGACCTCCAGGGGCATTGCATGACATGGGTGCACTTATACACATGCAGGCAATACACTCAGACACTAAAAATAATACTTTTTAAAAAAGAAATGCAGGGGCTGGAGAGATGGCTCAGAGCACTGACTACTCTTGCAGAGGACCTGGGTTCGATTCCCAGGCCCCACAAGGCGGCTAAAAACCGGCCTTAACTCCAGTTCCAGGGGACTCTGAAGCCCTCTTCTGACCTCCGCGGCATCGCACAACACAGGTACGCTCACATACATGCAGGCAACACACTCATACACATAAAATAAAAAATAATAAATTTTTTTTTAAAAAGAAATGCAGATAGAAGTTGGTATTTGTGCCTATCAAGTTCACCACCAAAGAACTGAAAACCCAGGTGAGCTCTGATGAAGATCTGGCTGGCCTCAAGCACACTACAGTTTTCTACTAAGAACACAGGCTGAATGCTGGGGCATGCAGAATGGAACCTGAAACCTGACCAAGAAAAATTCCCGCAGCATAAATGGGAGCTTTTCAATGGTTTCATAAGAAAATGAGCAAAAAGTTTAGAACTTAAGCCAGAATATAGACTTGAAGATCCTGCCAGGAGTTCATGTAAGGTGCAGGGGGGGTCAGGGCAAACCAGGTGTAGTCAAGGTTTTACCATGGCTCCAAACCCACTTCATTTAAGAAAAAATGGTCATCCAGGGCTAGAGAGATGACTCATTGGTAAAAGTATTTGCTATGCCAGCCTGCTGAACTGAGATCAGTCCCAGGACCGCATAAAAAGCCAGGTGCAGTGGTGTCCACAATCCAAGCACTCTGACAGAGTTGGGGTGGGACGAAGACAGGGGAATAACCCAGGCCAGCGAGGAGAAGGAAAAGCATCAGAGAGAGACCTCACCTTGCAAAGTGAAGGAGAGCTGACTCCTTCCTCAAAGTTGTCCTGACCTACACACACACACACACACACACACACACAGTGCGCACACAGACGCACGCACACACCAGATAGAATAAGATAAAAATAAAAAGTCGAGAAAATACAAGAAAGCAAAGATCAGCGTAATCAATGTAAATCAATCCCCTACAAACAAACATATTTATAGAAGGAAAAAAGATTGGGGCTGGAGAGATGGCTCAGTGGTTAAGAGCACTGACTGCTCTTGTAGAGGACCTGGGTAGCACCCTCATGATGGCTAACAACCTTTTGTAACTCCAGTTCCCAGAGGGATAAGGAATGAGGATGCCAGATGGCCACAGATGGCAGACTTCTGTCACACTATCAACAGCAAAACCAGTAAAGACCATGGAGCCGTTCCCTCAGTGTTCCAAGAGGAAATGATTTTCAGCTCGAAGTTCCCCAAGCAGGCAAACCAAGTTTGTAAACAAAAGATATTTTCAAATACATAAAACCTCAAAATTATATCAATCACATAGTCTCCAAGGAAATACTGTGAAATGTACTCAAACAAAATGAAGAGCTAGATTTTTTTTTTTTTTTTTTTTTTTTTTTTTTGGTCTTTTTGAAACAGGGTTTCCCTGTGGCCCCAGAGATTTTTTTTTTAATGTAAAGAAAGGCATAGAGCCCAACATGAGAGCACACAGGGCACTGTCATGATGATGAAGCCACGGAGGGGTGATCTGTGCAGGGGCCGCCTAGGCATTTGGAGGACACTCCAAGAGAGCCATGCTAGGCAGGTGAGACAAACGGTAGCAACAGGGGACAGACACACTCAGGGCAGATTGGCAAAATCTGGGGATGGATGACTGACAGACATATATTGAAAAAAGGGGAATTTAAAAAAACTCTAGAGAACTTTTTAAAGGGGTGAAATGGAAAAGCAAATTTAATAAGCACTACATTTATGGGTAACATTTACAGAGGTATAAAAATATAAATACTAGCCAGGTAGAGGGTGAAGGCCTGTAGTCCCAAGGCCAGTCTGGGCTACATGAAACTGTCTCAAAAAAAAAGAAACAACAAAAGAAAAACTAAGCTTAACTATATATATATACTGCATGCATATATAAACAGCAAATGCAGACCGAATCAAAAGAAATACAATTTTTTTGGAAATAGGCATGTGGGAAGTTTATACGGTGGAGGAAGAGAGATATAGAAAAACATTAAAGTTTCACCTTCCAGTTGGGGAAGCTAGTAAAATAATTTTCCAAATGGAGAAAAGCCAGTAAGAAATAACACAAGCATATCGTTTAGAGGCCGGCAATAGATGCTTACGTCGGCAGAAAAGGCCGATGAGCTGCAGTCCCTGGGAAGAAAATCAGGTTGCAGCTGGTTCCACTTTCCCCCAACAAGGGCTGTCACGTAGACAGCATGATGTTTGATTTAGTTCTACGACCCTGATAACAAAACCTAAATGTGGCTGGAGAGGTAGGTCAGTTGGTAGAGTACTTGCCTAGCGTGCACAAGGCCCTGGGTTTGATCCCTAGCACTGCATAAGCCAGGCATGGCTGTGCACACCTAGAACCCCAGCACTCCAGAGGTGGAGGCAGGAAGATCAGGAATTCAAAGTCAACTTTGGCTACATAGAGTGTGTGAGGCCAACGTGGGCTACATGAGACCCTGTCTCAGAAACAAAGCAGACACACCCAGGCGACAAGCAACGGCAAAAACCTAAACTTAGATGACTCCGGATGCCACACCTGCTCCAAAAACTCAGAACTTTTTAATTTTACATGTGTATGTGGAGGTGCTTGAGGGAGTGCTCATGTATGTATATATGTGTGCCTATGTGTGGAGGCCAGAGGACAACTTTGAATGTTACATACACCTCAGGAGTCCTTCACCTTGTTTGGTGTGACAAGGTCTCTCACTGGCCTGGGGCTCCCTGATTTGACTAGGATACTTGGCCACTAAGCCTTAAGGATCTTCCTTCATCTGCCACCTCAGCACTGGGATTACAGGCGTGCTCCTGTACCCAGTGTCTGTAAATGGGTTCTGGGGACTGAACTCTAGTCTTCATACATGGCAAGCACTTTATCAACTGAGCTATTGCCCTAGCCCCTGACTCGGATTTCAGAAACAAAATATCCAGGGCTGACAATTGCCATCAAACTTGACAACCTGCAAATTGTTCTCTGACTCACGAAGAGTGTGTACACACACACACACACACACACACACACACACACACACACACAATGTAATACAAATTTAAAAATCAGCATGAAACACTTAAAAATCTTTAAGGGGTTGGAGAGATGGCACAGTGGTTTAAAGTATTTACTGTTCTTACAGAGGGCCAGGTTTGGTTCCCAGCACCCAGATGGGGCAGCTCACAATCTGTAACTCCAGATCCAGGGAATCTGATGCCTTCTTCTGGCCTCTGCAGACACTTGCATGCATTTGGTACATATAAACTCATGCAACACACACACACACTTTTTAAAAAATCTGTAGAGCAATTATATATGTTACTAGGAAAACGCAAAAATGAATGGATTTCCCCATGTTCAACAAGACAACACATCTAGTGTGTGTGTGTGCATCCTGGTGGCAGCGTGTGTGTGTGTGTGTGTGTGTGTGCGTGTGTGGGTGTGTGTGTGTGTGTGCGTGTGTGGGTGTTTAAGGAGAGATGGCTCAGTGGTAAAGAATGCTGGCTGCTCTTGCAGAGGACCTGGGTTTGTGTTCTAGCACCTACATGCTTGCTCCAAGCTGTCACTCCAGTTACTGGGGATCTGGCACCCTCTTCTGGTTTCTATAGGCACTGCACACGTGTGGTGCACTTATATACATGCAAACACTCATATACATAAAAATAAATAAATCTTTTTTTTTTAATCTAGTAAGAGTCGGAACGACTAAGTGCTTAACCTCAGAAGGCAATAAACAACTTCAGAAAGTTCATAGATCCCCAGAGTTATACAAAGAGGTATCATTTTTCAGCCAGGCTTTTCTATTAGCTACTTAGAGTGACTTTTGGAGATACCAGCAGTGAACCTTCAGGGCACAGCAAAGTGCTGAACTCAAAGGGCACTGTCTGTAACACTTTTGGAAGTGAGGATTGTGGGAGGAAATTATAATTATCAAATTTATAGCCCTTATATTTTCCACAGGGAATTTTTTTGGAAGTCTGATAAATAATCAGTCTTTCTACTCTTTGTTAACTACCTTCAGAACTCTTAGGAAGGTACCAGCAACATTAATTATTAAAAGAATGAATTATATCATGCAAAAAAGTTTCACTACTGTGATGTACTATTTACCAGATGGGGCATTACGTCACAGGGATCCCATGACCCCTCCAGACCTGCCGGGGGTTTGGGGCCTTTTAGGTCCCCACGCAGATCCCCCTTCACTTCTTCATCTCTTGCAGCTCCCATCAGAGCCTGGGCCCTGGCAAAGCTGGGCAGATGCCCGACCTGACCACAACAGGGAGCTAGTGTTCTGGTGCATCTCCAGAAGGTAGCATTTAAATCTATTTTTAGGGGCTAGAGTAATTTCTCTCTGGAGTTAATTTTTATCTCTTCCATAGAGGCTGGTTCAGGTTTATGAGTAGCCCTAACGAAATTTGAGTAACTTAAATACAAGCCACACAAAATGTGCCTCCTACAGGGCAGGTCTTTAACAAAATAATGGCAACTTAACCTAGCCTGTGGTTTTATAGGTAGATGCAAAATTCATAGTTCCCTTTCCAACTGTCTCTTCAACAGGCTAGAGTTTAGTTAAAACTGAAATGTGAACTTTCAGTTATCTTCTTACTTTAGAAAATGGGTGGAGTTTAAGAAGTCTCACTGTGCTGGGCACCTTGGCACCAAGGCAGGTGTAGCTCCATTATGTACCTGAACCAATAACCAAAGGAAGACAGTCTGCAGAATGACTGTTACACCTGAAGATAGAGGTGGGGTGCAGCTCTGTTGGTGAGTGCTCACCTAGCACACATGGAGCCCTGAGTTGGATCCCCAGCACGTGAATGGGGCGTAGTGATGCATACCTGTAATCTCCACCCTCAGAATGTGGAGGCTAGGGGATCAGGAGTTCAAGGTCATCTGCTATGTAGTGAGTTCAAGGCCAGCCTAGGTTCCATGAGACCCTGACTCCTAGGTCTCTCATAGCATGGGGGGTGTCTCAGGATTAATGAAGAGGTTCAGCTTTGAAGCTCAGCTGTGGGCCCAGATTTGGAAGCCACCTGCTCACTTCTTCCTTCCTTCCTTCCTTCCTTCCTTCCTTCCTTCCTTCCTTCCTTCCTTCCTTCCT
>NW_008351729.1:49165-51246 GCF_000622305.1 Nannospalax galili | reverse complement strand
CTCTGCCTCCCAAGTGCTGGGACTAAAGGCGTGTGCCACCATGCCTGGCATATCACCTGCTCACTTTTCATTTCAGTCCTGGAAATGTGGAGTAAAAGCTGGGGGGGGCTACTTGGGTCCAGCATCCATGTTCCTGGGCCTAGGCCTGTGCCTGGCCAGAGCCAGGCAGCTCTTCTCCCTGCACCACCTTCTGTTCCAGTGGTGCTGTCTGATCCCATAGGCTCTACTGCCACTGGGCAGGGGAGCCCATGTTTAGAGGTTCAGTTCACAGGCCCGCATCCCTGAGACATGAAGTCAGCCTTCGACTGGTGCTAGTCTGCGCTAGGTCTTTGCCCCACACCACTGCTGCCTGTGACCCTTGGCCGCTGCCCTCATGTTCAGGTTGGAGACTGGTTGGTATGAGGCTTGAGAATGTAAATCATACCCAGGGACTGATGCCACCACTGACAGGCCTGTCCTGTTGTGAGGTCTCTTCCTAGTCAAAAGGCCTTCTGCACTCTTCAAAGGGTGTTCAGTTATGTTTGGCTATTTGTTGAAATGTGAATTATTGGGGAAAACACCAAAACCAAAAATGTTGGTTTTCAAGGCTAAGTTCTGGGTCTTTGTAGTTATCTATATAGGACATTAAATCAAATCAACAGGGCCCATTTGGCTCTGACATGGCATCTTACAAAACCTAGACCAAGTTACTCAAAGTGTTTAAGTTCCTTTCTTATTTAATTATTAAAACTCTTTGCTTTTATGTGTATGAGTATTTGGCCCACATGTAAGTACACCATGTGCATCCAGTGCTCAAGGAGGTCAAAAGAGGTGTCAGATTCCCTAGTTCCCTATTTATTTTTGAGACAGATTCTTGCCCTGGCCTGGAACTCACTGCCTCAATTCTTGACAATCCTCTTGCCTCAGCCTCCTGGGTGCTGGGATAACAGGTATAAGCCACCACCCTGAGTTTAAATTCCTTTTTTTAATGGCACTATTACAATTTAGGGTGCACTGGGGCTGGAGGGACGGCTCAGGAGGTAAGCATTCTTGAAGATCACCTGGGGTTTGTTTCGGAGCACCCAGATGGTTCACATGTTACCCTGGTTCCAGGGGATTTGATGCCGTCTTCTGACTTCCATGGGCACCAAGCACCCGCTTAGTGTAGATACATGCAAGGAAACACTCACAGACATTTAAAAAATCTTTTTAAAAAAAAGAAAATGCAAAATGCTTAAAAAGAAACAATTTAACGATCATCCACTGAGTGCAAACACAGTGTTTGGTATTCAGTTACTTGTGCTTTGACTCTCCAGAACCTTCTAGGCCTTGGGGGATACTACATTCATTTTACAGGAGGAAACTGAGGTTCACAAAGACTTCAAAAATCTGGCAACATAGGCTGGGTGTAGAAGTGCATGCCCTTAATCCCAACGCTCAGGAGACAGGTGAATCTCTGAATTCAAGGCCAGCCTGGTCTACATAGCAAGTTCCAGGCCAGTCAGGGCTACATAGTGAGATCCTGTCTCAAAACAACAACAAATCTGGTAACACAAAGTAAAGGCCTGGCACAGAGGCTTCAGTAGAGCTGTGCATTAAAGAAAGTTCACGTTGACTCACAGCCTTCCACCCCATGACAAAAGGAACACCAACCCCCACATCGTTTCGCCTTGGAACTGATGTCAAGGATACTATTAAAATCAAAATACCCATTGTTCAATTGAGTCCAAAGCCTGACTAATGATGACATCACTGTCTCCAAGAGCTTAATAGTTTCCAAAAATAGCTTCTCACTAGCCCTCCTCATCCAAGGAAAGAGCAGAGCAAGAACACAGCGGCCTTACAGCCCAGGACACACCCAGATGCCCAGGTCCCAAAAGAAATATCCAAGCACAGAAGAAAGAGGCAGAGGGACAGGGAGGAAGAGAGGGAGAGAGAAGGGAAGAGATGGCGGAGAAGAAGAAGGGAGAGAGAGGAGGGAGAGGAGGGGGGGAGAGAGAGGGAGAGGAAGTGGGAGAGGAAGTGGGAGAGGAAGTGGGAGAGGAGGAGGGGGGAGGGGGGGGAAGAAGAGAGGAGAGAGAAAGAGGAGGGGGAGGAGGGGG
>NW_008351729.1:21237-49022 GCF_000622305.1 Nannospalax galili | reverse complement strand
AGGAGGGGGAGAGGAGGTGGGAGAGGAGGAGGGGGAGGGAGGGGAAGAAGAGAGGAGAGAGAAAGAGGAGGGAGAGGAGGTGGGAGAGGAGGGAGAGGAAGTGGGAGAGGAGGAGGGAGAGAGAGAGGAAGAAGAAGGGAGAGAAAGAGTAAGAGGAGGAAGAACAAGTGTGAGAAGGAGAGAGGAAGGAAGAGAGAGGGGGAGGGGGACAGAGAGGGAGAGGTAAAGGGAGGGTGGGAGGGAAGGAGGGAGAGGGAAGGAAAGGGGGAGGGGAGAAAGAGGGGGGGAAGGAGAAGATGGGGACGGGCTGAGGGCTCTAATGGTAGGTCACTCCCTACTTGCTCACTCTCAGCCCTCAATGTTGAATGTCACAGTTAAGATCCAGGATGGATCCACAGGTCCTTCTACCAGCTCTGCTCCTCTGGGAGCCTGCAAAAGGTGGTCCCGCAGATTAGCCAGTGCCTCTGACAGCTACCAACAGTGCCCAATAGACCGCCTAGTAACAGGTCACACGCAAAGCACCACAGGTACACAGGGCATCTAATCTGAAGAATGGTAAACAGGATTTCACGGAGAGACAGCTGGATGAGGCAGTCAATCCAAGGCTTGCCAAAGCGCGCTGTACCCTGGAAGTAGACCAGACCAGCACAAGGGGAAACCATGAGGGTGGCTCTCTCACCAATCAAAGAATAGGAGGACGGGGCTGGAGAGACGGCTCAGCAGTTAACACTGACTGTTCTTGCAGAAGACCCAGGTTTGAATCCCAGCACCTACACGGCAGCTAACAACTGTCCGTAACTCCAGTTCCAGGGATCTGACAGCCTCTTCTGTCCTCGTGGGCATTGCACGACACAGGTGCACTTACCTACATGCAGGCAATACACACATACACATTAAATTAAAAAAAAAGGAGGACAAGGCTTTCAGTCAGTGCGACCGGGGCCCTCCACAGAGTGGTGAATTGCATGTCTAAACCTCTGTTCCCGCAGTGCGGGACTCAGTAGATAATATTAACACTCGATTCTCTGTGAGCCTGGACTGACCAGTTATTAGAAAAATGCCTTGAAACTTCTACATTGCCATGCACACACACACACACACACACACACACACACACGCACACACACACACGCACCATAGACACATGGCATTTACACACACACACACGCGCACACACACACACACGCACACACACACACGCACACACACACGCGCGCACACACACGCGCACACACACACACACGCACACACACACGCACACACACACGCACACGCACACGCACACACACACACACACACGCACACACGCACACGAAATCAGGGATTATACCACAGAGGCTGCCCTAGGGGTAGCAGTCACATTTTCTATCTTATCTAGTATCTTTCCTAAGTGGTAAACTCCTAGCATACAGCAGTCCCAAGGTAGAGGAGGACAACAGGATTAGCTCCCTAAATTACTACATTACATCCTACTTAGCACCTTCATTAATCTGCTAAACTCAGAGACCCCTCCCCAGAGACCCCTCCCCAGAGACCCCTCCCCTCTAAGCTCAGAGTCCCTCCCCTCTAAAGTATAAACTTAAGGAATTTCCTTTGCTCTGTGGGTTTCTACTAGATCTCCACCATAGTCCAGCTTCCCCATCTCCAAGTGGCAGGCCATTCATTATTAAATGACTTGATGGAGCTGGACAGATGGCTCAGAGGTGAACAGCATGTACTGCTCTTCCAGAGGACCCAAGTTCAGTTCCTAGCACCCATGTCGGGTAGGTCACAACCACCTGTTAACTTTAAAATTAATATTTTTATTTTTATGTGTATGAGTGTATTGCCTGCATGTATGTGAGTGCAACCGTGTCATGCAATGCTGCAAAAGTCAGAAGACGGCGTCAGATTCCCCCGGAACTGGAGTTAAGGACTGTTCGTACTGCCATGTGGGTGCTAGGACTCGAACCTGGGTCCTCTGCAAGAACAGCCAGTGCTCTTAACTGCTGAGCCATCTCTCCAGCCCCAACTTCTTACATTTATGTAAAGTTGCATCTCTCTGTGTAAATCTCAGAGTCTGCCCACTTTTCAGACCATAGGCACAAGTCAGAGCAGTCACTGGACTGAAACACAGTGGATAAGCACAGACTTCTCTGGCTGAGGAGAGCGCTCAGTGGCAG
Source organism: Nannospalax galili (assembly GCF_000622305.1). Taxonomy (NCBI): domain Eukaryota; kingdom Metazoa; phylum Chordata; class Mammalia; order Rodentia; family Spalacidae; genus Nannospalax; species Nannospalax galili. Next base: position 46,860 of record NW_008351729.1, on the reverse strand, counting down.
AGGACTCCCCTTTTACGTCCAAGTCCCTGGGTTCAACCCTCAGTCCCTGTGGAAACTGCCCCTCCCACTCCAAAGTGCCTCACTAAGATCTACCACTTTGCACCACCCAGGAGCAGTCAGGACATGGGCTTCAGGCATGCAGCTGTCTCCAGCTGTCTGTGGTTTCAGTGCTCCAGCCTAAACAATATGTGACACAAAGCAATTGCACGTTCTTCCCAACCCCAGGGTTCTGTTTGTAAACTGCAGAGACCTTGTAAACTGCAGATACCTATTTCAGCTGGGTGTGGTGCTGCCTGCCTGTAACCCCAGCACTTCGAAGGCTGAGACAGAGAATCACCACCAGTCAGAGGCCAGACTGAGCTACATAGTGAGTTTGAGGCCAGCCTGGTCTATATAGAGAACCAGCCAATAAATAAATAAGGGGACTGGGACCAGGGAGGTGGCTCAGTGGGTAAAAGCATTTGCAATTTAAACCTGATGACCTGAGTTTGATCCCTGGAACCCATGTCAAAATTCAGATGCAGTCATGCACGTTTGTAATCTCAGCATCCCTGAGACAGGACAGAGAGGGGAAAGGGTTGTGCTGGATAGCTCCAGCTGTTCTTGACACTCCAGGGAAGAGGGGACCTCAACTGAGGCACTTCCTCTACCAGACTGGTGGGGGGGGTGAATGTGTCTGAGGCATTTTCTTGACTGCTGAGTGCTGGCACCAGCTCACCCACAGTGGTGCCAGCCCTGAGCAGGTGGGCCCTGATTGTATAAGAAAGCAGGCTGAGCAAGGGGCAAGGGAGTAAGCCATTAAGTAGCATTTCTCTGTGGTCCTGCCTTGGCTTCCCTTGACAATGGTCTGTAAACTGTAAGTCAAAGCAACCTTTTCCTCCCCAGTTCATCTTAGAAGTAATGGTCAGTGTTTCACCACAGCAACAGACCGCTAACTAGAACAAAGGCCCATCATCCTGGAGTTACTGAAGCCTCTTACCAGCCGAGAAGTGAGAACTTCATCCAGCACATTTGCTGTACAGGCTGCCTACACATTAATGCTCCTTTCCTGCTTAGCTACTTCCTGTTAAAGTAGCTATGGGCTCCGCTGAAGGCCTGGGGGCATGCGGCCTTGACTAGAGCCTCTCTTTTCCCTAGACATTGCCTGAGAATCTCGAAACTATTTACAAGATATCCTATCTTCCATTATCTTGGTGGGCTAGACTTCACTGTCAACTGTAACCCTGCCAGGTGTCCCTCAGGACCCACCCACTGTGGTAAAACAGTAACTTCGAATTCCATCAAAACTGTCGTAGAAACAGTGAGCTTTGACTCTCCCTTGAGGAGCCCGGTCCGCACTTGGGTGTGTCTGACTTCCTTCTTGGTATCTCTCTTTCTTACAATCCTTGTGCTTATGCCTATTTTAAAGCATATTTAATAAAAGCTGCCTCATAAACTGGCTGGTCCTGAAATTCTTTTCAGTATCAAAGCCACAAATCCTGGTTTGGTCCAAGATGAGGTCCCTAAAACTCTTGGGGAACTCCTCAAGCTGGTGAGGTGATAGTGAGGAGCTCTCTCCCTCACCTGTACCCGAAATGCTGACATTCCTACAAGGAGGTGAAAGGTGGCAGCAGGAGACTTTCCCAGAAGCCTGTGGGCCAGCTAGCCTCAAGTGTGGAGCACAGAGACACAAACAGTAAGAGGAAAGAACTGACTCCCCCAGAGTTGTTCTCTGCTCTTTATACACACTGTGGCTGCACATGAGCAAACACATCCATACACCACGTACACACACAGTGTACACATGCATCACATCCACAGTAGTAAACAGATGGCAGCATCTACTTCATAAGGAAGCTTCAAAGCATGAAAGGAGATTGGCCAGCATAAGCAGCACGTGTGGTGCTTTGAATGGGAAATGACCCCACAGGGTCAAGTATCTGAACTTTGTCCCCAGTTGGTAGCGCTGTCTGGGAGGTCATGGAGTCTTCAGGAGGGGTAACCTTGCAGGAGGAAGTATGTTTCCTATTTCCAGTTGAAGATGTGAACTCTCAGCTTCCGTCACCACCCCATGCCATGCCTCCTCACCATGATGGACTTTTATCTCTCAGAGGCTTTAAACCAAAATAAACCTTTCCATAAGTCACTTTGGGTAATAATGTTTTACCACAGTAACCAAAATCAAACTAACACAGCATGCAATCTTCTAAGAAATAGATTCTGCTGGGGATGGTGGTGCACACCTGCAATTCCAGCCCTTGAGAGGTAGAGGCAGGAGGATCAGAAGTTCAAGGACACTCTTAGCTATACAGTGAGTTTGTGGCCAGCCTGGGCCACATGAGACCCTATTTTAAAAAACAAACAAACAAACGAACCAGAAAAAAAAAAAAAAGAGTCATAAAAGTAAACTTGACTCAAACCAAGCATGACGGTGCACACCTCTAACCCAGTATACAGAAGGCAGAGGCAGGAAGAGCCGGGGTTCAAGGCCAGCCTCAGCCACCCAGTGATTTTGAGGCTAGCGTGCCACTATATGAGAACCAACGACATCAAGAACACCAACGCCCTAAATTCAAGCAACAGAGTAAAAATTAAAGCAGTTCTTTTCCTCTTTGTAAAGTATTTTTTTTTTTAAATCAACTATTGTCTTGGATTTCTTTATGCCCCTTCTTTTTCTGGTGCTGGGGATTGAACCTAGGGTCTGCACATGCTAGGGAAGTCCTTTACCATTTAGTCTCTTTTTCCTTCTTCTTTTGAGGCAGGACCTTGCTATGTAGACCAGGCTGGCCTTAAACTCATGATATTCCTGCCTGCAGTATCAGCCTCCCCAATAGTTGGGATGTCAAGTTTGTATCAGCAGGTCCAGCTAAGACATTCATTTATTTATATGTTTATTTATTTAAATTTTTTTGAGACAGGGTCTCCCTGCAGTACCAGCTGGCCTGGTACTTGTTATGTAGACCAGGTTGGCCTCTATCTCAGAGATCCACTTCTCCCCCCCTCCACCACCCAGCCTGCTGCGATTAAAGGCACTGGCTTGCTAAGACTATTTTGAGACTACAATTTTTCAAGCTAATTGGCTATTTAAAGTCAACAAAAGAAGGCTAATCAAGGTTGGCCTGAAAGCCGAGCCTGCTACCAAGTCACCAGCCAGCTCAAGATCCCAACTAATCACTCTGACTTTTGAAACTCACAACACCAACTTCTCCACCTTCAGACAAATCTGTAATCTTGTTGAGCAATCTTTGCCTGGTGTTGAATGGATCCCCAAGTATTGCTGGCCAAGCAGTTCGAGGAAGAAGGCAGTGTATTAAATGTCACCAGGCAAGGTGCTTATCTCCTGGGGACAATCTGTAGCAAATCTTTAATCTGAGGCTGGCTATGTTCTACCACCATGTCTCTTTCTGAGCCCCACTTAGAGTCACATGCTAGCGTGCTGCTGAACGTTGTGGGAGTGGGGTGTCATCGGGGTGACACAGAAGAGAGAAACTTACACAGCTAGGCTTCTGGAGGACATAGCCTTTCCTTCTAAGACAACTGACAATGTTTTGTTCCTATCTTAAGAATCAAGCCTACCATTCCTGCTGAAGGGCCTCCAATTTGCATATTCCTTGCTAAGACGTCAGTGGATAGCACACGAATCATCTTTGCCTCAAAACGGACCAAATTTCATTCATATTCAAAAGCACTGGGACTCTTAGGCTGTAAACTCAGTGAGGAGAGCACAGGTCTGAAGATGTGACCAGCGCTGGTATGTCTGTGGTAGCCCCCTCAGTGTGGCTTTAGTGTTTACAGAATTAGGTCACTATTTAAAGGACCTAATCCCTTAGGCAAAAACCATGTGGGAAAAATGTGGTCTGAAGAGAAGTCTGCCCCAGGAAAGCAGCCTGAGGAGAGGAAGGAGGACTGCGGGGTGGCTGCCCTGGTTTTTCCCTTCGTACCACTCCCAAGTGAACAGAATGGCAAGAAATGGAAGGTGTTTGTTCCACAGAACTAGCAAGAGGCCTTTGAAAAATGGGGGCAAGGAGGGGCCTCAGAAAACCAACATTTATAGCTATTCTTAAGCATCTCTCATCCCATTTTATTTTATTAAAGTTAGACATCTATATCTATTTCTAGAGAGAAAGCCTGAGGTAATAGAATCTAGCGCTTGCTTTAAGAGGCTGGAAGCGTCCCTGTGTTGCCATGGACACCTGACTGCTTACAGTAGATTCCATTCCCACTGGCAGTCAGCATATTAGTAAAGACAGAAACCCACATTCAACTGGAAAATGGGACTATTGAAATTACATTGCTGGTTTAAATGAGAATAAAGGCTGGACAGTGTGGGTACACCTGGGTGGTGCGGGCGCGGCTGCATCCAGCCACAGCTCACTTGGCTTCATGTACCACTTGTAGTAACTTTGTACTGTACCGTCTCCTTAATTATCTTAATGGAGCTTTTCTTTTTCAAAAGACTACACAGGGGCTGGAGACATGGCTCAGCGGTTAAGAGCACTGGCTGCTTTCGCAGAGGACCCGGGTTCCATTCCTAGCACCCACATTTGTTGCTAAGAATCATCCATAACTCCAGTTCTAGATTGGACGCCCTCTTCTGAACTCTGCAGGCATTACATGCACATGGTGCACTTACATACATGTAGGCAAAACATTCATACACATAAAATAAAAATAAACGAATGAATGTTTTAAAAGGCAAGCCAGTGTTGGCAAGATGGCTCAGCAGGTAAAGACATTTACCACCAATCCTGATAACCTGAACTTGATCTCTGGAACCCACACAGCAACTACTGCAAGTTGCCCTCTGACTTCCACACACACACGTGTATGCACAAACACACACATACACAAATAATAAATGTTAAAAGCAAAGAAGGCTAGAGAGAGTCTCAAGTGAGTCTTAAAAGTTGGCACAATTCCACTTTTTATGTTCAGCCATCACTTTGATTCAGGAAAAGGAACCTTCATCCTTGGAGGAGAGGAGGGTTAAATCGACAAAGAAGGGCTTGGGTGCAGGAATTTTCCAGTCACTCTGGAACGACTATGGCAGGCAAGAAGACAGAAAGCTGGCCAAAGGTCAAACATTTCCATTCCTTTGCTGAAGCCTTATCTGTTGCTGTTATAATTCGTTGGTTTTTTCAAAGCACATGAATTAAAGATTATTATAATTAGAAATAATCACTTTTAAGAATATGCCTTCAATGCCGGCATTGAGGAAACAGAGGGAGGTGGTTCTCTATGAGATCAAGGCCAGGCTGGTCTACATAGTGAGATCCAGGCCAGCTGGCACCACAGGAAGACCCTGTCTCAAGAAAAGAAAAAAGAAAAAAATATACCATGTTTAAATATAATTAAAAAACTGTGGGCCAGATAGACAAACTGTATCCATAAGAAAATTACTACCGGGTAAAAGACCTGTGGAGAATAGGCTGTGAAACCCCTGGACTCATTACTGGCTTTTCCCCACACTGGGCAATGATGATGGATATTGTTGGTGTTTAGAGGAGCCTGGAACCTGGTTGCCAGCAACTCTGCCACTTCTGAGGTGTCCCCCTGGGGCGAGCTACTGAAGTCCTGTGGCAACTAACTCTTCATCTTTTTAAGGAGACAAATGACAAATTATTTCCTGTGGTTGGTATGATATGCAAGAAAAGCAAACTGGTAAGACACTTAGAATAGTTCCAGGCACACAGGAGGAGCTCAATGAAGACCTTCACCACGTCATAGACATCCTGCCAGGTCCTCTGGACACTTAGACACCTGGTTCTCAGTACAAACGGGTGGGCTGATCTGGACCATACAGGCCTTCGAAAGCCACGTCAGACAGTGCATTCTATACGAATACTGGACGAGAGGAACCCACTGGTGACGTCACTCACCGCAGATGGCCAGGCTTCCATCTAGACTCATCCCTTCTCATCATTAACATCTACTTGGAAAAGATTTTATTATGTTTTAAGTTTGTGTGTGTGTGTGTGTGTGTGTGTGTGTGTGTGTGTGTGTGTGTGTTCAGAGGATATCTTGAGAAAGTCAGTTCTCTCCTTCCACAATGTGTGTTCCAGGGATCAAACTCAGGTTATCAGGCTTGGTGGCACTGAGCCATCTCACCAGCCGAATGAACTCGTGTTTCTTTTTTGTTTGGGGGAGGGGGTGCTGTTTGAGACAGGGCCTCATGTACCTAGGCTGGCTTAATCTTATTATGGCCAAGGATGGTCTTGATTCCCGTTCCTGCTGCCTGCACCTCCCAGGGGCTGGGATTACAGGTATGGACAACCATGTCCAGTTCTGGTACTCAGGATCAAGCACAGGGCTTCATATATGCTAGACAAGCATTCTACCAGAACCAAACTACATCCCAAGTCCTAAACACAATTGATACTCTACAACACCCTGACACACAAACTAGACCACATTACGTTAGATATGACTGATTGATACGTAGCTGTATGTGAGGTCCATGAAGAAGGCTTTGGGGCCCCCACCCCTGCCAGTACCTACATCGTTATAGGCTCAAGTCCACCATATAAGATGCCACAGTATTTTCATAAAATCTACACACACCCTTTCATGTCCTTTAAACCATCTCTAGATTACAGTGTTTTCATAAAATCTACACACGCCCTTTCATGCACTTTAAACCATCTCTAGATTACATATAATGGAACTGTTGAGGAAACATCTGCTATACGGTTTTGTTTAGGGAGTAAAAATGGAATTCTCCACATGCTCAGTGCTGGCACAATCCAACGCGGTGGGTGTGAGGAGACGGGGCAGAGACACAGCCTGTAGTCACAGATGCCATGGTCAGTATAGCCTGTTGTCAGAGATGATGTGGTCAGTACAGACACACATCTGAGTACATCACCTCTGCAGTGCTCGGAACCATACGTGCCCAGGATCCAACCACTGGGAGTCTCTCTGTGCCCACCTTGTTTTCCACAGAGCCACAGGTCATTGCCTTGCGCACGTGCAGCTGAGAGCTCTGAGTCAGCAGCATTTAGCTCTGGGTGTAATGGAAAAATCTCAGGCCAAGGTCCCGCCCAGGCCAACTGAGTCAGGACCTGAGCAACTGTGGTGTTCAAAGTCCTCCCAGAGATTCTCCAAGGCAGGCACATTTTCTACAGTGTGCTGACAGAGACATTAGTCATCTCGTTCACATTTACCCAGTCAGAAGCGCATCTCCAGGGCCGGACAGGGACAGTAGAGGAGGAGAGCGCACAGACCACCCAGATCACAGTTAGGAGCATCTGCTCCCTGTGGAGAGGGAGTGAAATGGCTCATGGACCAACCACGGTTAAGGCCTGGCAGGGGTTGAGGGCACTCACTTCTCTCACCTCCCTCTCCAGCTCTGCCATCCACACCTGCCTTTACCTGGGTCACACAGTGGGTGGTTAGTGTTAGATGTCAACTTGACAGAATCTAGAATCATCTGGGAGATGGGCCTCTGGGCATGACTGGAGGGTGGGGATGAGTATCTTGATTACATTAATTGATGTGGGAAGACTCAACTTAATTGTGGGTGGGATAATTTCCCCAACAGGAGACCCTGGACTGTATGAAATGGAAAAAGAGCCAAGTACTAGTATGAATCCACTGTGCTCTGTTCCGGACTGTGGAGGCCGCATGACCAGCTCCTTCAAAACTCCTGCTGCCTTTACCTTCCCACCATGCCAGACTTACTGTGCCTTGAGCCATGAGTTACAATAAACCCATCCTTCCTTAAGTGGCTTTTGACTGGCTAGTTCATCACAGCAACAGGAAAAGAAACAAAGACACATGGGGTCCTGCGGTCCCATGGTGTCCTGGGATTCCGGGATCTTGGGGGTGGCACCCCAGGCAGATCACCCAGCATCTCAGCTGTACTTTAACTGCAGTTAATGTGCAAACTGATGAGTCAGCAGGCCGACAGATCAGAGTCTGTGCTCTGCAAGGGTGGTGCCTGTTCTTCAGAGGAAAGTTCATACAGAGTTAATTCCTACTCATTCTCCACCTTGACCTGTAAGAGCAATTCAAACTGGAAAGTGATGCATGGCTTTAAATCTGACAAGTCGTGGATCACTGCTTCAGGAATTCTAAACATTTCAAATGTATGCTGTGCTTTCTTACAGTCATGACCCTGGTGAAACTACGTTCTGAAATTCCTACATGTGGAGTTAGAGGCACAAAAGATGGACTATTCAGTTTTGATCATTTGATGTTTGACTGAAAGAACATCTATGCCCTTCTGAAGTAAATGCATCTCATGAGTCTTGCACAGGTAACAGAATTCTTTCTGAAGGTTGCTCTTTCCAGAAACCGGCTGTTTTCCTCTCCCCCATCATAAGCCAGACACTGGGGCCTCCAGTTGACACACCTCTTTTTAGCCTGTGTGAAAGTTGAAAAAAAGCTACACAGAATACCACATGCCTAGCACCTAAATTCGACAATTAACTTTTTTCAGTGCAGTGAGTGAGGGAGATGGCTTAGTGGACAAAGCGCTTGGTGCACAACTGTGAGGACCAGTTTGGATCCCCAGCACCCATGTAAAAGTCAGGAGGCACGGTGGCCACTCTGCAGTCCCAGCACTCGGAGGCAGAGATGGGTGGTCCTTGAAACAAGCCGGAAGGGCCAGACCAGCAAGCTCTGCGTTTGGGGAGTGACCCTGCCTCAATAAACAGAGAGCAGTCAATAACGACTGGTGACAACAACACTGGGTCTTCACAGGCACACAGTGACACATGTGGACACACGTACACACACAGACACAAGAAAACATGTACTCTCTGATCCTTGCTTCATCTGTCCCTATCCCTGGAGATGAACCATGTGGAAATACATAGGTGTGTTAATTAGTTGATTCCTGAAAAACCTGAAGAAGGATTCCATCAGAACAGAGACTGTCCTGTGTAAGGTCAAGGCCAGCATCACAGCTGAGAGAGAATTATCCAGCACGTCCTCAGGCACACTTTCCATTCTTTTCACAAATCAGTTGAGTGCCCTCCATTCTGAGTGTGGCTTGGTAACAGCCACCAGGCAAGAGGCGAACCAGCAGGGCAAGGGGGCACTGTCAAGACTTGTGTGCTGCTTTAGTTCCGCTGCAGGAAGTGGTGAAAGGGATGGCTGGTGGTGCTGGTGGTAGAGAATATCTCAGTTCTAGCTCTGAAACAAGCACCCAGCCAGAAACACAGGCCATGATTACATGTAATCGGGCGTCCCTCACTTGTTTTATAGGACTATGAAGTGGCACGGACCCCCCCCCAGGGAGTTTCCTTTGGTCTGTTGTACTGTTAAGTTTGGTGGGTACTACACTCTTATCTTACCAAGGCATCTACTAGCATCTCATCCCGGTGGGAACATGAAAACAGCACGTGATCAGACAAAGCCGCACCACGCACACAAGAGCCTAGCTTTGTTTTCTGAGACAAGGCGTCTCTCGCATACCCACCTAAAATGCATGACATACTTCTGCACGATAGTCATTTCTCAAAGTTGTTTTAATGTCTGACCAGATACTAAACAACCTCCGTATTTCCCTCTGTAAGGCCTGTTTGCTAAGAATGTTCTAGATAGTGTACTGTAACATTCACTGCAGGTCATTGTGAAGTACAATGCCTACCTGTGGGTGACTTCCACATCTCCAGACAAAAGACTGATAATTCATCATTGAACTCTAGCTTGCGTGGGACTGCCACTCGTCACCTTGTGTGGTGATTCTGTGTGGGATTATTTCACCACTGATTGACATTGCTCACATGCCACAATCCATCTTTCAGTGAGTTTTATGATCCAAACAGTTTCGTCCATCAGCAGATCACTGCTGTGTACATTTGAAATCAGGCACTGTGAGTATTGAGACATTTTTCTAGCAACATCTTGAGTCCATGGACAGCAGGACTCTGATGCTGGGCCTTCTTACATCATCAACCCAATTCCTACGCCACCATAAGCACTGAAGGAAGAAACCTACACAAACACTGAATCAATCTAGCAGATAATCTGGGGGAAGAAAGAAAATATGATCACGCCTTGACAAGGCTCATCACAGGCAGCTCTGAGACACAGAATCAAAAACACAGCCAATCTAATCTGTAACTGCTCGTTATAAACCATTCTAGCCAATTCTGATGCACATATACACTTTGCTTAGCAAACATTCATGTGAATAATGGCAGTAACATTAACAGTTCTGATCAACTCTCCCTAAAGAAAACAGAGAACACATTTGACCTAGAGATGAGAAAGGGTACCTTTTCTAGGGCCTCCCGAGTTCCCCTCTGTGGGATGTGAGGGACTCGCTTGCAAAAGAGAGAGACATTCTGATTATAGAACAGTCAAGGCTTTTAGCTGGCCAGTACCCACAAATTCACAAATGCAAAACCAAACATGCAAATATATTTTTTGTTGTTCTAGGATAAAAAGCTTGATTGAACCACGTGAATGGAAGCTTAGCAACCAGAGAACAAGAGTGCGTACCTGCTCTTTGGACGGCACAAGAAGTTCCTCGATCATCATGCTGTCCCGAGCGTAGGAGCTTCTGTTCAAGGTGTAGGACCTATCCGAACTGAAGGAGCGGAGGCTGTTGTATTTACAGTTACCCATCAACAGTGGGAGGTGATGATGAGATGAATGAAAGAAAATTAATGCATGCGACTTTAAAAACAGGCAAGATGGCTAAAAATATCAACAAATCTGTTTTTCATTTTTTAAGACATCATCAAAAGTAAAATCCTTGACATCCAAGGACACACTTTATACATACTAACTCTCATGATTGAGATTTTTAAATGAGGCCAATTTGGAATCGATGTGTGAGTTGAAATGCATGGGGACAGTGGATGTTCCACTGTAAGGCTTAGTCAACACGACGTGGGGAGGAATCTCTGCCTGACAATTGGTTCTTTCAAGGAGGCCCCAGTGTGAGGAGCTGCCTCTCTTTCAGGTCCACCTTCACCTGCCTTGCACAACCCAATGGAACTGTGTCCGGCATGACATGTTGGTCAAGTCTTTGCAAACCATCTGTGGGTTTAGCATGTGGACAGCTCTAGTGTGTAGTTGACACTCAAGGAAAATTTCAAGAAGGAAGAAATGAGCCTATTCGCGAGTCCCCTGTCATCTTCCTGGCCTTGAGAAGACGTTCAAAGGCCCTGTGCTCTCTTCTGGCTTCCTGCAGACACCCTGGTTGCACTGGCTCTACGTGTTTCATCCTTACTTTAGTCACTGTTTCCCTTCTTAGACTCTCTCAGCTCCTCCACACACAGCCCTGAACTCAGCAGGGTGCACTGCCCACAGATGTACTGACTTTTAGTCCAAAACCAGTAGATTAAGGGACTTATTAACATTGTAACTATCCATGTAAGTCATGCAAAGGTTACAATTCATCTGAGTCTTGGATTAACGACTTTGCAGTCCTCTGGGAATGAGGAGGATGGTGGCTGTGAGGATCTGCTCTGGAACCCCCACCCCAACCTCAGCTGGCAGGCTGTCAGAAAAGAACACGCTCTCATCTCTTTGCGATGAGGCTTCCCATCTTGTCCTTGAAACACAGCTACAGAATATGAAACGGCTCAAGGGCAGCCTAGACTTGACTCCCAGCAACGAAATATCCCCAATTAGCATTAGAACACAGCCCTTTGATTTTGGGGTCCTTTTTGGTATAGGAATGAGGACTACGGGCAATCAATATTCTTTTCACTGCCCACTTAACTGATAAGCCAGACCTAACCGGCTTGTGTCTTCACCAGTTGGACCAATCAGACCTCGGCATTGGCTTTGCCTTGTGTCTGTGAATGGGAAGACAGCACAGACGTGAACAAGGAAGGATGGCTCTCTCTGCACAGGACCATCTCTCTGCCTCACCGAGCACTGTCTTAAACATTACTCGAAATGGATGCAGCCTCCTTTATGATCTTATACACATTATTCCGAGTACCTTCGTGGAAGTGTAGGGGCATTCCTTTAGGACTGCAGCTCAAAAGTAACCACATTTCTATGGTCATTGTCAAACATGCTCAGCAAATATTTGTTGACTCTGAGAAGCACTGTCCAGGTATGGAGGGGCTTCCCCAGCAGGAGGCCAGGCATATGGTCCCAGCTCCCTCTTTCCTCTTCTTTCAGTCACTCTGTGCGATTCTTTTCTACCTTCTTTCTATTCAATCAGTGAACACGTCCCTCAAGCAGGAAGTCTAAGTCAACCCTGTCCCGTCCTGTCCGACGCTGGTGATGGGCTGGAGTTGGACTGTACAGTATCAGTGGCCAGAGGTCCATGTGGCTTCTGAGCACTTGGACTGTGGATCTCACAGCTCAAGAATCGCTTTAAAGTACACCAGATTTTAACTAATTTGGATATAAAGATCCACAGTGATGGGTGGCCAACCTAACTGTCGGTGTCCTTTCTGAACACGTGTAACCCCAATCTATTCTGCTCCACTGATGGGATTCCAGGGGTACCGGGAGCCCCACTTCCTGCCTCTCTGAACCACACTTTTTCCCCTTCATATTGGGATTGGCACCTTCGACACATTAACAGTAGACACTAGTTTTATTGCTTAAGTGGGCAAACATTTCAAAGTTTTTAAAAGAGGTTACATATTCATTTTAATGTCAGTTTTTTATTTTATGTATTATTTCGATTTTACGTGTATGAGTGTACTGCCTGCGCGTATGTAAGTGCGCCCATGTTGTGCAATGCCTGCAGAGGTTAGAACAGAGTGTTGAATTCCCCTGGAACTGGAGTTATAGACAGTTGTTAGCTGCCATGTGGGTGCTGGGAAATCAAACCCAGGTCCTCTGCAAGAGCAGCCAGTGCTCTTATCTACTGAGCCATCTCTCTCTCCAGCCTCTTAATTTCAGGTTTTAAACATAGCTAAGATTTGTTGATACTGTCAACATCCTCTCCTTCTTATTTGTGAGTGACAACAGCAGAACAGAGCTGAGACTTGGGAGCTAGGCACAGCAGGGCTCACGTTGTGAACCCTGAAGGTACCCGAGGCTCCCCTTCCTGATCATTCCGAACCAAATTCCACCAGGCAGATAGACCCACGAACTTTACCAAGCTTCACTCTGACTCCTTAACTCATCAGAAGCCTGTCGAGAACTGGAAGTGCTGATTATTTACCTAGGGAGTCTGGAAAGTATTAAGTTGTTTTAAAACTGAGGTCAGCTAAATTATTTGTAGCCATCAGTGTAACCTAAGTGTTAAATGCAGGATGTGTTAGAAAAACATGCCTCAGAATTCTAAACTATACTAGCGCATCTAGAACAACTGAAATAAAGAGCAACCAGCAAACAAACAAGACTTTGTCTTTCAATCCAACAAAATCTTTTCAATTCCATCATGCATTGTACAGAATGTGTTAAGGGAGAGGAACTCCTTAGGGAGTAGGTCACTTCTAGATAGGGACATTTCACAGATTTATTTTCACTTTCACAATCACAACTGATTTCCTAGAGCTGAGCAGGAAAAAAAAAAATTAAAAAGCACAGCACAGCACAGCACGATGCCAAAGAAAATAAATAAAAACGAAAACAGGAGCCAGGGATGGGCAGAGAAACACCACAAAAGCGATGTGTCTTCTTACCTTATCTTGGGACTATTTTAAACGTATTTTAGAAAAAAGGAGAACCAGGAGAAACAGAATGCAAAATATCAGACAGGGGAGAAGAAAGAAAAAAAACATGTTATGGTTGAATGAATCACACGCTGAATGTGACCCTTTCATGTGCCACACTCACAATAACTGACATGATAATATTCTAACGATGTGCCTTACAGTCTGTGAAAGATATTTGCCTCTGAGCATACATGAGTTGCCAACATGAGAGAGATGACTTACATATAATAGCAACAAATAATGGTGCATTCAAAATTAGAAATGAGAAAGCTGTAAAATTATCTAACAATCTAAAAGAGGCAATACTCAGGTTTAACATGTCACTAGATACCAGCTTCTAGAATTTTCTACAAATGACAGATGTGCAGAATTGTAAGGGAAAGAAGGCAGCTAACTGTGGGATTACAAAAGCTACAGAATTCTAAACAAGATGATCTTAAGATCCTAGAAGTATCCATATGATTTCAATTATAATTTGCTATTATTTGTGATTACCTGAAATGGTTCACATTTTTAAAGTTTTTTTTCCCCTCTCTCTTCTTGTGATACCTGCTCCAATCATATTTGAAGGCCTTTTAGGAAGTGTACTTATAAAGAAAAAGTTCTAGTAGGCTATTGAGATTCAGAATTCTATTTTTAAAAGACAAACTGAAAGAAAAGTCAACATAGTATCTAAGCTGGTACCACAAACCACACTGGGAACAGACCCCTGGGTTTACCTTGTGGTAAGTGCCATTTACTACTAGACAATGAAACTTTTTTTTACAACAGATCCTTAAACTATAGGAAAATGTCCTAGGGGCTCTGGCTTAGGAGGTTTAATTATTAGCTTTAAAATAACTTGACTGTCAGCAAACACACCAGGAAAAAAGAAGTCAGCAGAGACACAGAGGGTCCTGTTTCCTTCACACAGCCTAAGAAACTTGTGAGTCGAGTTCTCCATACACAAACGTTCAACAGTAAGGTTTGAATTTACCACCGGTCCCACCTGCGACTTTTGATAAGTGCCTGGTACACTACTACCAGGCCCTTTGCCAACAAACTAATTAAACAACTTCATGAGAGACAGTGTGTGCATGGTAGATAGTTTTGTTTTGTTTTTTTTGTTTTGTTGTCTTTTTTGAGATAGGGTCTCTCTGCAGCGCAGGTGTCCTGGAACTCACTATGTAGACCAGGCCGGCCTCGAACTCACAAAGATCCACCTGCCTCTGCCTCCCACGTGCTGGGATTAAAGGCGTGCGCCACCACGCCTGGTGGTAGTTTTAATAGAGTATTTTTCTAAAGGATGTGGTCTTTCAAGTATCGACTATAAATTAATTCTTTCAATAGCAGAGAAAGAACAGAAAATAATCCACACACATTCCTTACTTATTGGCAATTAGAATTTTCTTCCAGTGTGGAGCAAACTTTAATTTTGAAAAGTGGGACACAGACTGGTTGTCCCCAGTGAGCTCATGGTACTGTGCTTGTGTGGGTGAAAGAGCAAATAATTAACATGTTCTATCACGTGAAACTAAGGACTGAAAAACCTCAAGAGAAAATAGCAGAGCATGTATGTTTAAGTCAAGAACATTCCATGAAATTCACATTGCTTTCAAAGAGCACATTCTAGACTCATGCAAAAGATGGAAATGATGTTGGCTCATGAGCGGTCACGGCTGTAAGTGACCTCTGAAAGCAAATACCTGGCAGAGCGGGCACCAAGACTGAAGCCCACGTAGCCCTCCGCAGGCAGCGAATCATCGCCCAGTTCCTTAAGGTCCTGTGGCCCCAGATACTTGTCAGTGTCCCCTGTGATGGCATCTTCACCTGCAGATGGAGAACACATGTCACAGTCAGAAGCTCTCCCTCTCGGATGCCCAGCAGTCACGGAGAAAACCACTGCTCCTCAGCCAACTACATGATAACGGTCCCCTGTGCCCTGGGCAGCTCTGTGACTGCCACACAGAAGGAAAAAGTTTTGGAAGAGCTTAGTACATCATTTCAGGGGCAAGCTGAAGTATCACACGGGGCGCTAGTGTGGAGGACCCGTGTGGAAACCTGACCTCTGCCCCCCGCCTGGTACAGTGGGTGAGTTCTTCCTACTGCATCCATGATGAGGGCAGTTTGTTTGAATGGACACAGACTGCAAAAAAGACCTGTCTTCATGACTGTTCTTAGCCGGGCGGGGTGGCGCATGCCTTTAATCCCAGCACTCCAGAGGCAGAGGCAGACAGATCTCTGAGTTCAAGGCCAGCCTGGTGTACATAGTGAGTTCTGGGACAGCTGGGGCTACAGGGAGACCCTGTCTCAAAAAGACCAAAAAAAGTTTATTTATTTAATTAAACCTTTATTTGTTTCTTTATCTATTTGTGTGTGCGCATACTACAGTGCACATGGAGCTCAGAGGATAACCTGTGGAGATTCAACCTCTCCTTCCACTAGGCGGGTTCCAGAGATCAAACTCAGGTCTTGAGACTTGGAAAGGGCTTTACCATCAGAGCCATCTCATATGCCTGAAAAGAGACTTTTTTTTTTCCCCCAAACCCGTTTCCTCGCAAGATTTCAGTATGTGTCTTATCTACTGATAGTAGCAAGTTATTGATAGTTCTAACTGCTCACAGGGGAGATCCTGAAACACATTAATTCTGAGCTGTTCCCAAACCAATCAGATTAACAAGTCAGCCCAGCTGTTCACCCTTCCTGAAGTCTACTTGCAAAACGCCTGTGTCTTCATCAGAGATGAGATGGGGGCTCCAGCCTTTGGAAAGGGGCGCCACAGGACCCTTCTTTAGCTGTCCACACAAAGAGTTAAACCGTGTAAACTACTTTTACTAGCTGCATACGCCTAACATGACCTCACACGGAAAACCACATTCTAAGAGCAACGGGACAGGTTTTTCAAATGTCTTTTGCCCTCTGGGATGTTTCCCGTCCTTCCCAAAGCCTAGCACTGGCGGTGGAAAGTTCCTTCCACAGAGTCAAACTGTTTCTTCTCAAAGTTACTTTTATTCCCTTTCTGGACACAGACTGGCGAGCTGAAAGAGATTTTTAAATGTGTATTATGTCAGGTTCTCTCAGAGGAAAGAGACTGACCCGTCGGCCGCTGTAGTCTCCCTTTCCTCCATCCGGCTCCACTTAGAGTTTCCATTCATTTAAACGCATGAAACCACAGGAGCTCAACTTTAAAGCAACCAATCAAGTCTAAAAATACACTGCTCACTACTGTTTCTGCAAACGTAAAAACGAAACAGAACTACTTTGCACAGCTACCAGGTACAATAAGATTATTATTCTAAGTATTTACAGCTGGCCTATTTGCAGATTTACTCCATGGTAAACAAAACCAGCACACGCCAAGGACGAGTTAAAGATCTTACTTTGTCGTAAAGCCATCTCCACCACGCGGGCCTGAGAACTTTCCTGAGGCTTCCAAGAATTCCTGAAGCAGGGATTTAGAGGAACCGTCCACACCAGCCCCAGCAAACCCCTCCCCGGGTCGACCGCTCTCCTCTTCACCAGGGCCACAGGGTTCGCCTCAGCATCTGCGCCTCCTCATGAGGAACTTCACATCTTTCCTCACGCTTTAGACTTCGAAGATTTTCAAAAATTTCAGACCAAAGCATTAGAAAAATGTTATCTGGCAACACTTAATTGAGACGGATGGAATGTCCTTTTGATCACTCCGCAGACATCCTTTGAACTAAGTGTCTTCTGATTGGGTTAGGGACTGCTCTGGCAAGCCCGCAGCAGGACCCAGGGCCACATAAATGCAAGCCCAGGAGTTATTTGTATGTAAATATGAGGACAGCCTGGGTGTAGACTTTCAGTAATTTGATACCAGCGCTGGCCCCATTGGGTAACTGAGACCCTCACAAGTGGAGAGAGCTAGGGCCCAGTGCATAATCGGGAGGCAACTCCTCAAATATGAATGAAGAAACAGCTCAGCCAGGTAGAGGAAAAACAAACACTGTTAGGGAACAAAGAATTGGCCAGGCTGGGAGTGGCTGGGAGCCGAGGCAAACTTTCAACTTTGCTCTCAGCTGGGAACACCAGGAGCCTCGTTATTTATGGTCCCTGTCAGGTGGAAGAAGGGGAGGAGAGAGAGGGCGGGCCTGTCCTTGGGTGGAGGTTGGGAAACCGGGGCCAGGGAGCAGCTGGGACATGAGATTGGGAACACACACACCACGGAGACACAGATCAACACACACATACCACGGAGACACAGATCAACAGACCAAAACACACACACACACACACACACACACACACACACACACACAGAGGGAGGGGAGAGAGAGACAGAGAAAGAGACTGAGGGAGGGAGGGAGAGGGAGAGAGGGGGGAGGGGGAGAGAGAGAGGGGAGAGAGAGAGACACGGAGTGAGGGAAAGCAACAGGCATTCTGCTCAATTTGGGGCTTTGGGTGGGAGTTTCTCCGCTCTCAAATATGTTCACTCCTGAGGGGTCCCAGGAAAGTATGACAAGCCCAGGGGGTGTGGCAGTGCCTGGAGGGGTAGAGGCAGGGCCCAGGAGGTGCCACTGACATTTTACTGTTCCAAGTTCTCCCTTCTGTAACTAAGCCCCACACTTCTACAACTTGCTCTCACGTCAGCAGTGGGAGTAGCAAGCCTCTGCACTCCACTGGGGTACACCCCAGGGGCCAGTCCTTTGTATCCCCATAGCTGGATAATTAGGCTGAGAAGTAAGGGCATGTGAAACTGAAGGCAGCCGGCTACCACATCCTTTTAGTTGATGTTTGTGGTTTACATTTATTCTTTGAGAACTTCATAATGTATGCAGTGTGGTATGATGATATCCACACCACCATTTCCCTCATATCCCCCAGCACAACCCTCCCTCTCCCTACCCTCCCTCTCCCCGCCTCATTCCCTCTTCTGTTTAACAGAGGCCAGTTAGTGCTGTCCATACGTCTGCGCATGGGTGTCAAGCCCCACCCCAAGAGAAAAGTGACTTTCCTCCCCCAGCAGCCATCAACTACCAATAGTTTCTCATTTAGGGATGACGCCTTGTGAGTCCCTCCCATTCCGGGTTTGGCCTCTTGGTGTGGTACAATCATCAGTGAGGGAGGTGGGAACAAATCTGTTCTCCCTGATTAGTGCGGGAGGGATGAATGAATGACTCATCTAATGTTGCGATGGTCTGTTACGTGGTGTTTTAATCAGCTCAGTCTCACTGTTACCGACTGTGTAACCATAGAAGTAAAAGCCATTTATAGTGTCCACATTCTGAGAACTGTTCCCAATTAGGAAGATTCCCCAGCCCCAGGAGGAATGGGAAAAGAAGTCAGTGTTCAGGCAGGGAAAGCCAAATGCTAATGTGCTTTTTCACAATCTGTTTGGCAAAGCCTTTTACTCAAACTTTCCAATGAGTACTTGGGATGCAGGGCGCCCTCCCTGAAGGGTTTGGCCAGCCTCAACTGTGGTCACCTATCCACAACTCTGGCCACCTACCCATACCATCCTGACCACCTGTCAGAGTTATTTCAGTCCGTAGAGTTCCTTAACCTCCCAGACTCTGAACCTATGCAGGGTGTACTTTCTTCCCCACCGACTAATCTTTCCCTCTTTGTCTCTTAGAAGCTCTCCCACCTTCCATCGACCATCTCAGATGGACGTTCCTCCTGTGACAGCCCTAGGCAGGTGTATTACCACTAAAGCCTCTCTCATGGCCTGGTGGGATCTTTTGGACTAACCGCTGTCTTTTTCCTGGGCCATGCATATTGAAGTGCCCGTAAAGAGTTTTTGGAATTAAATAATAAATTAAATAAAGAGGCTAGTTGCTTTACTTGTTTTTGAAATCTGCATGCTACAGTGATACCGTATTTCTCCAGGATTAAGCTTGATGACAGGCATATAGTAAAGTTTCAAAGAAATCAGGTTTCTATTTTCTATTTTTTAAAAAAGATGTATTTAATTTTATGTGTCTGAGTGTTTTTCCTACATATATGTAAGTTCATGGTTGTGCAATGCCTGAGGAGACCAGAAGAGGGCATCAGATCCCCTGGAACTAGAGTTAAGGACATTTGTTAGCTGCCATATAGGTGCTGGGAACCAAACCTGGGTCCTCTGCAAGAGCAGCCAGTGCTCTTAATCACTGAGCCATCTCTCCAGCCCCAAGTTTCTTAGATTTCAGAATAGTCACCATGAAACCAAAGAAGCTGTGTGGGAAGGGAGGGAGGGAGGGAGCTGTGGATATATCTGGTCAAAGATGAAGTAAGGGGCTAGGAAGATGACTCAGCAGTTAAGAGTGCTCACTGCTCTTGCAAATGACCCGGGTTTAGTTCCCAGCACCCACACGGGCAGTGCACAACCACCTGTAACTTCAGATTCAGGCGATCTTATGCCTCTGACCTCCTTGGGCACCTACATGCACATGCGCACACGCACACATTCATATACATAATTAAAAATAAAAATAAGTAGTTTGTTTTCAAAAAGATTCATTAAAATTCACTGACCTGGATGACAGTAAGCATGTCCTTACCATTTTAACACAGTATGAAGATATTTGGCTCAGTGGTTAACTTGCAGAGGACCTGGGTTAATTCCCAGTACCCACGTGGCAGCTAAATTCACTGCCTTTTTCTGACCTCCGAGGGCATTGCACAACATGGGTGCACTTACACACACGCAAATAATACACTCATATACATAAAACAAAAAGGAAAGAAAAGAAGAAATCTGGCAAGGGTTATCAGAGGGGAGCAGACAGGAGGGGGTCTAAACATGATCAAAGTATATTGTTTTAAAATTTGCAAAAATTCAATAAAATATTGTGAAAAATATGGAATCTGGTGGTACATGCCTTTAATGTCAGCACTAGGAAGAAAGGGGGAACTCTGTGAGTTCCGGGCCAGTCTAGTCTACATAGTGTGTTCCAGGTCAGTGGGTCTATGTAGGGAGGTCTTGTCTCAAAAACAAAGCCCTAACAACAACAAAAATAATCAAAGCAAGACTATTATTTAATTCAGTTTTCACAGTAAGTTCAAAGTCAAGCACTACCATGTATAGACCGAGCAACCTTCAAAATGCCATTTAACTGCTCCGAGTCACAGTTTGAACCTTTGGGAAACTGGGATGATAAACGTGGGTCCCTCTGAGAGCCCCTGACGCCTTCCTGGGACACCAGCTTGAAAGAACAGGCAGGCTGAGGCCTTGATCAGCTGGTTCTTGTGTGACATGTCCTTCTCTTCCCAGATGTCTTTGCCCATGGGTTCATCTTTACCCATTTGAACTGCTACTATTTCCTCTGGTAAAGGCAAAATCCAGCCACTAACACCTAAAACAGGACCTGGCTCAGCACAGGTATTCAACAAGTATCTCTGCATTGGATGAATAAAGGACTGAAATACAGAATTAATCCATTCTCCTTTCAATGAAAAACATTCCATAATTATCACACAGTACAGCCCACTGCCTATCAAATTTAGAATTAAATGAGATAAACTGTATTAAAGGACAGAATTGACTCTAATCCCCTATATAATAATAAAAAAAATGTGTTAGTGGCAGCTGCCTACCAACAGGTCAAATATTTATAAATCAACCAAGATAATTCTGTTAATGGATGATACTCCTTCGGTATCAGAAATATTTAATATATTATATATTTATAATATTTATATATTATATTAATATTATATTTTATAGAAACTAAGTATTTCGGACATTGAGGGAGTGTTGTACATACATACAAAGCATCAAGGACTGTATATTTTCACTCCATGGGAAGCACATAAGCATATTTATGGTTCCATACTTGTTTGATAACTGTCCTTCCACTGTTAATAGGGTTGACTCCCTATTGGTGAGGAGGGCATTAGTCCCTCAAGATGCCCTCCCTCCCTACACTGCCACTGAACTTTGCCGCTCTCATTCCAATGTGTGGTGCCCTTACTTGAATGCGGGTTGGATAGAACTGTGACCAATAAAATTGAGGGAAGGTGATTTTCCAAGGCCTCTAAGCTTGAGATTAAGAAACCTGCAGGTTCTTTGCGAGCCTCTTGGAAATGCTCATCTGTTCCTGGCTGGTCTAATGTGAGAAATGTAATTAACATGGAAACAGTATGTTGTAAAGAAGCTTGAGGTAGTCACCTGTAGAGACAGTGATGGGGGGGGAAGAGAGAGAGAGGAGGAGGGGGAGGAGAATGAGGAGAGGGATCAAGAGGAGGGAAAGAGGGAGCGGGAGAGACAGAGAGGAAGAATGAGAGAGAGGAGAGGGAGACAGAGAGAGGGGACGGGGCGGGGGTGGAGGGGAAGGAAGGCAGAGAGGGAGTGTGTGTGTCCAGTCTCCAGACATCTTAGCCGAGATTGCCAGAGTTCGATGACGGCACCTTGTATACCTGGTCGTATGATTCCCATTTCAACTGCTTTCTGAAGCCATCTCATGAAAGATCCCAAAGGTCCCATGAGTGCAGTCAGGCCACAGGACCATGGGAGATGAAGTATTAAGCCACTGAGTTCAGAGATAGCTTGTTACTCTATAATCAGTAGCCAACAGGAAAAGGAGAAATGACTGGGACCAGAGGTCAGTGAGAGGTCACATGCTGGTTGTTTAACCTGCCTCTGATGGGTTCCTAAGCTCTGCAGCTCTGCAGTGTGTTATATGATTCGTGGAGGCACGGGCCAGCAGCCAGTACAGGGCCGACTCCGTCACTACTGACTTGATGCCTTTCCCTGCTTTGCTAAGCGTTGACGTTCTGTTAATACACTGCTGTCAACAATCTATGGGAATCCAGGGTACATTCTAAACACAACATGAAGCTCCTCAAGTCGACCACAATCTCCCAACCTCCTGTCATGGAATAAAGATGCCACTGGAGGCATTTTACTCCAACCTCCCAGCCAGTCCCTCTTCCTCAGCTACACCATGTCTGGGCAAAGAGAAGGAATCCCTGTGCTACACTGGACCACACATCTGTAAGCTCTGTCTACCCGGAAAACAATACAAAATAGAGTCAGGAATAGGGAGACAAAGAAAGAGAGAATACACTGAGATATTCATCAGGGCTGCGGTGGTCCAAACAGGTACGCCTGGTCTCCTCGGGTTTCAGGTCAGTGGTCCAGTCTGCGATGCAACATACTCAACTGCCTTACAATCCCCCCCACGCCCTTTAGCGCTTTCTCGACTGGAGGAAAGGAAACAGTTTTTGACCTAATGTGGGAAGTTTCCTGCCCTGGTGTTCTCTTCTCTCTCTCTCGTCTCTTCCCCTTTTCTCCTCTCCCC
Organism: Nannospalax galili; assembly: GCF_000622305.1. Taxonomy (NCBI): domain Eukaryota; kingdom Metazoa; phylum Chordata; class Mammalia; order Rodentia; family Spalacidae; genus Nannospalax; species Nannospalax galili. The sequence continues at coordinate 24,065 of NW_008351729.1, read as the reverse complement.
CTTCCCCTCCCCTCTATATGTAACTTTCTTGTAATATTTTCCCATCTGAATCTCATCACCTTGAAATACTTGTGTTGCTTCTCTAGGAACTGAAAGTTATTTTTCTATCTGGTAGGAGACCTGTGTCACGGAGAAAGTTTCTTAAAATAACGATACCAAAATATAACTAGAAATTTTGCTCAGAAGGGCTTCATTCTTGTGAAATGCAGAGTCTCCCCAAGATAATGGGTTTCATAACATTTAAAAGGTAAAGCAGGGCAAAACCCCCTCTCCCAAAAAGAAAAGCCCCAGACTTCCAAATACCACGACGGAAGCCGGAGGACGGAGATCCCGAGGAGGAGTGCTGTCTCCGTGCTCCAGCAATGGGTTAGGACTTGGCTTCTTAGAACTCAGCAACAACTGCACACACAAGCACTTGATGATCAATCTTAGACAGGTCTGGCGACTGTTAGGCTTGAAAATGTGATTTTTAGAGAAAATGTGATTTTTAGAAAAAATGAAAATGACTGAGTAGAAGAATCCTTCAGCCATTTTTGGTCTATACCACAGGACAGAAGAGTAATCACCACAATCAACACCTCTATTTATTGAGCATTTACTGTGTTCTGGGCACTGCACTTGAGGCTTTGAATCTTAACTCATTCCACCTGCTCTCTCTGTTTCAGGATCAGGAAAACCCAGTTTGCAGTGATGGAATAAGCAACCCAAGGTTATTAACATATGGGGAGGTGGGATTCAAAGTCTGTTGATTTGACTATAGAGACCTAGTTCTAACTACTTCAGCATGATGGATATAGGAAACTTAGAATACCAGTGGAGAACTACGGGACAGCGGTCATCAAAAGGTAAGCACCATGCAGGCAGGAGGTATCTGGCCTGTCCCCTATCCAGTCCCCAGAACAGTGCCTGGCACAGAGTGGGTGCTCAATAAATGTTCACAGTGATGGACAGATCACTGAAAGCCTGTGAAGAAGGAGCAGGAAGACACTTACTCACTGTGAACTCTTGGACCTTGGGAATTGTGAACCATGTGCATTTATCACCTATTCAAAAAATGAATAAAATTAACAAAATGAAAGGAAACACAACACAGGGAATGCAGGTCAATCGCAGAGCCGTGTGCTCCATCCATCAGAAATGCTACGGGTAGGCCTTGCGGGGACAAGTGCACCAGCAGGTGCCGGGTGAACACGGAAGCAACGCAAGCCTGTGACTCTCCACCTCACCTGCCTCTGTAAGAGATGGAACAGTAAACAAGAAAATAACACAGGCCGAAAGAGCCACACGTGGCCCAGATGCACTTTTGAAACCTGCAGCGTACGTCAAAAGGACCTGAAAGTTTGCATGGTAACAAATTCCCAAGTGAATCTGCTGTAGCTGGTCCAGGGAACACATTTGAGAACCAGTAATCTGAAGGACTTTAGAAGTAAGTGATGCCATATGGCCTGTGCAGAGTTAAGTCTCTGTTTCCCAAATGGGAATTCTAAAATCATACCAACACCAGCTTCAGGAACGGCATTCACTCAAGTGAATTCTGAATTGAACTGAATTCACTCAACTGCATTCACTCAAGTGTTTCTCAAGTTTCAAGAGATACACAGGCCTTCATGCTGAAGGCCTTGTTAGGGTGCAGAGTTCTGCCACATACAAAGCCTGTTGGTGCAGCCCACACCGAATATCCAGGCCGTGGAGCTAACGATGGTCTAGGAGGCACTCAGCCTCCAATAAAGAGTTCCAGGATGCGGATCATGATACATATTGCTCCCTCTGCTGTTGGTGCTGTCCACGTGGTAACAGGAGCACCTTGTAATGCATATCTCATTTGATCCCATTCCCTTTCCCCCGACAGGTAAAATATAATCAGATAAGTTAACTTTCTAAAACTATCATGCCACGTCAGAGGAAGAGTCTGGGTGGGAACTTACACAGACAGATGGCTGAACCTGACCCTTCACCCCCATACCACAGTAGGAAGAAGAATTACAGGCAGAGTCCCACAGGAACTCAGAAGGCATTACAATTACATTTGACCCAGTATATTGCCAGGGCTGAATGCAGGTTGGGTGAATAAAGGTGGTGGTGAGTGCTAACAGGGTGGTTGGTGATCATTCCAGGCCAGAGGGCCTAGTACAGAAGGGCGAGAGTGGGCATGTCCTGAGAACAGCGAGCTGCAAGTCGGAAGGACGCCACAGGCAATCGAGCTGGAAAGAGCTGGTTGAACCACAGTTTGGAGTCCTTGGATTTGGGGTTTAGAGTAACAATTGCCAACAGGCAACACACATGTACAGGTGGGCTGGAATGGCAGCCAGTGTTTGAATACCCTTTCTGTCTGCACAATGACTCGGTGATGTTACTAAGCCCTCAGAAATAGGATCTGTCCAAGGGTGGGATGGGTCAGTGCGCAAAGGCACTTGCTGCTGAGCTAGAACACCTGAGTTCAATTTCTGAGACGACACCACATGGAAGACAGAGAGAAGCGATTTCTACAAGTTGTTCCCTGTGTTCCACATTCACTCACACACACCCGCAAAATAAATAAAATAAAATACAATAAGAGATAAAGCCTCCCATGTGCTGTCTGCTGAAGGTTCAAACCTGGGACATAAAACTACAGGTTATTTTTGAGCAGATTTTTCTATCAAATTGAAACCTTCACAGAAAGCTTTAAGATCTCACTTAACCTTCAGATAATACAGTGCAGCCTGGGGCTCAGAACGTTGTTCAGTTGGTAGGATGCTTTCTTAGCATCCATCAAGCTCCGGGCTCCACCCCCACCTCTCTGAACTGCATAAACTGGGTGTGTTGGTGCAAGGCTATAATTCCAGCAT
>NW_008351729.1:15241-19938 GCF_000622305.1 Nannospalax galili | reverse complement strand
GTTCATGTGTACAAGGATACACATATGTGTAGGTATGCATACAAGCCAGAGAACAACCTCAGATGTCATTCCTCCTATGCTGACCTGCTGAGATTGATTTGGAAGCTCAATTCGAGGTGGCCGCATCATGCAACTGGTTCTGTGTGTGTGTGTGTGTGTGTTCATGTGTACAAGGATACACATATGTGTAGGTATGCATACAAGCCAGAGGACAACCTCAGATGTCATTCCTCCTATGCTGTCCTCCTTTTTTGGGGGGTGAGGGGGACAGGGTCTCTCAACGGCCTGGAACTCACCGATTTGATTGGATTGTGTGGTCAACAGTCCCAGGGATCTGCCTGTCTCTGCCTATCCAGTGCTGGGGTTACCAGTGTATACCGCCATGCCCAGCTTTTTACATGGGTTCTGGGGCCTGAACTCAGGGCCCCATAGGGATCTGCCTGTCTCTGCCTATCCAGTGCTGGGGTTACCAGTGTATACCACCATGCCCAGCTTTTTACATGGGTTCTGGGGCCTGAACTCAGGGCCCCACTGAGCTCTCTCCAGCCTCTTCTGTTCCTTCTTAGCTATTCATGCTGTTCACCCCCAAGCCTAGCTTCTCCTTCCACTTAGCGCTTCCTTACCTGGGAGCCTAAGGACCATGTGCACAGCACAGGAACGCATCCTTGAGTACACATAAACAAGTCCCAGTGGCGCACAAAGCAGCCACTGTGTCAGGAAGGATTTGGCCTCTTCTTCCAACATTAACCTGGGAGATTAAGGGCTCTTCTGGCTTATTTTTCCGTCCTAGTTGAAGTTGCACACACACCAGGCCACAGCATAGGGGGCTCCTCTTGGCACCCGTCCTCACTGAGGGAAGCCTGAGCCCAGGTCTACCTGATCTTCCTCCGCTTTCCTTCATCTTGCTCCCAGCTGTCTACCTGACATCCTACCTTCCCCTCGGGCATTCATTCCCGTGCTCCCCAGCTCACCTTCGGCTTTCTCCTCTCTGCAGTAAGGAAGCTAAGGGGAGGAGTCGAGGCTCAGAGTGGGCAGACCGGGCCCTGCCTGAAGCAAGGCAGGCTGTTCAGGTGGACGGGAAGTCATTTAGACGAAGAAGACACGTCTCCAAAGTTTGGGCCAGGAACCCACAGCGGCGCACACGCGCGCTAGCTCTGAGCGCACGTGTGGCCGGGGCGCCTCGATCTCACTTGGCTTCAAAAGACGCAAAGCACCCGTGAGGTCTTCACCCACATTAGAACTCGGTACTCAGCTCCGTCTCTCTCCCTGACACCGTGGGTGGGCACGGCTGTGCTGAAATATCACCTGGGCTCTTTTGATCAGTACTTTCGGAGAAAGTTTGTCTCAGGGCTCCCACGGGAGCCTGTTCTTGACGTCCCCCCCCCCCATCCCTTACCATGCCATACCGTTTAGCATTCTTCTTCCTCTTCAAAGTCAGGATGTCTAGAGTTTTCTAGGACTGAGTTTCTTCCGATGCCCTGACCTGGGGACTTCATCTAGACTGGCACCTGGCATTACCGTCTTGTCTCCCCCGTGTCAGCGTGCTGGGCTCTCCACTAAGTTTAATATCTAGATGTGAGTTCCAGTCTCCGCAACTAGCAGAATGCTTTGGGGACTTGAAGTACCTCTGTCCTAGACCTATGCCTCTCCCTCCCCGACAATTCCTGCTTGTCCGGCTCCTGAGTACCCTCCACGTGCTTTCAAGGCCTTTGGAAGCTGCTGGAAATCTCTTCTTTTGAATTTCCTTTCCAACCACTCGATCCCATTCTCGTACAATCGCACTGAGCACTGTCCAACCAAGAAAACTAAATCCAAATCCTAGTTTCTTTGACAACATGGACCTGCAGAAATATCTTGAACTCTTAGAGCCTGGTAAGTTAAGGTAAATTAGACTAATAAAAATTTTAATCAGGGCTTTAAATTTTGACTAAACATTAAGTAGGAGTAATAATGTAAGAATAATGCTCTCAAATACGTGAGAATTAACCAAGGCAAGGTAACTAATGGTCAATGAGCCTTACCACATGGCAAATCCTAGGCTAAGTCCTTTATGTCCAATCTCACTGAAAACCTAAATGATCCATCCATTGTGTGATTCACACCTAAGTAATCACACAAAATCCATGTTAGAGGTTAAGTGGAAAGGCTTTGTGTGAACTGACTCATGTGTGATTGTAATCAAGATTGTCAGCATTGCTGGAATTTATTTTCCACAGCCACACGTGGAAACAGGAGTGGCTCTAATGTGGGGCTGGCACGAGGTCACACACGATGGGCTCACGAGAAGTCTGAGCTAGCATGGCAAGAGCTTTGTGTGTGAGGTGCCCCTGTCTACTGACTGGAGTCCTAGGCAGGGGCTGGGACGTATCTAGACAGCTGGTGCTAAGGCAGTAGGGCAGTTGTGACGGTGTGTCCTTAGGCCTGTCCCAGTGGCCAGCACGGGTCTACTCCTGTGGGCAGGCTGTCCAGGTTGAAAGAAATAAACAAAATGAATCACGAGTTAGCCAAACAGTCTGCAGGGGCAGTGCGGCCTCTTGCCTACTTCTGTACACATGTGCGGGTCACACAGCCATGCCTGTGAGTGTGGGCAGAGCATCTGTCTTGCCTACTTCTCTACTCATGTACAGTGTCACACAGCGACACTTGCAAGTGTGGGCAGAGTGTCTGGCCATTTTTGTGCACAGAGATGAATAAATATGATAAAGACCAGACAGCAGAAACTTGAAAATTCTTATCATTGATCCTTCACACAACAATACTACTGAAGTCCTGGAATGAGCGACAGATAAAAGGAGGTGGGGACCAGGAAGGGACCAAAAAGAGTGACGGATAGGAAAGTAGAAAGATATCTCACAGGGCCTATAGACAGACTGTCAGGGACTGAGATGTGTCCAAGCAGAAGAGACACACAGGGACGTTTGTGCTGCCTGTGCCTCTGCTGTGCTTAGGGGGTGATTGCTAAAACACATGGAGAGAGCAGCTGTTTTTATCATGAGGTACAGCACCCATAGAGGTGGCTGCATAGGTCAGAAAGGTGCATGTGAACACACCATCACAGAATAAACACCCTCCAGGTGGAGAAACAGAACATCATCTGCTTCCCCCACCCTCCATCCATCCCCTCCTTCATCCTCCACCTCCACCCCCTATGACTATCAACCCATCTCCAGCTCCTCCTCCCTCCTCACAACAATTGCTTACTTTAAAATATTCTTTTCCTTATGTTTTCTTTTATTGTTACTGTTTTACTTTGTTTTGGGCTTTTGCTTTGAAAGAGTTTTGCTATATAGCCCAGGTTGGCCTGGGACTCATGATCCTTTTTCTCTGCCTTCTGTGATGGGCTCACGGGAATACGGCATGTACCACCACAAGCAGCTTCTTCTTGCTTCTTCTTCTTTTATTAGCTCATCTAACTAAAATACTTGTTTATTGTCACCTTGTTTTAGTGAATTCTGTCTCGTATAAGCTGCAACCTGACAGTTGTACCCATTAAGTTCGTTGTAGCAGGTGTGCGTACAATGGTCTCAACCTGGAAAGAACCCACATTTCCATCATCAGGAGACTGGAGAACTTAATTATGGTTATCATAAGCACTCTGTGGAGTATTACATAAACATGAAAACAAAGTATGATGATCAAATGGCATGAATGACTGTTAACGCTCACTACAAGCACTGCAGGGTCCAAGCTGAGGTGGAAGAAGCGATGCACCCGGAGAGCTTGGAGACTCAGCTGCATCTCTGGGGCAACAGAGAGGGATGGCTACTGACTGTTAACGCTCACTACAAGCACTGCAGGGTCCAAGCTGAGGTGGAAGAGCCGATGCACCCGGAGAGCTGGAGACTCAGCTGCATCTCTGGGGCAACAGAGAGGGATGGCTATTCAAGAGCCCACTAGATCCCAGGAGGGAGACGCTGGTGGGTGGGTTCAGGATGGTGTAGTGCAGAGAAGAGGTTTGGAGGGCACTGTGGACACTGAAAGAGAGCTGCTGGGACTTGTTGACAGGCAGGGTATGATAAGAGAGGCTGCCAGGGTAGGGTCAAACTCATGGCCTCGGCATGGGTGACACAGCCCTGCAGCGGGAGAAAGTACAGAAGATGCTGTCCTGGAGGCTGGGCTTGCTGAGAGATGAACTACTCATCCGTGAGGCTGTAAGTGGAAATGTACATTGTTGGATAAGCAACAATGAGGGTGAAGAATCAATAAACATTCCAGCTCCAAAGGCAGGATTCTGGTACTAGAGAGATGGCTCAGTGGTTAACAGCTCTGACTGCTCCTGCAGAGGACTCAGATTTAGTTCTCAGCACCAACATGGTAGCTCACAACCACACATAACTCTAGTCCCAGGGATTCAACACCCTCTCCTGGCCTCCATAGGCACTGCACTCATGTGGTGCACAGACATGCATGCAGGCAAACACTCACACACACACAGTTAAAATACATCTTTTTAAAAATTCCAGAGTGAATTCTCCAGGATGGTCCAGGCTCTGGTTTAGAATAGAGACCACCATTAAGTTCTGAGGTTTTAAAAAGTAAATCAATCCAAGCCGGGTGTCGTGACACACACCTTTAATCCCAGCACTTGGGAGGCAGAGGCAGGTGGATCTCTGTGAGTTCAAGGCCATCCTGGTCTACATAGTAAGTTCCAGGACAGCTGGGGCTACAGGGAGACCCTGTCTCAAAAAGACCCCCCC
>NW_008351729.1:873-14972 GCF_000622305.1 Nannospalax galili | reverse complement strand
TACCTGCAATTTTGTCACTGATAAAGTCAAAAACTATTTATTACATAATTAAAGTTTGCAGACAGGTCCAATTGTCATTTACCACTACTGCAAATTGTATTTATTAGACTAAACATTATCAGTTACTCTATCTACAGATATTCTTATGATGTCACTAACCAACTGAACCAAGGACAGTCTTGAACCTCACACATGACTGAAATCACCAGGCGTGATGGTGTATGCCTTTAATCCCAGCACCCAGGAGGCAGAAGCAGGCAGATCTCTGCAAGTTCAAGGCCAGCCTGGTCTACACAGTGAGTCCCAGGCCAGCTGGGGCTACAGGGAGACCCTGTCTCAAAAAGACCCCCCCCCAAAAAAAAAGTAAATCATCCGATGCACAGCAACAGTTCCTCTGGAAAGGAAAAAAAAGGGAGCTAGCGAGCAAATCCTCATCCTGCCTTAGTAGCCAGAACCACTGTCTTGTCCAGGGGCCCCTTTGACATCCATGGGAAGGACCAACCATACTAAAGCTCTGGTGCTTGCCAGGCTCCACACTAAAGGCTGTTCTATTCTTGGGAATAAGATGAGGACTGTGGTGGTGAGTGTGAGCTGTCTTTAACAGAAGTTGGGATCTCCTGGGAGATGGCCTCTGGACGTATCTGCGGGGCACTGTGTTAACTGAGGTGGAAGATTCACCAGTGTTGGTGGCATGCCCTAGCGGGGCATCCTGGACTATGTCAGAGTGGAGGAAGCCAGCTGAGTACCACCGTGCACACATTACTCCCTTCTCCTGGCTTGTGAAGAGATGTGACCAGCTGTTTCAAGCTCCTGATGCCTGACTTCCTTGCCATGATGAAGTGTAGCCAGGAACCGTGAGCTACAACGAACCCTTTCTCCCTTAAGGTGTTTTGTCAGAGTATTTTTATCACAGTGACAGGAAAAGAAGCCGAGACAAAGTCTTCCTTCCAGCATTCGGAAGTTATTGTGTTGAACTCAGAAACATGCAGCTAAGGAACGTGTGTGAAAGGTAAGCAGGAAAACACCAGGCCCAAGGCTGATGGCACCACCAAGAGAGGTATTCCTGAAATGATAAAATTGTGGACGAGGACCAGTTCCTGCGGGTGCTAACAGCAGGGATATCATACCCATGTCCCCTGGATTTGTCTACAGCTAGCTGGTCTTCATGGCCTCCTCCCAGGCCCATCAAGCCATTCACATAATAGTCCCATGTCCTTACTGTGACGGTTAGGAGAATTATCCAGGAGCAGGCCAGGCCTGGGATTCTGAAGAATATGCTCCTGGGAGGGTTCCCAGAGCCAGCCTATCACTACCCAGAGCAATTCCTCCAGTTCCCCTTTTGGATCATGTCAAGTCAAATTCTATTTTGTTCTCTTCTAACGGGGAGCATGCTGGCATGTCTACAAAAAACTTCATGCTGAGAGCTTTGTAAGTGGAGGTGTTGCTGCCAAGCCTGAGCTCAGTCACCAGGACCCAATGGTGGAAGGGCACCAACTCCTGAAAGTGTGCTCTGACCTCATACATGTACACACCATGGCATACAAGTGATGACACACAAACATGCGTGTGCACACACAAACTGTTTAAGAAAATTCCTTGCTTTGAGTTGTTAAAATCTCTCCAGAGTTGTGTTTATACTTACTGTCCCTGAGTCCCAGCCTGCCTTGCACATTTTTTTTGCTAAAATAGAAGGAGTCACATTCCTATTGCAATGTCATTAAAACATTTTTTTAAGTTACCTTGTGATATTATCGCCCTCTTCATGTGGGTGTGTATGTGCTGTGCATGCACGTGTGTGTTTGCAGGGATGTGGGTGTACTTGTGTTCAGGTGTATATGCATGTATGTGCATGTGGTGGCTGGGGGCAGACCTCAGGAGTCTTCTCCACCTTATTCTTTGAGGCAGGGTCTCTCAAATGAACCTGGAGCTCATCAACAAGGCTAGTCTCCTTAGCCAGCTTCCTCAGGGACCCCCGTCTCTGTCTTTGGGGTGCTGGAATTACATGTGGGCCATGATACCCACTGGACATTTATATGGGTTCTGGGGATCCCCAGGCTCAAGCCCAAGTGATTCAATATTACTTTTAGAAGAACATGATTTACTCCTTTTTTAAATTTTTATTTTTTAAATATTTTATTTATTATTTTTATTTTATGTGCATGAGTGTATTGCCTGCATGTAGGTAAGTGTACCTGTGTCACGCAATGCCCGAGGCAGACAGAAGAGGCTGTCGGATCCCCTGGGACTTGAGTTATGGACAGTTAGCTGCCATGTGGGTGCTGGGATTCAAACCCGGGTCTTCTGCAAGAACAACCAGTGTTCTTAACCACTCAGCCATCTCTCCAGCCCTATTTCCTGAATTTTAATACTTTATCACATCTGAAACTCATACCTTCTTGGTAATTACTTCTATCACACACACACACATGCAGCATAGATTTCTTTGCAATGCTTAGAGTCTGTATCTGGATACTCACAGATCCTGGATCTCTATCGAAATGGAAGCGAAGTCAGATTAGGTCTTTCTTCCCAACAGGGCTGTGGTCTCGTACCTATTAATCAGGTTCCATTTCACAGAGCTGCCTCTTTGGTGTCTACGCTGTGTGACTTAATTCCACTTCCCACTGTGTTCCATCGTTGTTAAATATGTCATTATATCTCAACCCACTGGAATTGGGCAAGGCAAAATAACACTTTCTCTCTCTCTCCCTCTTTTTGTTTTTCCGAATTTACAAAAGATACATTATAGGAATTGGCAGTTAAAGGTCCAAGCTGGGCCAGAGACACTCTGAAATCCTTTACCCCAATTTCCTTTCTCTCTCCCCCGCCTCCTCCCTTTACCCAGCTTCCTTTCTTTCCCTCCTGTGTGTGCCATAATCTCGTTCTCCTGTTTTCTTTCTTTTCAATTACAATCTTGTCTGCAAAATGTAGGATGCTCCCTGGGACTCGAATGGAGGTACTACTTTTATGTGTACGTGAAGGGAGTGTGTGCAGTGGGGACAGAGGGCAGGAGCCTGCCTTCCTGGCCCCTCTGGCTCTCTGTGGTGCTCAACCTGGAGCTGCTCTGGGTCTGCTCCATTGACCTGGGATTCAGCTGCTGCTTGGACCTCTGTTCTCTGTATTTCTGCTCCACTGTCCCCTGACTCCTTAAGGGATAACACTGTCTAGACTGGATGTCTTTTCCTTATATTATTTTTGTAGGGAAGGGAATTAATACAAACACTGCTTCATCTGTAACAAATTTTCAAAGTAGACCAAAGGAAGATGAGAAGAAGAAAGCAAAGTAGAAAAGGGGAAAAAAGGAAGAAAAGGGACGCTGTTCTGGACGCGTCCCTTAGCGCTGCTCCTACCTTCGTAATTTACGGTTTAAATTATTTCCTGCATTACAAGCTCTTCTTTCTTGAGTCAAGCTGGCAGTATGTGCTTATAAATGGTGCTGAAAATTCCCAGTAGCCTAGGACACCACACCAATGTGACCGTTCCCTTCCCCTCCCTTCCTCCTTTCTCTCTCTCTGAGACAGCTTCTCATGGACCCTAGGGTGGCCTATCCCTACCTCACTATGTAGCTGCACTCCGGATCCCCACCCCCACCTTTACATCCTGAGTACTGATCACAGGCATGTACTGCCAGGCCTGGCTCTCGCTAATTCTTCCACATTGATTCACTCAAAGCAAGTCTTCAGGTTCCTGGAAGCAAGCACCTGGCTCAGCCACAGAGCTCACTCAGACTTGCAGCATGGAATCCAACCAAAGTGACAATTCATGAGTGACAGTAATATTCATACGAATCAAATTAAAGGGTATTATAACTTCACAACAGCTGCATCATCAATAGCGGACATTTCCTATCTTCTACAGAGAGAGCAACCACACTGCCTTCCGATGCTGTGCTCTGACCAGACTGCATTCCATTTTGGCCTCCTGACTTCACAACAGATATTTACATGAAGGCAGGCACAAAGGACAGTGGCTGGCGAGCCAGCGAGCAGGGAGGAGAAAGTGGCTGAGGCCTGAGGGAGCAAAGCAGACTGAGAAGAAATGGGAGAAATATCTTCAAACCCTGGAGGCAAGATGACTCAGCTGACAGAGGCACTTGTCACCAAACCTGATGACCAGAGCTCCTTCCCAGGGTCCCACATGATAAAAAGAGAGAACAGATTCCCAAGGTGTTCTCTGACCTACACATGTGCTTTGAGGCAGGGGCAGACCCCCACCTCACAAACACATACACACACAAATAAATAAAATTTTAAAATATATCAAGTACCTGAAGGATTGTGACAAGGGAAATGTAATTTTATTCTAAGTCAACATTAAAACCCTCTTGCCTTATCAGCCTGCTGAAATCTATCAAAGTCAGAGTCATCAACTAGAAGCAGGAGGGAATTCAATGAGGCAGGGGATTTTTTAAAGGCAGAGTTGTTCAAACTAGACCAAGCAATTTGAGACATTTGCGCGAAGAAGGTTCTAGCAAATGAGATTCCAGCCACAGGTCTGTTCAGGTGGACTGACCTTTAGGATTCTTTTTTCGGTATCGAATTCTATGACATTACAAAATCAAAAGCTAGATGACTCCAAATCCCATGGACACACCCATAAAGAAGGAAGCAGAGAGTTCACAGTGAGGTAAAGTGAGAAATCTGTTCTAAATGTAAAATTTGCAAATTGAAACGAATATAAAGGAAAAGAATATAATTTCTGGTTAATCAGGTAAATTAATTTCAAATTTAGAGGTTCACTTTTCTCTTGTTTTGAAATTATTTGGTCACTGATCCACATAGATAAGACAACTACTCAGTCCATTCAAACCGCTGCTCATCAGGATGGGTAACCTTGGACAATTTGTTAAAAGATCAGAACAACAGCGTTTGATGTTTGTCATATTATATTTCATGCTGATCTCATTTGGAAAGCAGACTCTGACTTCGTGTTTTGTTTGTGTACATCATGCAAACGCATCACTTGTGTTACACCATCTGCACATAAGAAGTTACTCTGAAATGTTACGTGAGAATGTGCCAAAATAGAATATGGTAAGTGAGCTTCTCAGAGCCCTAAAGAGGATATACCGTTATCCAGCGGGAGAGAGAGAGAGCACATACAGCTGGGGCTTCAAATAAACAAGGAAGGAGAAAGCAAAAGTCTGTAGAAATTATCAGGAACACTGACAATCAGGCATCCCTACACGACCTTAAGGCAGTAGCTCTTGCCAGTGTGCCATCCAGCCCCAGCCTCTCTATGCATTTAGTCTAAGAAGTGACTGGATATCAAAAAGCTTATAATGGCTTTGGGCTAGGCAGATCTTTCCCAATATTTAGGTTTCCAGTGAATTTATGCAAATCAAAGAAAGAGCCAATAGTTAAAAACCCATTTGACTGACACAAGATTAAAAAGTTCTATGCGAGTGACCTGCGGAGGGGGCAACAGGGAATGTAGATTTGGAGGATAAATGGGTTCAAGAAAAAAAACGTAAATTAGTTCAGTGAGACTCTAACATTTGCCTTCCTTACGACATTTATTCACTTATGCAATGGCACTTTTCCAACAGATCTTTCAAACATGTCACACACATAGAGACACATGTATGTCTATGCACATATACATACATATGTATGTATGTATATACATGACATGGTCAAAAGTATTGTTCTTTTAAATAATGCAGAAAACAAACAGCTATATTAAGCTCATGAAATAATAGCCTCACTTTTTGAAGTGGGGGAAACAGGGTCTTACTATGTAGACCAGGCTGGCCTCGAACTCATAAAAATCTACATGCCTCTGCCTCCCTTCTGCGTGTGTTAAAGGTGTGTGCCACCATGCCCAGCTAGCTCAATTTCTATCATCAAATCACCACTGAAAGTTTCTATTTTGAAAGCGGTTTTGTTTAGGTTGCATTTTCATGCTTAGTTCCAGGGCAGAGGCTGATTGTACTGCAGAGCCAAGGGTGGGTGGATGCTCTGCCTTTTCTCCCTGTAGTGATGCCATTTCCATTTTAAATGCATTTACAGCATAAACAGTAAGTTGTTCCTTTTAGATTTCAGACATAAACAACAAAAGTATCAGTGCTTTTCTTGACGGAAACAAAAAGAACGAAAGTAATCTTGATAATTAGTGATACTAATGAAAATGGGTCAAGGAGTAAGACTTGAAGAAGACAGGACCAGATGGGTATTCTTTAAATGATCCAAAAGTTAAGATCACAGAAGTTAGTAACCCAAGGAAGTGTTACTTTTCAGAGACGAGAAATAAGAGCGGGTTGGGGTTAGATTTGATCAGGGTAAAATCTTGCAAATACCTTCTTCACCATCTGAGATATACTCCCCATCACTGAGCATCTCAGGGGCGTGGGCTTTACGAACTGTATGATTGAAGTGATAACAGGAGCGTGTGAAACATACTCATTCCTGACACTGCAACGAAGCATTTAAACATTTCCCCAAACACGGCTGCCATGAACTTCCTTCAGGAAGCCAGAAGCACAGAGCCATTCATCAACGTTATGAGCCCCGAGGACACGTTCATACCTTCATCATCAGACATATCGAGAACCTCATTCATCGTTTCCGGAACGTTCATTTTGTGCTTCTCTGTGACAGTCTAGGAACAAAAATGAATGGCTTTAGTGTGGACAGACTGCACAATTCCAGACACTGCTCATTTCTTTCTAAATTGATGGGCTTGTATCCTACAGGACCTTGAAACATCTGGAAGCCTTCCTATCTAACATTACAGCCGCAGTACCATTCCCCCTGAGCAGCACAGAGGTCCTCGGAGACACCCACTGGGGACTGTAAGGCGGAAGGATTCTGGTGGCAAAGCACAGTAGCTTAAAAGATTCTGGCCACTACAAGGCTCTTCAGAGGTAGAGCATGAAGTGTCTCCTCCCCCTCCACTGCCGTGCTCTCTCATGGAGGAAGAATCTCCCCCGACCCCCATTCCACCGGAGGTCCTGCAAGAAGAAAACCCAAATGAACAGCCCGAAATCTGCCATTATGGCCCGGCCACGTCTCACACTTATCCTCTCTCCTCCTGAGAGTACTTCTCACGCCTACGATACATCAAAATATTAACATTACGCAATTATATATTAAAACTATGTGCATCAAAACCTTATCCTCTCTCCTCCTGAGAGTACTTCTCACGCCTACGATACATCAAAATTTATATATTAAAACTATGTGCATCAAAAAGTTCTGTTGAATTTTTCAATGAATGATTTTATTTTTATTTATGTGTTTGCATCCGTGTCTGTGCATGTGTGTGCACACATGAGTACAGTACCCATGGAGACCAGAAGAGGGTGTCAGGTCCCCTGGAGATGGAGTCACAGGTGATGATGGTTGAGTCGCCTCATGTGAGCAGCAAACCCTCCTAACTGCTGAGTCATCTCTCCAGCCTCATTAAAAACATTCAGCGATCAAGGCTGGAGAGATGGTTCAGAGTTTACAAGTACTTGCTGTTTTTGCAGAGCACCCAGGTTCAGCTCCCAGCACCTACATAGTAGCTAATAACTGTAAATGCAGTTTCAGAATCCCAGACCCTCTTCTGGTCTCCAAGGGCACCAGGCATGCATGTAGTACACATATACAAATGTAGGCAAACACCCATTTATATTTTAAAAAAACATTAAAAACCATTTTAGGGGTAATGTATTTGCATGATCATTTTAGTCTCAAAAACCGTGTGGCAGCGCAAGTGTTCCTCAGATCCCTCTGCTTGGTCTTTGTAACATTCTGTCTAGAATTCTGTCCCTCTAAAGATGTCATCAGCATTAGTTGCTAGAAAATCTTCATGACTTTTGCTTAAAAATAAGTGATTTTTATTCATTTTAGTTTGGTGCACGTGAAAACACAATGGTATAAGAAAAGGCAGATACTTAAGTTAAAAAGTGAAAAGCAACCAGAAGTTGAAACTGAGCGAGTGCACCAATTCTGTATTTCTTACGGATTTCTTCTAAATGTGATTTATACTCCTGTTCTCAATTATTCTGTGGAAATGAAACACTTTTGGTAATCCTTTCAGCACCTGGTACTGAAATGGAATGTTTCTTTAAAATAAACTTTCAGCCCGGCATGGTGACACATGCCTTTAGTTCTCAGGAGGCAGAGGCAGGTGGATCTCTGTGAGTTCGGGGCCAGCCTGGTCTACATAGTGAGTCAAAAAAAACGTAAACAAAAAAACCCAACAAAACAACTTTCAATGTTAGTTTCCTATTTTATATTTATTTTTAAATATTTTATTATCTTTATTTCATGTATATGAGTGTATTGCCTGCATGTATGTGTTGTGCAATGCTGTGGAGGTCAGAAGAGGGCTTTGGATCCCTCGGAACTGGACTTAAGGATGGTTCATAGCTGCCATGTGGGTGCTGGGAATAGAACCCGGGTCCTCTGCAAGAGCAGTCAGTGCTCTTAACCTCTGAGCCATCTCTCCAGCACCCCATTTTATATTTACAAAAAGTATTTTTATATTTTCAAAACAAATTTGAACATTTAAAAATTATTTTTAATTATATATATGTATCTGTGTGTATGTGCACATTGAGTGTAATGCCCAGAGAAGCCAGAAGAGGGTGCCAGATCCCCTGGGGCTGGAGTTACAGACTGATGTAGGCTGCTTTATGTGGGTGTTGGCAACTGGACTTGGGTCCTCTGCAAGAACAGTTCATACTTTACATCACTGAGCCATCTCTTCAGCCCCCTTGCAAAAAATTTTTGAACATCATTTATATACAACCCCCCACAAACTTTTCCCACCATTAAAATCCAATATGGCTACATCATTATGAAAGCTTGCATGTTACTGAGATTTCCTTGGGTTTTCTCTCATGTCCTTCCATTCTAGGACTGCATCCCACGATACACACATTACATCTAGTTGCTATGGTGCCCTGGGCTTTGCTTCTGATGACCTTGAGAGTCAGAGGCTTCTTCAGAACATGGCCTAAGTAACGTTTGTGTTTTCTTTTGTGATTAATCTGGGGTTATAGGTTTCAGGAGGAAGACTGCAGAGGAGAAGGCTTTTCTTTTGGTCACAGCATCCCATCAAACGTGGACCTTGGTCTTCTGGGAAGGCAGTGTTTGCCACACTTCTCCACAGCCTTACTCTGTTCCCTCTGCTACCTGATGTTCTTGTGTGCTTTCTGATTTGGGAAGAAACCACCATGTCTAGCCCATACTTCATACCGTGGAGAATGAGGTTTTATACTTCCTTGAGACTGAAGAGTCTTCATAAATTATTTGGAATCCTTTTGGTAGGGCTGTTTTCCCCTTCAGTTCTAGGAGTTGAATGTAGGGCCTTGTGAATAGGAGGCATTTAAAATGTTCGACCACTGAGGTGCAGGCCGTGTCCTTTTAGTGATTCTTTGGTCTACGGTGTTCGTATCTTCTTTCCCTATTCAGCTGTTTGCACATACCAGTACAGACTCAGGAATATTTGCTTTATACCTTGAACTACACTCAACTGCTATTTTATTTCGCTTTGGTCAGAGTGTTTCAACCTTGGTCACCAGGAACACTTTCCATTGATATGTGTGTGACACCCCCACCCCGTCATTCTAAGTTCATATTCTATTTATTTTTGGTAGTGATTGAAAATCACTTCATTACCTTTTGACCACATAAGGTATTACCAGCTCATGTTCACTCTCACCCTGATCTTACATCCAATCATTTCTCTAAGGAGCCCTGGTTCCTTTCGTTAGAGAATGTTGTTAGCAACCAACATCTTGTGGTTTCTGGGAAGTGGAATATTTTAATCAGTGTGACCAAGTGAAATATAACTTAAAGCCATTAAAGTAAGAGTCACATCTGAGGATCAGCGTCTCTCCAGTCAGTGACTACGACGTGTTTTACCCACGCTTGTCTCTCAGCTCTGCCCATTCAGGTTCTCCTCATATGACAGACCTGCTCAAAGGGACAAGAGCTGCTGAGGCCCCAGCAACTGCCTGCACCAAGATTGTGATTGTGGGGGAGGCTGAGCCATGCCAATTGTTTTAAGATGACAGACACCCCTACACTATACCACTCCAATCTAAGTGAACCTAGATGTAACCCACAGAGCAGGGTCGGGAAGGTGGTGTGTGAGCTCGGGGTAGTCTCAAATATCACAGTGCTGGGATGACTCTTAGGGACGCAGCTGGATTTCCTACCGATCACCGTGAGCACTTACATCATTTGGGGAGGCCTTATTTTCTTCCTCTGGACCTTTACTTTGGCAGGCAGCATCTTCCTCCCTTGTAGAAAGTCACGAACCAGTTAAGTAGAGGAAAGGCTCTACTCCCAGCCCTGCCCCTGTGGGGATCCTGGTGGGAGCCTGAACCTTGAGACCTTTCTCTCTTTCAGGGATTTCCTGAAGGTATAGCTTTGCTTCTGCATTTCTGTAAGATTAGACTTTTTTTTATCATGGTGAAATCAAACTCAGAGCCCTGTACCTTCTAGTCAAGTACTTTACCAACTTGGCTACATCCCCAGCTGTTGAGTTTGTCTTAAAGCTTTTTATTTCAAATAAACCTGTGAAATTGCCAAATGGATAAGAAATTCAATTAAGATTTTGTATTTTGATCTATTTATTTATTATTATTTTATGAGTATGAGTATATTGCCTGCATGGGTGTAAGTGCACCCGTGACATGCAATACCCGCAGAATCAGAAGAGGGCACTGGATTCCCCTGGACCTGGAGTTACGGACGATTGTTAGCCACCATGTAGGTGCTGGGACTCAAACCTGGTCCTCTGCAAGAGTAGTGGGTGCCCTTAACCACTGAGTCATCTCTCCAGCCCTGTATTTTGAACTACTATACAAGTCTGGTTCTTTACTATTAAAATGGCAGCCTTATACATTATATTAACTGGAAGGACCTCAAATCATAGCACGCGTGGCCATTGTGAAATGGCTTGCCTGTTTCTTCCTCCTCATCATACACAGAGCCACATGGGGAATCTGGAACATGAAGTCTTTCTAAATACTATGTTTAAACTTTTTCTGAAAATTTAATAAGAGTTTAACTAATTAACATTTATTTTATGTATATGAATGTATTGCCTCCATGTATGTAAGTGCATCCATGTTGTGCAACACCTAAAGAGGTCAGAAGAGGGCGTTGGATTCCCTGGAACTAGAGTTACGGATGATTGTTAGCCTCCATGTGGGTTCAGGGATTTGGAACTGGGTCTTCTGTGCTCTTAACCGCTGAGCCATCTCTCCAGCCCAATAACAGATTTTTAAAGCCAGTGAAATACTCAAGTGGTATATGAATTGGTGAATGGGCTTTCATCTATTTAACTGTACCCTGAAAATCCTGGTTGATGAGTATTTTCTTTCTTGAAAATTTCACATTTTTCTCTTCTACTTAGAAGACATCTTTTCTGCCTCTAAAGCCTGTGAACTGACACACAGCTCAGCGTGCACGTAGCCTCGGACACCTCAGAGCTCAGCCTGTACTGTGGTTGTCAGTATAAAGCACTGCCTACAAGCTAATGCAAGACTAGCTACATCTTCCTTCAAGTCGAGTTAAGAGTAAAAGGGAAAAAGTGGTGAGCTGATGGCCCTAAATTCCAGTCCTAACCACCCTAACTGCAAAGCTGTCAAATCCTGATGCAATTCAAAGGCGCTAGACAACTTTAAATAGTTTTTAAAAACATATCTAGAAGCCAGGTGTGGTGGCGCACGCCTTTAATCCCAGCACTTGGGAGGCAGAGGAAGGCGGATCTCTGTGACTTCAAGGCCAGCCTGGTCTACATCATCGTGAGTTCTAGGACAGCTGGGGCTACAGGGAGACCCTGTCTCAAAAAGACAAAAAAAAAAAAAAAAAAAAAAAAAAAAAAAACCCGTCCTCTAGGGCTAATGAGATGGTTTAGTGGGTAAAGGGGCTTGTTACCAAGACTGACATCCCAAACTGGATCCTTGGAACTCACATGGTGTTAGGAGAGAAGTGATTTCTGCAAGTTGTCCTTTGACCTCCACGTGTGCACCATGGCACATGTGTATACACACACAGAGGCAATAACAAATGAATTTAATAGTTTTAGTATCTAATAGTTGGGTGTGGTGGCACACACCTTTAATCCTAGCACTCAGGAGGCAGAGGCAGGCAGATCTCTGTGAGATCAAGGCTAATCTGGTCTTCATAGCAAGTTCCAGGCCAACTGGGGCTATAGGGCGACCCTGTCTCCAAAAAGGGGCATTTTTAGTGTTTCAAAGTTTTATTCATAGCAGAAATGATGGTTTTGCCATGTTGACTGCCAACAATGAGTATTTTAAAATGTGGAACTTAGTCCATGAATGGAAGAAGGAACATTCCAGAAAGTTTAGAGAAACTGCCACCTGAGAACTGGCTCAAGGTTGAGTTCTGCCTGTTACTCACAGTTGTGGTGATGGTCTCCTCCGTCACGACCTTCAGTGTGTCAACCACTGAGATGTAGCCAAGGCGCCGGGCGATAGCCAGTGCTGTGTTCCCATTCTGGAAACAAGAACACGTAGACAAGGTGTTAACATGCTCTTTCCAGGTGCTCTGCCTGAGGCCAACACAAAGCTAGCGTTTACCACACTGGCGCAACCATCATATACAAAACATGGAGACACTGCATTGGAGACATGTTACGCTTGAAGTTCTAAAGCTCATCATGTATTTGAAGGTTCAGTGCTCACCTACTGGAGGTGGTGGAATTCAGGAGGCAGAGCCTGGTGGAAGGAAGTTAGGCTGTTGGGAGCCTGTCCTAGAAGGGTACATTGGGACTCCAGCCTCTTCCTGTCTCCCTGGCTTCCCGGACGCCAGGATAGAGTAGTTCTGTTTCAACATCCAACCTCACCACAGGCCCCAAGTGGCATGAACTGAAACCTGAGCCAAAGTAAGCCTTTCCTCCCCTCTGGTGCTTTGCCATAGTGACAGAAAGCTGACTAAAGAAACACAGTTTGTAGAAACCAAGCTCACCCAATCCTGCCCATAAGCATCGAGCTCTGGACAGCTAAAGGTGCTCTACAGAGCCTGTTTACCTTTTATGTGTGAGTGTCAACAGTCAATGAAACAGGCATGCTGTTTTTCTTACATGTGTGGCAATGCAACTGGTATTTTTATGGTGTGGAAACGCACATCTCCTTGCCGCTGAACAGCCCTCAACATGGTCCCTGTGCTTTACCCTCACACTACTGAAAGCTCTAGGTGACCTATCAGTAACATGAAAAAGCCACTTGTGTGATGAAAACATGAGGAGCCCTGAGCCCAGGGCTCCTCCTGGCTTCTCCCCCTCCACCAGCAGGCAGGCTGCTTACCACAGTGAGCTCGTTGGGGGAGGCATTGTTCTGCAGTAGGACGTTTATTATATGCGTGTGGCCCTGCTGGGCCGCCTGGTGTAGAGGTGTGTACCCATTCTGCAGAAGGAAGGAGAGACAACACTTACTTTCTTGGACACAACATCAAAGATTTTGCTGGGAAGAAAGGAGGGCAGGTACCCACCTTTGTTTTGGCGTTAACTTTGGCAGAATGTTGGAGCAGGAAATTAACTATCTTGATGTTTCCATAGTGACAGCCCACGTGTAGAGGTGTGTAGCCCATCTGTAATTATATTTTATATAAAAAAGGAAATATTGAAAGCACTTTTTTAGTAACAGCTATCCTAAACACAAGCAAAATTATTATTTAACCTTTCTTTTGAGCTGAAAAAACAGATTTATTTTACTCCTTTTTAAAAAAAAATTGCCCTTTTCAGAGTTAGTCTTAAGACAATAGAACAGTTTTTTAACTTTCCCTCTAACACCAGCGCATCCTATTCTCTTAACAACTGCGAAGGAAGGAAGGAATGAAGGAAGGAAGGAAGGAAGGAAGGAAGAAGGAAGGAAGGAAGGAAGGAAGGAAGGAAGGAAGGAAGGAAGGAAGAATTCCCAGCCCAGACAGGCTCAGTGTGTATGGAGCTGGTCTGTGAGGGCCGAACAGTGTTTTATGGAGAGGCTGGGCTAGCACTTATTGAAGGAAGGAAGGAAGGAAGGAAGGAAGGAAGGAAGGAAGGAAGGAATTCCCAGCCCAGACAGGCTCAGTGTGTGTGGAGCTGGTCTGTGAGGGCCGAACAGTGTTTTATGGAGAGGCTGGGCTGGCACTTAC
>NW_008351729.1:0-462 GCF_000622305.1 Nannospalax galili | reverse complement strand
TGGCTGCTCTTGCAGAGGACCTGGGTTCAGTTCTCAGCACCCACATGACAGCCAACACTGTCTGTAACTCCAGTACCAGAGATCTAATGCCCTCTTCTGACCTCCAAGGGCATTGCATGATAGGTGAACTTACATACCTGCAGGCAAAACACTTTTACACGTAAACTAAAAATAAATTAATAAAATAATAATTAATAACAAACGGCTCAGTGGTTAAGAGCCTGGCTGCTCTTGCAGAGGACCTGGGTTCACTTCTCAGCACCCACATGACAGCCAACACTGTCTGTAATTCCAGTACCAGAGATCTAATGCCCTCTACTGACCTCCAAGGGCATTGCATGGTAGGTGAACTTACATACCTGCAGGCAAAACACTTTTACACGTAAACTGAAAATAAATTAATAAAATAATAACAACAACAACAAAGTAAGGGGATTCCAGGGCTGGGGAGACGGCTCAGTC
>NW_008351728.1:0-638 GCF_000622305.1 Nannospalax galili | reverse complement strand
TATCTGAAATCATGGGAACCTCTGAAGTTAAACCAAGAAGAGATCAACAGTGTCAAGAGACCCATAACATACAAGGAAATTGAAACAGTAATACAAAGCCCCCCAACTAAAAACAGCCCAGGCCTAGATGGATTTACAGCAGAATTCTACCAGACATTTAAAGAAGACCTCCAACCAATACTAATTAAATTATTCAAAATGATAGAAACAGAGGGAGAACTCCCAAATTTCTTCTATCAAGCCAACATCACTAATACCCAAATCGTGTAAAGACACAACAAAAAAGAAAACTATAGCCCCATATCCTTAATGAACATAGATGCAAAAGTTCTCAACAAAATACTTGCAGTGTACAGACACACATCAGAAAGATCATTCACCATGATCAAGTAGGCTTTATCCCAGAGATGCAGGGATGGTCCAATATATGCAAGTCAATAAATGTCATTAATCTCATAAATGGTCTCAAAGACAAAAAACACATTGTCATCTCAATAGATGCAGAAAAGGCTTTTGACAAAATTCAGCATGTATTTATGTTCAAAGTCCTAGAGGGAATTGAACTGGAGGAAACATATCTCAACATTATTAAAGCTATATACAACAAACCCACAGCCAATATCACTCTAAATGGAGAA
>NW_008351727.1:0-543 GCF_000622305.1 Nannospalax galili | reverse complement strand
AGAGACTTAGGTTGGGAGTGGCCGTGGGAACCACACCATGAAGGACCACGTGAGTAAATTTAGGCCACATAAACTATCAGTACTTTACCCAGAAGCTAAGCGTTAACCATAGAGGGAATTTACCTTGCAGCTGTACACAGGACTGTTGGAACAGATCATTCTAAATCAATGGGCTCAGCATGGGAGGAAGTTTTATCTACTTTCAATTTTGTGATAAAATACCCTGACAAAGAACTCAAGGGAGAGAAGGTTTATTTGGGGTTATAGCTCCAGATGGATACAGTCCATCCTGGTGGGGAAGATATGGTGGCAGGTGGGGAAGCATAGAGCAGGAGAAGGCTGGATGCTCGTATTGCATCCACACCCAGGAGCAGAGAGAGAAGGAGAAGTGAGGCTGGGTTATAGAGCATGCGTTGTATGTCTGTACTGTGTGCCATCTACATTTTGTGCACATATTGTATGTATATTGTATCTTATATATTAGGTATGTAGTGTGTGTATTTTATATGTGACACATATGCATATATACATATGTATTCTGGA
>NW_008351726.1:0-1013 GCF_000622305.1 Nannospalax galili | reverse complement strand
TTTAGTTATATAGTCTTTGTTGAGAATGTGGTTGGTTTATTATTTTTAAACCAAAACACCTTTGAAGTAGGAACAACTTTGAAGTAGACAAACAAAATGAATACATCTTAAAACATCATGAAAGTCAACTAAAAACAAAAATGGTATTTAACAAATAGGATCTTACCCAACCAAGTTAGATGTTGTTTTGTATAGGTAGTTAGTAGCCTAAAGAAAGAGTTAAGTTTCCATATTGATTTGTAGCATCTTTTTTCCTTTTTAAGAGCTAAATAACTGAAGGAAGTTAATAATAATGTGTAGGAGACAGAAAGGAAAAAAGGAAACATTAACAGATTAGGTTAAGAATAAATAAAATCTAAATAGTACTGAAAATAATTCCATTAGCTAGTTTCATTATAGTCAGTAATACCCTCTGTTGAAATTAATTTACACCTTAGCTGTTCTCAACTGCTCAGTGCCTTTACTCTTAGGCTTTTTTGTTGTTCTCCTCCTTGTCACAGGATCAGGGGACCAGCCTGAACCTGGAAAAGTCTTGGAGAACATGTCTTGAGATAATAGGCTTGAGTCTGAAGTGGGAGGGCCAATTCCATCTTCAGAGTCAGCGTCTCAGTGAGCTCAAAAAGCATGTTACAATTTACCAATATAACTAATATTACTCTGACATTATAACTAGAAAGAACTCAGGGAATGATGGGGCAGGAACATAAGCAAGCACAGGGCATCTGAGTATCATAGAGGGAAATAACTCTATTTCAGAGAAAAACAGGCTTAGAATCACAATGTAGAAAGGGGAGGAGTTAAGACCAGTAGAGATGCCATCTCAAGCCTGTCATTCAAGTAGACTATTACTTTTTACCTCTCATTGTTTTAACTATGTGTTGGTAGTAGCTTGTCTCTTGTAAGGTTTTGGCCCTAGAATATAGCAAATTTCCATGTGTGTCACAGGTCCAGTCATCACAAATTGTCAGCTCCCTTTGCACCTTGAAGGCAAATGGCTAGAAAATCTTTAAGTT
>NW_008351725.1:0-432 GCF_000622305.1 Nannospalax galili | reverse complement strand
GGGTGTTTAAGGCCATAGAGTTGATCCAGATAAACCAACTTATTTTTACTCTTAGGGGTGTTTGAGGATCTGTTCCTCAGGGGTCACATGGGCTTGGGAGGAGGCCCTGGCTCCTTTCTTTTACCAGTCCTGCCTATGTGAACAAAAGTCAAAGGTCCTGCTCAACCATGGTTGACTTCAATTGGAAGCATGGAGGAAATGATTCCTCTGTGTTGACCCCTCTCTTTGTAGACTGGACACTGGTTCAATTCCATCTCATGGGGTCTCCTCGGCCTCCTTGATAAAGAGAACAGGTGACCCACCACCATTATAGGACATTTTGAGAGATGCTCATAGTTCCCTGGAGCTAGTCAACCTAGGAGGGCAAGGAACAAAAAACTTTCCTTTATGTCCCTCTGACCAAATTATTATAGGCCACAAAGTATGTCTGTT
>NW_008351724.1:5457-6510 GCF_000622305.1 Nannospalax galili | reverse complement strand
TCAGTTTGTCCATTTCTCCTACTATATACACTTACCACACAGATCACTTCTATTGTTCTAAAATGTGTGTTTCTTCCTCATTGGGAGCCAGTAATAATTCTGCAGTGGCTATCAGCTGAGCTTCCTCTTTGTTTCACTAACAGCCGGGAGGTAGTGCCACAACATAAGTTGTGGGTTCAGTCCTGACAGATTGTTCTTCACCTAAGGTGCTTGTAGTAGGTCTGAGCCTCCGTGGCATTTAACCACCTGCTTGCCAGGTAGGGATTCCTGAACTCCCTCCTTGGGTTAGATTAATTGCTAGAGTGGCTCAGACAACTCAGGGAAATACTATAATTATATTTATTAGCTTATCATGAAGGATATTTTAAAGGTTATAAAAAAGCACCTGATACAGAAATCTGTAGGGCCAGACCTAGAAGGCTGTCATCAGATGAAGCTTCAGGTCATGTAGATTTGGGTGCACCATCCTCTGGGCCCATGGATGGGTTCTTATTCACTTTCTTGAAATGCTTCTTGTCCCCAGATAACTGGACCTCTCCAATTCTTGATGCTTTGTGTTTTCTAAATAGAGACTGCATTGCATAGGCACTATTGAAACATGAACAACAGTGCAGAAATCTGATTTGATCAAAAGGATATGACAGAATGCTTTAGGACAGAGTGGGAAACTCAGCAAAAAATTTCAGTTTAGTTTTCTTGGACCCTTGGGACATCTTTCCTTTATCTTAGGTAAAGAGCAAGGAATCGATCCACTTTATGAAAAGGGGATCTTCTTATGGGTCCATCAGACAAGGTAGATTGGAGGATTTTTTTTTAATGACTAGCTCCAAGACAGAAAACAAGGAGGATGTCATAATAGTATATATTTTCAGTTTCTGTAACTCACCTCAGGGAAAAGAAATAGTTTCTACATCAAAGAGCAGGTTAAAGGAGGGGAGGAATACTCTGGAGAGGTTTTGGTACTGACATTCTAACACCTATCTTTACAGTTCCTCCCCCTATCTTTACAGTTCCAAAGCTCCTTCAGGAACTGAGGACAGAAGTCTAAATAAA
>NW_008351724.1:755-1533 GCF_000622305.1 Nannospalax galili | reverse complement strand
CTCCCTTACTAATACCCTTCTCCTATGGTCCTACCTCTCTTGAGCTCCTTCTTTTCCTTTATCCCCTAGGTTCCTTGTATACCCGTCCCTCCCACCTCCTTTAAACTAACCCAATTTTTATCCATATCTCCCTCATTAAGGCCTGTTTCCTACTATTGTTCTCTTTCAGGTTCTTTCTTTTCCTTTGCCTCCCTGTTTCCTTTCCATTATCCTGGTTCCTGTAATTATGTCTGGTTGCATACTTATTTATCAGAGTTTGTTCTAGGATCCACATATGAGGGAGAACCTATGTCAATTTTTTTCTGAGTCTGTGTTACTTTACTTAGTATAAGACTTTCTAGTTCCATCCATTTACCTGCAAATGTCATGATTTCATCTTTCTTAAGTGCTGAGTAAAACTCCATCATATAAATGAACCACATTTTCATTATCCACTCATGAATTGAGGGACACTTAGGTTGCTTCCATCTCTTAGCTATTGTGAAAAGAGCAGTAACAAACATGGACATACAAGTGTCTGCAATAGGATGAGATCTTTGGGTATATGCCAAGGGGTGGTATAACTGGGTCAAATGGTAGGTTCATTTTTAGTTTTTTAAGAGTTCTCAACACTGCTTTCCATAGAGGCTGCACGAGTTTGCAATCCCACCAGCAGTGAATGAGCGTTCCCCTTTCTCCACATCCTCACCAGCCTTTGGTATCATTTGTTCTCTTGATCCTAGCCAGTCTGATTGGGGTAAGGTGATACCTTAGGGTGGTTTTAATTTGCATTTCCCTA
>NW_008351724.1:0-713 GCF_000622305.1 Nannospalax galili | reverse complement strand
CATAGCCATCTTTACTTCTTCTTTTGCAAACTCTTTTGATCTCCTTAGCCCATCTTTTAATTGGGTTACTTCTTGTCTTGATTCCCTGTTTTTTGAGTTCATTATGTATTCCAGTTATTAAACCTTTGTCGGATGTGTCGCTGGTGAACATTTTCTCCCATTCTGTGGATTTTCTGTTTGCTTCCTTGGTTGTCTCCTTTCATGTACAGAAGCTTTTTAGTTTAATGAGGTCCCATTTGTTAATTCTTGGCCTTGTTTCTTGAGCAATTGTTGTCCAGTTTAGAAAATCCTTTCTATGCCTATATCCTGTAGGTTTTTCCCAATGTTTTCTCTTAATAGTTTCAGAGATTCAGGCTTTACATTAAGGTCTTTGAGCTCTTTGGAATTGACTTTTTTGCAGAGTGAAAGATAGGGGTTTAGTTTCATTCTTCTACAGGTGGAGATCCAGTTTTGCCAGCACCATTTGCTGAACATGCTATTTTTCCTCCAATGAATATTCTTGGCTCCTTTGTCAGATATCAGGTGGCTGGAATTGCATTTACTCATATTCGGGTCCTCAGTTTTGTTCCAATGATCTATAGGTCTATTTTTGTGCCAGTATCATTTTCTTTTTATGACTATATGTCTGTAATACAGCTTAAAATATGGTATAGTCATCCCCCCAGCATTGCTCTTAGTGCTCGGTGTTGCTTTGGCTATCTGAGGTCTTTTGT
>NW_008351723.1:18100-19615 GCF_000622305.1 Nannospalax galili | reverse complement strand
AGTTAGCCCAGTACTTCATCATCCTCCTGTTCATCAGCTCCTCCTCCTCAGCAAAGTCAACTCTAGACATGAGGTAGACAGAGGTCCAGGTTCTGGCCACCCCATGCAGGTGGCCACTCATGTGCCACAATACCATGTCAATTGTATCCATACTTATCTCTCTCCCTTACCATCCAGGATTCAAGATCCAGCCAAGTCTCTAATTTAATTCCCACAAATTTATTTCTGCTCTAGTGTGCCCTCATTCCCTCTAGCATGTCCTGTGACTCAGCAATGCTGCTCTCGGGGCTTTGGTTCAAGGAAATGAAAACACCAATCACAAAGACCCATGTTTTACAAAGTTTTTTAACACATTATAGCATGGAGATGGAGCCAGCCTAGTTGTCCATCAACTGATGAATAAGTAATGAAAAGCTGATACATATGCAAAATGGAATGTTATTCAGCTCTAGAGGAAAATGAAATCACGTTAGTCCCAAATAAATAATGAACCTAGAATGTATATTAAGCAAGGTCACCCTGTCCTAGAAAGGAAAAAAAACATACATGTTCTCCTTCATATGAGGATCCTAGTATATAATGGATATATGTATATCTATAAACAAATGCATGTGTGGGTTTATTATAATATTTATAAAGGAGAACAAGGAATGTTAACTTTAAAAGGACACACCAACAGGTTCATGTGTGTAGCAGACTTCGTGTAGATCCATTGACTCCTCTCTCTGGATGTAATATATTTTGGGTATACACAACTGTCTTCATGGTGGGGGAAAGGTCACATGTGAATCACTAGCAGGCTGTGGCCTAGCAAGAAAACCCAAATTTTAATTATGCTTTTTCATTCTTTAAGTCTTCTTTGTGTTGTATTTTTGTTATTGTTAATAGATGCTTTTTCCCATTTTCTTTCTAAAAAATATTTTTATTGAATTTTTGTGTATTTCATAGAGAACATCTTTGTCATCTTTATACCCCTTTCCCTATTGGCACCCTCCCATAGCCCTCCCACTGGAATTTATATATTCTGTCATTTGTGTTAAGGTCTATCATGCCAAGTTAGTGTCCCCAGATGTCCCTCAGTGCAAGTTCATTTACTGAGGTCTAGTCAGCCTATTTTGAGTCCCCCCCTTCAAGATCAGCTCTTCCTCACCCAGCACTAATCAATTGCCAATAATTCTTTGACTAAGATTGGGGCCTACTGTTCAGTTCCACAGTTCTGTGCTGGGTTTTTGTCTGCTTGAGTTTGCATGGGTCTTGTGCATGCTGACACCATTTGCTGTAGGTTCATATGAGAAGGGTCCCAGGAGCCTGTAGGACTCTATTTGCATATGGTAAGGCACCTACCTGCTCTCTGGCTCTTACAATCTTCCTAACCCTTCTTCTGCAATGGTCCCTGAGTCCTGGTTGGGTGGATTTTAATATAGGAGCGCAGACAAGAACCCACACTCTGTAGACTCTTATTCTCTACATTTTGACCATTTGTGACCTTTTGTGTTCCTGGCCCTCTCTTGGATG
>NW_008351723.1:14908-17957 GCF_000622305.1 Nannospalax galili | reverse complement strand
AAAGAAAAAAACGGAAGTCATGAAGATGTGCACAAAGTTGGTGAATGGATAAAGTGTGTTGTGTGCACATGTGGAGTGACACTTTCAATCAAAGGACAGTACCACTTGAATTTCAAAGACATTGCACTTAGTAATAGAACCAGTGACAAATTATTACTTTTCCATTGTAGGATAGACAGGGCTTTAATATTTCTAAATCATATGCAATTTCCAAATTAATCCATCAGAAAACAGTCAAGCGGTTGCTGGGAGTGGAGGTCAGGCATTGATTAATATAAGGAGCACGAGGGGAATTTTACAAGTGAAAGAAACACTCTCATGCTCCCCCTCTTACGTCTTTGTGGTGCAAGGAGTCCCTGTAAACAGATCACTCCTCTCCAGGACCCTGTGTATTAATTACTATTGTACCTCAGCTAAACATGTATTCACCAGAGGAGTTCGCCTGGCTACTCCACCCACGCATTAAGAGAGGAGTGTTTATCCCTTTTGCAATCATGATAGGATTTACCATTTCTGCCAGTCTTTCTGCAGGGGCCTTGGGACATACTCTCTATACTGCTAAGGAATTCAATTCCCAATTACAAGTTCTAGAATCCACAGCCAGCAGCCTTGCATCCTTGCAACACTAGCTGACTTCCTTGGCACAAGTTGCCCTTCAAAATCATAGGGCCCTTGATCTTATTACTGCTGAAAGGGGGGAACTTGTCTTTTCCTACATGAGGAATGTTGTTTCTACGTCAATGAATCGGGATTAGTGGAGCAGAATATACAGACCCTGCAGACCATCAGTTATAAACTACATCATTTTTATCAGAGTCCTTCTAGTTGGCTGAATTCTCCTCTCCTTTCTTGGATTCCCTCTATGATCCCATCCCTCATTACCCCCCTTCTTCTTCTTACACTAGGGCCATTGTTGGTAAAAAGGTTGTTGGCTTTTATTAAGCAGCAAATAGAGTTTCTCCACACTGCAAAGCCCATACAGGTCCATTACCATCACCTTGATCTTATGGATTGCAAGTTGATAGGGACACGTTGCTAGATGGCACTACTAGCCATCCCCATTGATAGATGAACTGGACAGTCAACGACAGGTATGTGAGAATCCCCCCTTTGATGGCAACCTAAGACAGGAGGGTGGTCTAATGCTACTACCTTATCCAATGATGGGTAAGCCCTTGGGGAAGGATACTCCAACCTACGACAGGCGCAGTTCCCTAAGGGTTTAGCAACCTTCGATCCCTAAAACTCTATAAAGTAAAAAAGGGGGACCTGTTGGGAGCCTGGGGCTCAGCCATTTCTCGGGGCTGCTGGCAGACCTGAGTTTGGTGACCTCTCCATTCAGGCCACAACGTTGGCTCGCAGCCGGGGCCAAACAGCCTTGGCCCAAAACCTTGGCTTGCAGCTGGGGCCTGCAACCTTGGCCCACGGCCTTGTTCTCTTTTCCAGTAAATAGCATTGTTCTCTGTTAATCAGTAGATTCCTCCCTTAGAGTACGTCAGGGCTCTTGTGTTCAGAGTGCATCAGGGCCCCTGTGTTCTGATTGATATGATTACTCACTATTCACTTCTTTGTTCTCATTCTCTATTTAAACTCATGCTTGTGCTTCAATAAACGAGACTTGATCACAGCCCTGTCTTGTCTCCATTTCTCTTGTCGTTTGCCTCATTCACATCCCCACTCACCAATCCAGGTACTTCGTGGCCATTTCTGCGGGTTGGAACCGAGTCGCATTGTGGAGTAGCTACCTGCAATGACCCAATAATTTCTGTTGGGAGGCAGAAACAGGAGGATCTCTGTGAGTCAAGGCCAGCCCCGTCTACATAGTGAGATCCAGGCTAGCTGGGGCTACAAGGAGACCCTGTCCCAAAAAGACCAAAAAAATGTAATTGAACTAAGTGAGGTTTTTTTTAAAAAGAGAGAAGATGTGAAGTTAGGAGGGGTTCCAGGAGAAGTTGGGCAGAAGCTTAAGGGATATATATGATCTAAATATATTGTATGATGTTACCAAAGAATAAAAACCCAACATGCTACAACTATAGCTCAGTGGTACAGCACTCATCCAGTATGTATAAGACCCTAGATTCAAGCCTCTGTCTCCAGAAGCTTTGTGGAAACTGACTATACCACAGTTGGGTAGGTGTCAAAAGCCCTTATCTTTCTCCTAATAAAGGTTTCTCATATCAAAAAGTGACTTATAAAATTCTGGTGAGTCACACTGCTGATGCCTTAGTAAGTTCAAACTGCCATAAGAAAATCATCATAAACTGTAAGCTAAGTTTATGGCAGATGTCTGTATGTATGCAACTTGGAAGGCAGAGGCAAGAGGTAGGAGACTTTCATAAGCTCAGATGTTAAAGGTCAGTATGTTCCATATATATGCACTGCTTTCAAATTGTATATATTGCATATGTGTGTGTATGTGTGTGTTTGTATGTGTCTTAATCTGTGTGGCTTATAGCCCCTGCAAGCCACAAAGGGTTGGATCCCCTAGCATAGAGTTACAAGCAGTTGTGAGCCATCCAGTGTGGGAGCTGGGACTTGAACTCAGGTCCTCTGTCAGAGCAGAACAGGCTGCTCTTAACCCCTGAGCTGTCTACCCAGCCTTTATTTTCTGCCGCTGTTCCATTTACAGTTCCCTTAAGCAATGGGCTGTTAACCAAGGAAAACTATCGTTCAACTGTTGCTTCCCCGTGTGCAGGTTAAGTTTTATTTGACTCATCCTAAGAACATTTTGGGGATGGGGTTGATAAAGAGAAAGGTGTTGGGGACACCGTCATCATGTTTGTCATCCATCTTTGCTCAGACTGTAGAGGCTCTACTTTCCCATTGACCGATTTGCTTTTCCTGATCATTCTACTTTTTCTGATTATGCAATCTTTTCAATTAAATTCAATTAAATTAATAGTGTTCAGCAAACCATTTTAGTGTTTGTTGTAACCACTTTGAAAGAATGATATTCTATTTAGAACCACTGTGGAAGACTTCACAGATATCTAACAGTGGTATTTTAAATCCATATAGCACCCAATATTTCATCCATTCTTGCCGT
>NW_008351723.1:8479-12035 GCF_000622305.1 Nannospalax galili | reverse complement strand
GAGGAAGAGGAAGAAATGTGTGCACATATCTTTGGATTTTTCCTATTGGTCACAAACTGCCCCATTTCTTAGCTGGACTTTGCTATCTCCTGCTGAAAGTACACTTTCCCCACACTAGATGTGATTTCACAGAGCGCTTCTCTTGAAGGATGAAGCACCCTGGTTGGCCAAGCTCTAAGCAAGACCATCTCAGCAGGTTTCTTCTGTTGCTTTAACACTGTCAGGCATAAGTGACTGTTGGCCTTGTTGAGCTACACAGACAGAGATGCCATCTGGCAAGGCATCCTTTATAGTCTGCAAGTCACCAGAGACTTGGGCTAGCCTTTGATACTAGAACTAGGTAGGCAAATTACCCTCTGGAGCCTGTGAGTGGTTGCTGCCCAGGCAACATCCATACCACTTGACACCAAAATACTGACCCAAGTGCGTCAGAAGTGAGAGGGCAGCTGCAGATCCACCAGTATTGGTTTATTGTTACTTTGACTATGGAAACACGTCAGATCTTCCCAATTCTGCAACATCATAATTTGTTCCCTGGGAGACAAGATGCCAGGGAGCTGATGCAGACTACACCTGATACAGCAGGTGAAGGAGGACCTCACTGGACCTTCCCTGCACCTTCAGTCACAGACAGAATTGGGTCTGCCTAAGGACGACACACAATCTGCTTCTAGTGCCTAGCATTAGGGAGAGAAGACTCAGCAAACTCATGGTGGCTATTACCCAGTTTCACTGAAATTAGAACTTAAACAGCCCCAGTTTATTGGGATCCTAGGTGACTTTCTATTACCTCTTCACTCTTTGATCCTTATCACAGCAGCCTTTTTTTTCCTTACAATGGTCCATCTCTTGAATGAACGGAAAATGCTTTCTTGTCATTTCTTGCCACCACCAGCTTGAGATCAGGGATGACTGGAAATATTTCACTGTGATTCCCACAGTCCTTCTTTTGCCTCACAGAACCTGGCAGGGTTATCAGAAAGGAGAGTTGTTCTCTCAACATATATGACCCATTACTGGATGCTGCTGGGGCTAAATGATGGCACTAAGTCATAAGCTTGGCCTCTAACAAAGCCAGGTTGGACTCTCGCACAGTGTCATCATAGAGATGAGGTGACCCTGCTGCTCTACCTTATCGTCCTCTCTTCTGAGGTTGTCTCTGCAGTGAATATCCTCAACCACCCCTTTCCTGACCCTGCTGCCTCAGGCCTCACCTTCTAATACTCTTGTTTGTTCAGTGAAGGCATAAAAGACCATGGGAACTAACTCCTTCCCAGGATTTTATGAGGGGCTCAAGAGTCAGACTCCACACCCTTCCACCTCCCATGGGCTGAGTATGTGAGACGGGTCCTGTCATGGGCAAAGTCAAGTTTGTGTTGTAGGATGGAATGTCTGTCTACCACCTCTGAGTGTCAGGAAAGTAGGCTTAATTTCACAATTGTCACAGTCAATGGAGAATACACTGTGACATTTAGGGGCAATAGAACCAACTGAAACTGTGAAACTCCCCTCCCCCTGCCTGAAGGAATAGGCCACCCCTGTCTGGTCCCTCTCCAGATGGTGACAGTTCTCTCTGGATGTGAGCAGGTAGATTCACAGTCGATGGTGAATTGCCTATGAGGCAAGAGTGAAGAGAGACTTTGATTTTTAGCAACGCTGAGAGAATTTTGTGACTTGCAGGATAAGGGCTAGCAAGCCAGTCCTTACTACTCTGAATCAATTACATCAGATCCTTGGCTTAATGTCATTGTGAACATGAGTACAAATCTAGGTCTAGGACCTCCTGTGAGGCATGTGAACACTAGGTGGATGTAACATAAAGACATGGGAATATGTAGGTGGCTGACCTTCAACACTGACCTTGAATGCCATTCAGTTCAAGATCACCCCTGGTGTGGTGAATAAGAAGTTTCAGCCCAGGAACTCCCTGGAACTGCTGACCTCTGCTGATTTTCACCCTGTCCACAGCATCATTGGTGTCAATGTTGACTGGTACAGCTTAGCCATCGACATGGTGAGGTGCAGTTCCAACCCCTTTGATCCTGGGGAACTCATCTGGTGGGTGGTAGGAGCTCAGAGATCCACTAGATCATGGCCATTCTACCATGCACTGAAGATTTTTCTCTGGCTCTCAGATCATGGGCTTTGCCTACATCATAAAGAAAATAACCAGAGGGACATTTCAGGCTGCACTGAACAGCACAGCACACAGATGATGAGATTCCATGGGTCTTGCCCTAGTAGAGAGAGCTTCCACATATCCTGCTCATATTGTAATCTGCAGAAACAAAGCCTGTGGTATGTGGGATTACCTGAAGCTTTACCCACATTCCCATTGACTTTTTCTGTCCCAGGCCCCATCTCCCCAACCTGAAGCTGCTGCCTCCTTTCCAGGACCCTGCTGAGTGTGGCAAAGTACTTAGGAGACACTGAAGACCCCAATATTCTGCAAGTACAGTTCCAGGAGATGATGGGGGACTTCATGTTTATGATCCCTGCCTGTACATAGCATGCATTCTGAGTGAGTACATCTAGAAAGAAGCCTTTGGTATGGGGCTCCAGCTCAGTGACAGCACACCTTGCTTCATATGAATGATGTCATTGGTTCAAACCCTAAAACTGAAAAAAAAGAAAGCTGATTCCCAGGCGGCAACTCAGAGTTGTGGGTCACAGGTGAGGCCTGTGTCCCCACATCCCCATTTACATATTTATTTTGTTTATTGTGTCATATACCAAAGGGCCTCATCCGAGAAACTCCTCATGTCTAGTGCAAGAGTGTGACATCTAGGTATAGATGCAAAAACAGGTTAATGATACTCTGTGAGTTGCCCGGATGAAACTTAGAGGTCACTTTGATTGACATTTAAAATAACCCACTCATTCATCTATTTCTTCCCCAAGAGGTGAGTAACACAATCTATTTTAATAAGTCTGGAAATGTCCATTAGACCTTCAAGTCTGAGACAGTGTATGCTGTGTGTGTGTGTGTGTGTGCGTGTGTGTGTGTGTGCGTGTTCTGTGCCCACCCCCGTATAGTGATACTAGGAAGCCTACTTTTGTATGCCCAGGATATCTGTGAATATGTACAGCTGTGATGTGTATCTTGAAGGAAGGATGGAGTATCAGAAGGTCCAGCCATGATAGCAGAAAAGATTGATATCATAAGCATCGCAATCTATTGTCTCCATGAGCAGCTCCCCTGAAGCCCACAGGCTCCCCATGATGCTTGTATTTCCCTTCATCTTTCATGTTACTCATTTTCAATCCTATCTTATTGCTGTCCCTAAACTTTTTTGACCCCTCAGTTCAAAACTGTCTTATAGAAACATGACAAATTGTGCTCTGTCTGCCTGTGTTCCCCCAAAGCATTTTCTCTCTGCCATTGAGAGGCTGGATCCTTTGTTTTTCCTGTGTTGCCCACCGAATACCAGGGGACAGAAGAGAGATGCTTCAAACCTTCAGCCTGGGCTCAGGAGCTGGGCAGAGGGAAGAACATGTCCTCTGAGTAAAGGACTAGTGTCCGATACTTCCAAGGCCTGAAACATTACTGAATTCC
>NW_008351723.1:7542-8423 GCF_000622305.1 Nannospalax galili | reverse complement strand
TCTGTGGTTTTCATTTCTGACAATGCCCAGGACACTTCATCAAAGGGGATTTTAGACTTTCAGTAGCTGTATTATTTTTGAAAAGCTTAACTGCGGAGTAATTTGTATGTAATTAGATTTATAGCATAGTTTAATAAATTTGCATAAAATAAGTGATCTGTGACCATCCACATGCACTTCAAGCATGAGAGTGTTTCTTTCACTTGTAAAATTCCCCTCATGCTCCTTATATTAATCAATGCCTGACCTCCACTCCCAGCAACTGCTTGACTGTTTTCTGATGGAATAATTTGGTAATTGCATATGATTTAGAAACATTAAAGCCCTGTCTATCCTACTATGGTAAATTAAAAATTTGTCACTGGTTCTATTACTAAGTGCAATGTCTTTGAAATTCAAGTGGTACTGTCCTTTGATTGAAAGTGTCATTCCACATGTGAGCACAACATAGTTTATCCATTCACCGAATTTATGCACATCTTCATGACTTCTTTTTTTTCTGGTTTTTTTTTTTTGCTACATTTAAAGAAGTGTATGAACTTTTAAAAAATTAGGATCGATTCTAGGCTCATGGAACATAGACCAAAGGATGAAGAGAACACAAAAGCATCTTTTGATTCTCATCAATGAAGCTCCCTCATCCAAGAGAGGGCCAGGAACACGAAAGGTCAGAAATGGTCAAAACATAGAGAATAAGAGTCTAGAGTGTGGGTTCTTAGACAGGGCTCCTATATTAAAATACACACACATGGGACTCAAGGACCATTGCAGAAGAAGGGTTAGAAAGACTGTAAGAGCCAGAGAGCAGATAGGTCCCTTACCATATGCAAATAGAGTCCTACAGGCTCCTGGGACCCTTCTCATATGAACCTACAGCAATG
>NW_008351723.1:0-6107 GCF_000622305.1 Nannospalax galili | reverse complement strand
AGTGAATAGGGGATGAGTATTTAAGACATGCCAGAACGCTAGTGTATTTCAATGGAACAGTCATGACCTAATATATTATATGAGACTGTCTCTTGTCCTCCCCAACCCATTACCTGTTGCCCTCCACAGAAACATACCTGAGAATCTTTTTGGTACACATTTTTACTTTGGCTTTGGCCATTATTGACACAGGGCCTCCGAATGGTAGTGCAGTAAGTCGCAGAGCACACGGGGACTTTCTCCAGCACAGCTATGAAAAAGTCTGGGGATTAAGATGAAACACTGGGATGTCCAGAGAACCTGAAGAAGCTGGTTCCTTGATGCAAGATTGAAGGAGCTGGGGACTTTTCATCCCCCACAGCCCAGCATTTCCTTTGGTCAGGAAATTGAGAGGAGAGGGAATATCTACCAGGAAGGGTTGGGACCACACACTGGACAAGGGTACAATGGAAGGAAGACACAGAATGCAAAAGAGGCCTGTTAACTGGAGGGGCAGGAGAAGCCAAGGCTGTAAACAGAGAATCACCCAGGAGGAAGCTCTGTAGTGCCAGGATTAGGGTGCTCCAAACTACTGGGGACATGAAAGATAGAGCCCAGTCCAATTCCCAAACTGCACTAAAGGTGGTCTGACTTCTTCCCAGGACTAACTCCTGTAGGAAGTGAT
Source organism: Nannospalax galili (assembly GCF_000622305.1). Classification (NCBI taxonomy): domain Eukaryota; kingdom Metazoa; phylum Chordata; class Mammalia; order Rodentia; family Spalacidae; genus Nannospalax; species Nannospalax galili. The sequence continues at coordinate 5,443 of NW_008351723.1, read as the reverse complement.
TCAGGGCTAGATCCTGTGCTCTTTGATTACCTTACTTTGTGATTCTTTATCATAATGAAAATCCTATTTACAGACCCTTATCTCCAGTTTTATAATAGACTCTGAGAACCCAGGTAGTTCCCAGTGTTCATGCCAACAGGGATTGTCATGTGGGTGCCAATGAGATAGTTCAGCAGACTTTGCTTTCAAGCTTGATGGCCTGAGTTCCACCCTGAGACCCACATGATGGAAGGAGAAAACTACCTTACACTGTCTGTCCTCTGAATTCCAAATTTGTGCCATGGTGTGTGAGAGTGCCCACACATACTTACAATGAAAAAAGAAACTTGTGTTAAAAATGGACACTATATTGCTGGGCATGGTAGCACACACCTTTAATCTCAGCACTTGGGAGGCAGAGGCAGGTGGATCTCTGTGAGTTCAAAGCCAGCCTAGTCTACAGACTGAGTTCCAGGACAGCTGGGGTTACAGGGAGACCCTGTCTCAAAAAGACTCTCCCCAAAATAATAGTAATGTCAAGCACATAAATGCCAGTGAAGTTGATCTCGGCAGGTGTTAGCCACTAGAGTAGCCACATTTGAGGTATGGAGTGAATAGGGGATGCATACTTAAGACATGCCAGAACAGTATTGTATTTCAATGGAACAGTCATGAACTATGGGAGGGGTACTGCAGATCCTAAGATCATTATAGGGTACCAGGGACTCTGAAGGTAGGTTCAATAAGCTATGAGTATTTTAAAAAATACTTTGTTTTTGAATTTTGGCCATTTTCATACAATGTCATTTGATGTAATTTACATCCCCTCCCCATCTGCACTTTGCCTTATTGCCTCCTGCCTGATGTAATGTACTCTAATACATATTTAATAAGGCCTATGGAGTCTAATGGGTTTCCAGATGTCCTTCAGTGTGGTGTCCATCCACTGGAGCCCGATTAACCTACTAAGAATCTCATACTTGAAAGAAACTGTCTCTGATCATACCAGCAACCACCTGTTGCCACAATTTCCTTAGGTGAGGTTAGAGTTTCTTATCCACTTTCTCATATTATACTGGAATATTCCTGGATTGAGTTTGTATGGGACTTGTACATGCTGTCACCATTGCTGTGAGTTCCGATGGGTAACTGAACACCTCTCTGAAAAACTGATTCCTTGTGGTCATCAGTCACCTCTGACTCTCACAGTCTTTCTGCCCTCCCTGTTCTGCAACGATCCCAAGCCTTGATGGGCAGAAGTTTGAGATAAGTGTTCCATTGAGGGATAAGCACTCTGAAGCCTCTTGTTCTCTACATGTTGACTAGTTGTGGGTTTCTGTGTTAATTACCATCTGTTGCATAAGGAAACTTCTCTGGAGAGAGTTGAGACATTCTCCTCTATGTCCTGTGGTCTGTCTAGCCACAGGTTCCATACTAGGAGATGAACCTTAAATCCAATAAAAGAGGGGTTGGTTACTCTCATAATATTTGTCCCACTATTGTACAAATAAGCATATCTTGCCAGGCCTGTTGTTACTGTTAAACTATGAATCTTTTTTTTAAAAATTTTAACATTTATTTTTATTTTATGTGTATGAGTGTTTTGCCTGCATGGATATAAGGGCACCCATGTTATGCAATGCTAGTGAAGTCAGAAGAGGGCATTGGATCCCCTGGAAGTAGAATTAAGGACGGTTGCCAGCTACCACGTCGATATTGGGAACTGAAGTCCAGTCTTCTGCAAGAGCAGCTAGTGTGGTTAACCACTGAGCCATCTCTCCAACCCCAGGAATGATATTTTTGATGTGGTCTTAAGTTGGTTTATAAGTATTTTCTTGAGAAATTTGCATCTATGTTCATCAAAGAGATCAGTCTGTAATTTCCTTTTTTTGTGGTGGCTTACCTTGTTTTGATATCACAGCAATACTTCATAAAACGAGTTTGGAAGGTTTCTATCCTTTTCTTTCAGGCCCTCAGGTAGTTGGAGGCCAGAGGGAAGCCAGAACCCAGCACTCTCTGGTGGCCTGCTGAGCTCCCAGCAGCTACACCAATGGAGGAGGTCTGAAACCACCCTCTCAGGCTGTTTGCTAGCCAAACTGTGAATCTTAAAAGCACAAAAGAGTCTTCAAGATGAAGATCACACTCAGAGCTCCCTATGCCTAAATGCTATTACTCATGTGTGACATCTTGAGTACATACCTACTCAGAGAAGCCCTCCTGGTTTCTCCTGTTACAACTTTCTGCTCCCTGATCTCAAAAACACCACCCATGTTGAGCTGGTCAGTACAAAGACAGGGATCCTGGTGATGCTAAGTTTGAGGAGAGGGTTACTGGTATCCAGAAATACTGCAGAAGCCATGCTGTGCCTTTCAAAGAGGGCAAAGGAGGAGAAATAACCCAGGTGACTTTGCTCCAACTGCTGGTTGTTCCCTAATCAGGCAGTTCTTTGAGCAATAAAAAATTTGCCCCACCCAACCGAGGTCCCCACCTACATTCTTTTTACTTCAAATTCCTGCCTGAGCAAGGCCCACACATTGTGTTTGCTGTCTGTGAAAGGAGATCACCCTGCAGCAGCACAGACTCAGGCCTAGGCCGATCATGCCACTGGACAGATTTCTTGGCTGGGTGAATGCTGTGGCCTGTGGGTTCCTGCTTCTCTTCCTCCACGTGCAGGGTAAGACACCCTAGGGGTGCACTGGGGAGGGAAAGGTATCAGAGCTGCAAAATTCTGCAGAATCAGAGCCTGAGATGATAGGAGGGAAGGCACCAAGGATGGAAGACGTGGTAGAGATGGTAGATGACAGAAACGTGTGCCTAACAGTGCCCTCATCAAAGATCACAGGATGAACCCTACAGCACACAGAAGGTCATAGATATCTAAGGTCATCCCATACAGAGGCACCAGTTTAGTGTGAAGAGCTCTGAGGAGAGCTGAAACTGTACATCAGGGGAAAGAAAGACCAAATGCACATTTTCCTCTCTATGTGTCTGTGACATTAGCTGCTGCTGAACTTTGGATAGTAGCAATAATACCTTCATGTTGCCAGAGTGTATTTCCTCTTTGGCACCCTTCTAAAGTACCTGGCCAAGGTTCCTAGCCCTGGACACAAACCAGCCACCTCCTAATCCCACAGCTGAACTGAGAGACCCAGGATTCCCCTTCCCACTGCATACCCTGGTGACAATAAGAAAGGCATTTGCTCATTCAGTGTGGTGCTAGCTGATAAGAATGAATGAACACTGATGGAAAATCTTCACCTACAGGCCAGGAATCAGATAGTCCCATCCGGACCACATACACGGGGCAGGTGCGAGGCAGTTTCGTCCATGTGAAGGATCAAGTGGGAGTCTATAGCTTCCTGGGAATTCCCTTTGCCAAGCCACCTGTAGGACCACTGCGTTTTGCACCCCCTGAATCCCCTGAACCATGGAGTGGTGTGAGAGATGGGACATCACAACCAGCCATGTAAGTCCTGGGGCCCAAGAGGCTGGAGTGAACAGGTAAACTGAACTCTGGACCACACTGTAGTTCTTCCTCCATCTCAGCCCCACAGCAGTTTTCTCTGTGTCAGGGAGAGTCTCCCATGCATTTTTCTGATGCATGTGCCAAGATCTAGAGGAAGCAACCTTTCCCGGCTCTTGAGTCAGAGTCTGGCCCCCATAAGAATTTAGATACTACAGAAAGGAGCCAAGACAAATTGACAAATTGTTTCTATGTTCAGACTATGCAAGTATCTCTGCCATGATGGTAGGCATCTCTGGGCAGGAGTCAGTGTAACCTGTTAGGCAGTAGGAACCCCTGGGTCCATTAGCACACACTGCAGGTCCCTGGGAGGGGCAGTAGTGGTTCCGTGGCAATAACACCCTCCACAGTCAACTGTTATAACCAATAAGGCCAAGTGCCAGTGACCAAAGACCAAGTATATGTGTGTCCATATGGAGACTGTAGAGGAGGTTTCCTGAGAGCCTGAGCAGGGGATGAATGATGCTCCACTACCCTATGGGACAGTATTGTCCATTCATTCCCATAGTTCCTTTGTGGGCACAGCACCCCAATAACCATGTACCTTACCTTCATTTTCTGACACTGACAAAAGCAACTGAGGGGTGAAAGGTTGTATTACAAGTCACAATTCCAGGTTATATTTCATCCTGGGGGAGAGAAGAGCAGCAAAAGCTTAAGGAGCTGGTCACATCACATCCATAATCAGAACAATGTGTGGATGCCTGGTCATGCTCAGCTCACCTTCTCTACTCCTAAACAGTACAGGCAGGTCTTCCAATCTCAGTTAAAGTAATTAAGATAATCCCGCACAAGAATGCCCACAGCCGATCTGGTCTAGACAATCCCTCATTGAGACTCTCCTCCCAGGAGATCTAAAATTTTGTAAATCAACAATCACAACTAACCATCACCACAGGTGCTTAGGGTCATGCTCAGCTCACCTTCTCTACTCCTAAACAGTACAGGCAGGTCTTCCAATCTCAGTTAAAGTAATTAAGATAATCCCGCACAAGAATGCCCACAGCCGATCTGGTCTAGACAATCCCTCATTGAGACTCTCCTCCCAGGAGATCTAAAATTTTGTAAGTCAACAATCACAACTAACCATCACCACAGGTGCTAAGGAGTACAAGGAGAAGTGGTGAATGTCACCTCATGCAGCCAAACATTTTCAAAGAGACTCCCAGAAGTCTCCATAGCCTAGTCTCAAGAAGAATATCATCCAGGCTCACATACAAATAGACCTGGATGGAAGCCTGGGCTCCATCCCACCTTCCACAGAGCCTGTGTATCCTTTACCTTTGTGGGAAGGAATTGCAGGGAAGGATCTGGCATAGCATCATGGAGAACAGCAGCTGAAGGTGTCTGAGAGCAAAACCAGACTCAGACCTGGTTTTGGTCACCACACATCTCTTGGTAAAACTTCCTTCCACCATCACCAGGTGTCTACAAAATCCTGATATGATGATTTCAGACAGTCTGAAGAAGATGAAGCTGATCATGAATCCCACCCCCATGTCTGAGGACTGCCTATATCTCAACGTCTACACACCAACCCATGCCCATGAAGGCTCTAACCTGCCTGTGAGTATCAGGCTGTGGTCAGGGAAAGGGCATTTCGTCTGTTGGTTGAGGGACAAAATCAACCTGAGCCCTTCTGTAAGGTAGACCCTGATAAACAGCCTTACTGTGTTGGGTTCAAGAAAGACATCTTAGCCATGATGAGCAGCTGAAATTTTGGTATAGGGCACAGAACTCTGGAGATCTGAGAGGTCAGAGACTCTAACTAACCCAGGACTCACTATCAACTTGAGCCCTGCACAGCAACTCAGGTGCTCAAGACTGGACACTTAGGGAACCTAAATTTCTAGATATGTATTATCTGTTGTAGCATGAAATATGATGATGCAGGACTGGAAAGATGGCTCAGTGGTTAAGAGCACTGACTGCTCTTGCAGA